>NW_026562531.1:92500-441464 GCF_027474105.1 Poeciliopsis prolifica
GTGTGTGTGTGTCAGTGTGTGTCAGTGTGTGTGTCAGTGTGTATCAGTGTGTCAGTGTGTATCAGTGTGTGTCAGTGTGTGTGTGTCAGTGTGTGTGTATCAGTGTGTGTCAGTGTGTGTGTGTCAGTGTGTGTGTGTGTCAGTGTGTATCAGTGTGTGTGTGTCAGTGTGTGTCAGTGTGTGTGTGTATCAGTGTGTGTCAGTGTATGTGTGTCAGTGTGTGTGTGTATCAGTGTGTGTCAGTGTGTATCAGTGTGTGTCAGTGTGTATCAGTGTGTATCAGTGTGTGTCAGTGTGTGTCAGTGTGTGTGTGTGTCAGTGTGTATCAGTGTGTATCAGTGTGTATCAGTGTGTGTCAGTGTGTATCAGTGTGTGTCAGTGTGTATCAGTGTGTATCAGTGTGTGTCAGTGTGTGTGTGTGTCAGTGTGTGTCAGTGTGTGTGTCAGTGTGTGTCAGTGTGTGTGTCAGTGTGTGTCAGTGTGTGTGTGTGTCAGTGTGTGTCAGTGTGTGTGTGTGTCAGTGTGTGTGTGTCAGTGTGTGTGTGTGTCAGTGTGTGTGTGTCAGTGTGTGTGTGTCAGTGTGTGTGTGTCAGTGTGTGTCAGTGTGTGTGTGTCAGTGTGTGTGTGTATCAGTGTGTGTCAGTGTGTGTCAGTGTGTGTGTGTCAGTGTGTGTGTGTGTTAGTGTGTGTGTGTCAGTGTGTATCAGTGTGTGTCAGTGTGTGACAGTGTGTCAGTGTGTATCAGTGTGTGTCAGTGTGTGACAGTGTGTCAGTGTGTGTCAGTGTGTATCAGTGTGTATCAGTGTGTGTCAGTGTGTGTGTCAGTGTGTGTGTGTGTGTGTGTGTGTGTCAGTGTGTGTCAGTGTGTGTCAGTGTGTGTCAGTGTGTATCAGTGTGTGTCAGTGTGTGTCAGTGTGTATCAGTGTGTGTCAGTGTGTATCAGTGTGTGTCAGTGTGTGACAGTGTGTATCAGTGTGTGTCAGTGTGTGTCAGTGTGTATCAGTGTGTGTCAGTGTGTATCAGTGTGTGTCAGTGTGTGACAGTGTGTCAGTGTGTATCAGTGTGTGTCAGTGTGTATCAGTGTGTGTCAGTGTGTGTCAGTGTGTCAGTGTGTGTCAGTGTGTGACAGTGTGTCAGTGTGTGTCAGTGTGTGACAGTGTGTCAGTGTGTGTCAGTGTGTGTGTGTATCAGTGTGTGTCAGTGTGTGACAGTGTGTCAGTGTGTGACAGTGTGTGTGTATCAGTGTGTGTCAGTGTGTGTCAGTGTGTGTCAGTGTGTCAGTGTGTGTCAGTGTGTGACAGTGTGTCAGTGTGTGTCAGTGTGTGTGTGTATCAGTGTGTGTCAGTGTGTGTCAGTGTGTGTCAGTGTGTCAGTGTGTGTCAGTGTGTGACAGTGTGTCAGTGTGTGACAGTTTGTCAGTGTGTGTCAGTGTGTGTGTGTATCAGTGTGTGTCAGTGTGTGACAGTGTGTCAGTGTGTGTCAGTGTGTGACAGTGTGTCAGTGTGTGACAGTGTGTGTGTGTATCAGTGTGTCAGTGTGTGTGTATCAGTGTGTATCAGTGTGTGTCAGTGTGTGTGTGTATCAGTGTGTGTCAGTGTGTGTGTGTCAGTGTGTGTGTGTATCAGTGTGTATCAGTGTGTGTCAGTGTGTCAGTGTGTGTGTGTATCAGTGTGTGTCAGTGTGTGTGTGTATCAGTGTGTGTCAGTGTGTGTGTGTATCAGTGTGTGTCAGTGTGTGTCAGTGTGTATCAGTGTGTATCAGTGTGTGTCAGTGTGTGTCAGTGTGTGTGTGTCAGTGTGTGTCAGTGTGTATCAGTGTGTATCAGTGTGTGTCAGTGTGTGTCAGTGTGTGTCAGTGTGTGTGTGTATCAGTGTGTGTCAGTGTGTGTGTGTATCAGTGTGTGTCAGTGTGTGTGTGTATCAGTGTGTGTCAGTGTGTGACAGTGTGTCAGTGTGTGTCAGTGTGTATCAGTGTGTATCAGTGTGTGTCAGTGTGTGTCAGTGTGTGTGTGTGTCAGTGTGTGTCAGTGTGTACTTGTTCCAGTGACTCTTTGAGTTTTTGTACAGAGCTGGAAACATGATGGGGAGAATCTTGGCTGCGTTGTCGCTGATCAGACTCATGATGTACTCGTTGTTCCAGTAGTACAGCGCTCTCTCTGCCACCTGGAACAACAGCAGAACCTCTGTCAGAACCGAAAGCCCCCGCCGCGGACGGTCCGGTTCTGGTTCTGGTACCTGGAAGTGCGGGCTGGACACACACTTGGCCAGTTGCCTGAAGAGCGGCTCCTGCACCTTGACGAACTCGGCCGGCTCGATGACGTCCAGGATTTCCTCCAGCTCGTTCAGGAACATCACCTCCTTTGGACTGTGGGTTTTGGGCCAGAACTTCAGCAGGCCCATGATCACCTGGGAAAGTCAGGGGTCAGAGGTCAGCGTGAAGCGGCGGCCGGGCCGGGGAAGCTGGCGCGGGAAACTCACCGGCTCCGTCAGGCTGCTGTCCTTCTCCAGGAACTGGACCACACAGTAAGCCAACTGTGGATCAAAACCAGGTCAGAACCTGCAGAACCTGCAGAACCAGCAGAACCAGCAGAACCACACACTCACCTGAGGGTGGTACACACTCAGAGACTTGACCTTGTGGAGCGGCAGCAGAACCCGGATCAGAAACATTTTGTGTTCTTCTTTCAGAGGCAGAGCGAAGCCGTTGATGATGCTGCAGGAAACAGAGAGAGACGGAGAGCGGCCGCGTTCCAATTCAGTTAGAGAGACGGAGCGGCCGCGTTCCAATTCAGTTAGAGAGACGGAGCGGCCGCGTTCCAATTCAGTTAGAGAGACGGAGCGGCCGCGTTCCAATTCAGTTAGAGAGACGGAGCGGCCGCGTTCCAATTCAGTTAGAGAGACGGAGCGGCCGCGTTCCAATTCAGTTAGAGAGACGGAGCGGCCGCGTTCCAATTCAGTTAGAGAGACGGAGCGGCCGCGTTCCAATTCAGTTAGAGAGACGGAGCGGCCGCGTTCCAATTCACTCAGAATTGGAAGCTGTGAGCGAAGACACAAACAGTGGAGCCGAAGTTTCCACAGATAAGAATTTAAGGTCAACTTGTTTGTGTTCCAGTGTTACCTGCCCAGGATCTCCAGCAGCTCAGCGATGCCGTTGTGATGCTCTGTCTCATATATGAACCTGCAGGATGAGAACACCAGTGAGCCACTGGGAGCACTGGGCTCACCTGTGTGGGCGGGGCTAAGGCATCTCACCTGTAGAAGATGTTGTTGATCTGCCGACGGATGTAGGCCCGCAAACCCAGGAACTTTCCGTAGATCCGGTGGAGGATCGTTTTCAGGAAGTCTCGCTCTCTGGGATCCTCACTATCAAACAACTCCAGCAGCTGCAGGCAGGAGGACAGGAGCTCACCTGGTGCACACACACTGGTCCCCACACACACTGTTCCCCACACACACTGGTCCCCACACACTGGTCGCCCTACACACTGGTCCCCCTACACACTGGTCCCCACACATTGGTCCCCCCACACACTGGTCCCCCCACACTGGTCCCCACACATTGGTCCCCACACACATTGGTCCCCCCACACTGGTCCCCACACATTGGTCTCCCCACACACACTGGTCCCCACACACTGGTCCCCCCACACACTGGTCCCCACACATTGGTCCCCCCACACACTGGTCCCCCCACACACTGGTCCCCACACACATTGGTCCCCCCACACTCGTCCCCCCACACACTGGTCCCCACACATTGGTCCCCCCACACACTGGTCCCCACACATTGGTCCCCCCACACACTGGTCCCCACACATTGGTCCCCCACACACTGGTCCCCACACACATTGGTCCCCCCACACTCGTCCCCCTACACACTGGTCCCCCCACACACACTGGTCCCCGTACACACTGGTCCCCACACACACTGGTCCCCACACACTGGTCCCCCTACACACTGGTCCCCACACATTGGTCCCCACACACACTGGTCCCCACACACATTGGTCCCCCCACACTCATCCCCCCACACACTGGTCCCCACACATTGGTCCCCCCACACACTGGTCCCCACACATTGGTCCCCCCACACATTGGTCCCCACACACATTGGTCCCCCCACACTCGTCCCCCTACACACTGGTCCCCCCACACACACTGGTCCACACACACTGGTCCCCCTACACACTGGTCCCCACACACTGGTCCCCACACACACACTGGTCCCCACACATTGGTCCCCCCACACACTGGTCCCCACACACATTGGTCCCCCCACACACACTGATCCACACACACTGGTCCCCCTACACACTGGTCAACACACATTGGTCCCCCCACACACACTGGTCCCCACACATTGGTCCCCCCACACACACTGGTCCCCACACACATTGGTCCCCCCACACTGGTCCCCTACACACTGATCCCTCCACACACACTGGTCCACACACACTGGTCCCCCTACACACTGGTCCCCACACATTGGTCCCCCCACACACACTGGTCCCCACACACATTGGTCCCCCCACACACACTGGTCCACACACACTGGTCCCCCTACACACTGGTCCCCACACATTGGTCCCCCCACACACTGGTCCCCACACACATTGGTCCCCCCACACACACTGGTCCCCACACATTGGTCCCCCCACACACACTGGTCCACACACATTGGTCCCCCCACACACTGGTCCCCACACACATTGGTCCCCCCACACACACTGGTCCACACACACTGGTCCCCTTACACACTGGTCAACACACATTGGTCCCCCACACACACTGGTCCCCACACACATTGGTCCCCCACACACACTGGTCCCCACACACACACTGGTCCCCACACATTGGTCCCCCCACACACTGGTCCCCACACATTGGTCCCCCCACACACTGGTCCCCACACACATTGGTCCCCCCCCACACACTGGTCCCCCTACACACTGGTCCACACACACTGGTCCCCCTACACACTGGTCAACACACATTGGTCCCCCCACACTGGTCCCCACACACATTGGTCCCCCCCACACACTGGTCCCCACACACTGGTCCCCACACACACACTGGTCCTCACACATTGGCCCCCACACACTGGTCCACACACATTGGTCCCCCCACACACTGGTCCCCACAAACATTGGTCCCCCCACACACACTGGTCCACACACACTGGTCCCCTACACACTGGTCAACACACATTGGTCCCCCCACACACACTGGTCCCCACACACATTGGTCCCCCCACACACACTGGTCCCCACACACACACTGGTCCCCACACATTGGTCCCCCACACACTGGTCCCCACACATTGGTCCCCCCACACATTGGTCCCCCCACACACTGGTCCCCACACATTGGTCCCCCCACACACTGGTCCCCCCACACATTGGTCCCCCCACACACACTGGTCCACACACACTGGTCCCCCTACACACTGGTCAACACACATTGGTCCCCCCACACATTGGTCCCCCCACACACACTGGTCCCCACACACATTGGTCCCCCCACACTGGTCCCCCTACACACTGATCCCCCCACACACACTGGTCCACACACACTGGTCCCCCTACACACTGGTCCCCACACATTGGTCCCCCCACACACTGGTCCCCACACACATTGGTCCCCCCACACACACTGGTCCACACACACATTGGTCCCCCCACACACACTGGTCCCCCACACACTGGTCCCCCCACACACATTGGTCCCCCCACACATTGGTCCCCCCACACATTGGTCCCCCCACACACATTGGTCCCCACACACACTGGTCCCCACACACATTGGTCCCCCCACACTGGTCCCCCTACACACTGGTCCCCCCACACACACTGGTCCACACACACTGGTCCCCCTACACACTGGTCAACACACATTGGTCCCCCCACACACACTGGTCCCCACACACATTGGTCCCCCACACACACTGGTCCCCACACACACACTGGTCCCCACACATTGGTCCCCCCACACACTGGTCCCCACACATTGGTCCCCCCACACACTGGTCCCCACACATTGGTCCCCCCACACACTGGTCCCCCACACATTGGTCCCCCCACACACACTGGTCCACACACACTGGTCCCCCTACACACTGGTCAACACACATTGGTCCCCCCACACATTGGTCCCCCCACACACACTGGTCCCCACACACATTGGTCCCCCCACACTGGTCCCCCTACACACTGATCCCCCCACACACACTGGTCCACACACACTGGTCCCCCTACACACTGGTCCCCACACATTGGTCCCCCCACACACTGGTCCCACACACATTGGTCCCCCCACACACACTGGTCCACACACACATTGGTCCCCCCACACACACTGGTCCCCCCACACACTGGTCCCCCCACACACATTGGTCCCCCACACATTGGTCCCCCCACACATTGGTCCCCCCACACACATTGGTCCCCACACACACTGGTCCCCACACACATTGGTCCCCCCACACTGGTCCCCCTACACACTGGTCCCCCCACACACACTGGTCCACACACACTGGTCCCCCTACACACTGGTCCCCACACATTGGTCCCCCCACACACTGGTCCCCACACACATTGGTCCCCCCACACACACTGGTCCCCACACATTGGTCCCCCCACACACTGGTCCCCCCACACACACTGGTCCCCACCTGGCCAGGTGATGTCTTACCGACAGAACGAACTTCTGGTCGATGTACTTCTTGGCGACGTTGGGCTGGAAGTCCGGAGACTCCAGGAAGCGGAGGAAGAACTCGTACACCAGCTGTGGATTCACAGGTTGGGTCAGTTCTGGTTCTGGTTCTGCTCACCTGGACCTCCAGGAGTTGGAGTCATACCTGCAGGTGAGGCCAGGCCGCCTCCAGCGTCGGCTCGTCTTCCTCCGGGTCGAACTCGGCGCCGGTCGGGTTGGAGGACGGAGGAAGAGTCCGGAACACGTTGATGGAGAACTGCAGAACACAAACAGCCTTTACCATAGTAACAATTCCAGTAGCTACACGCTGCGCTGGCTTTGAGACGTCCCAGGGGAAGTGAACGCAGCACAGTGAGGGAACGGAGGCGGAGCTTCTTGCAGACACGCCCACCTGGATACACCAAGAATCAGCGGCTCACCATGACGACGGCCTCGGGGTAGATGCTCTCGGTCACCACCTCGTTGTTGTGCGTGATGTACTCCACCATCTCGTTAAGCCCCGCCCTCTTGACCTCCTTGAACTTGAGGTCGCTGAGCGGGTCGCTGATGAAGTCGAACAGGACGCAGCACTGCCGCAGCTTCTGCACGAACAGATCCTCGCGCTCTGGGGGCGGGGCATCTGGGGACAGGAGCAGATTGGGGTCTGAATTGGGTTGGGTTCTGGTCCGGTCCGGTCCGGTCCGGTCCGGTCACCTTTTAGGGCGGGGAGTTTCTGCAGCTCGCGGTTCTTAGTGAGGCTGAACCGGGTCGAGCTCTGGCGCCGCTCCTTCTTCAGCAGCGTCGGGCCGCCGGAGTATTTGATCTTGTTGAGCTGCGTTGGCGGCGGCGTGCTGCAGCTGGCGCGCTTGTTGCCGCTCTGCTGTTGCTGCTGCAGCACCTGAAACACACGGGCGGGTCAGAGGTTCTGGTTCCGCTCGGGCTGCGACGGCCGGGGCGACCCACCTCCTCCGGGTTCTCCGGCCCGCCGTCCTTCACGCTGCTGCTCTTGGAGCCTTTGGAAGATTTGCTGGATTCCTGAAAAACAAGAAACCAGAACCAGAACCACAACCATGCTGTTACTTTGTTAAACGGACCAGAACCCATGCTGAAACCGGGTCGGAGAAATCGGGCCCACATGATGAAGAACATGGTTATGAATCGGATCTTACTTTCCAGAATAAAGTGGAGGAAGTCCAGGGAACAGAGTTCTGACCCGGTTCTGGATCACAACCACCAGAACTTCATGGAGCAGGGTTCCTTTAGGTCTGGACCAGAACCCAGATCCATAGAAATCCAGTGACTTCATCAGGTCCGGACCAGGAATCGATGTCCAACAGGACCCGAATAGAACCGGGTCTATCAGAACCGCTCTAAACATGAGACCAGCTGATGGTTCCCGATCGCTGGTTCGGACCCAGTGATCCGGAACCGGCCTGCGGGACGAGTCACAGCCAGCAGCCAGGCGGTACCGGCGGGACTGAGAGGAAGCAGCCCGGTTCCGGTCCCGGTTCTGCTCCTCTGTGGACGCAGTTAGCTCTCCTGAAGTTGGCCTGTGACCGACAGTCAGGACCGTCGCGCCTCCAACTGGTTAAACTGGTGCCGGTTACTGGTTTCAGCGCCACACTGGCGGTGAAAGCAGAAGGTTTATTGATTCTGTTCTCCTCTGATCAGAACCAATCAAAAATAAACTTTTATTCCAAAGTCAGACTCATTCAAATTTTACTTTCCTGAAGACGAACTTAGGGCTTTTCCTGCTTTAGCGCCTCCTGCTGGTGGCCCCCGGTGATTTCTATATTTATGAAAAAGATTCTTAAACCCTTCAGCAGCCAATCAGACTTTAGCTCTACGGAATGACCCTTTACTGAGGCTATCAATCACAGGCCGACTTTAGCGCAGTGTGATGCTAACGGGCCTTTAGCCGCTTAGCTTCATCAATCTGAACCCGCCTCCACGCCGCCGTCCCTCCACGCTCCACTGGGAAAGGCTCCACGCAACCTCCGTAGTCCACACTCACCTTCTCCTTCTTCGGCTTGTTCGGCATCTTGTCCGCGGCGCTGACTTCTCCCACGGAGCCTCTGCGATCCGCCTCCCCGGGATCTGTCGCTGTCACTCGGTCAGTCTCCTCCGTGCGCCGGCTACTCCACACGGCCGATGCGATTGGCTGCCGGAGCCGCAGTCTGCCTAGCGACGCGTGCGGAGATTTTTCCTATTGGATAAAAGCGCGTTTAACCGCGACGGTGAGGCTGCGGGGAAGCGATTCGGGTCTGGATCTTCCCCAGCAACACAGAACCCCTCCAACCTGAAGAAGGCGGGTTCCGAACCGAACAGAACCAGGAGAAGGTGAAGTTAGAGAAACATCTGAATGTTCTCCGTAGGGACCAGATGCTCTACCTTCAAGTTCTGGTCCAGTTCTGGTTCTGACCACTAAACTTTAACCCCAGGAGGTCAGAACATGTTGGCTTGGTTGGTTCTGGAAAGTTATGCAGTTAAAACAGGAAACATTTGGGTTATTTAGTCTGTTTCCGGTCCTATTTCACCCTGTTGTTCATTTATAAATAGTGTTTCTAACTAAATATACTTTAGGTTAGTTTTCTAATTACACAAAACTTTAAATACATTTTTCTCTGACAGGCAAAAGTATGAGGGCTAAGATTTATTTTAAATTCATAATATGAGCAGAATAATTAGTTATTATAAGAATAATGCATGTTGTGAAGTTAGTCATAACAGCTTTAACGCATCAGATCATCAGATAATTCCTGAGATGACAGAACCAGAGCGGTCCCGACCCGCTTCAGGAGTTCAGAACAGAACCATCATGGTCATCCAGTTTCAGCAAACTGGGTCGGGTCGGAGCAGCGCTGACAGAGGTTCTGGTTCTGTCCAAGCAGCAGACTGACCCACAGAACCAGCGTCTACAACCGGTGGTTCTGATGCTCCTCTGGGAGGCAGCGGGTCCAGCAGGGGCCATCTCCGGGTTCTCTTGGGACCCCAAGGTGGTTCCGGACCAGAAGAACCGGAAACTGCCAGTCCATGGGGGACCAGAATCATGGCCCGATCGGTGCAGGCAAAGCTCTGATCCATCTACAGGTCAAAGGTCACCTGACTGCCGGATTCCTTCGGTTCAGGTGGGAACCTTCTCGGCCCGTCTGGCCTCAGAAACTTCCAAGCAGCACAAGGGTTCAGAACTTTCTCTGCCAACCTTTATTAAAACTCTGCTGAAAGAAACAAATATTACAGCTTCAGCGCCATGAGGAGAAACGAGCAGGAACACAGGAGCCGCTGGAGTCCAGATCTAAAGACTTTAAACCCAAACCACAGAGACCTGCAGAGACTTAGGAAATCAAACGTCTTATTGGTGGAAAACAAGGAGTCTGACGTAGAGCTGGGGAGGAGGAGCTCAGGCCTGCACAGCGGTCAGCCCAAGTTTCCTCCCACCCTGTAAGCAGCTCTGGGAACCGGCCCCCTACTCAAAGTTAAAAGTATAGTCAAAGTCCAGGGCGGTCATGTCTGAAGGGAGACCCAAGGTTTCCGGGGTGACCGCCGTCCCTGGAGGATCCGTCTCTTTGTCTGTGGCGGCCTCTTGCTCCGGATCGGGAGACTCCAGACCTTTAGCTTCTGATGGCATGGTGTCCTGGTTCCCTGCGCCCGGGTCCTGTTCGGGTTCTGGGTGACTCTGCTGCTGACGGGTCTGGTATCGGGTCTGGGAGCGGGTCTGACGAACCGGAGCAGCAGGAGGGGTCTTCCTGCTTGTTGCTGCCTTACCTCTGGTTCTAGGACTTGGTTTGGGTTTAGGATGTGGTTCTGGAGTCATCTCTGGGTGTGAATTAGCATCCTGGTCTATCTGGGGTTCAAACTGAGGTTCTGGCTGGAACAGTGGCTCAGCTGCTGGCTCCATCGTAACGGGCTTTGTCTGTGGGCAGGTCTGAGATTTACGCCCAGGACTAGTGGGTGGACTTTGACCCAATCCTTCGGTAAGAGTTGCTGCAGTCTGTTCTGAGTGAGGCGGTGGGTCAGATGGTTCAGGACCTGCAGCCTTAGCTGTTGGCACTGTGATGTCCTGAAGAGACCAGACAGAGGTGATCTGAAGGTCACCATCAGCTTGGGTTCGTGGGCTTTGAAACCCATTCTGTGGAGAAGATGGTATTGTGTTTGGAGGTTCAGTAAAGCAGGGCGACAGAGAAGGGTGTTGGGGGGCCGACTGAGGTTCGACCAGCTCCTTAGAGACCGGCTCCTTCTGACTGAGAGAGCGGTTTGGGGCTTGAGGTTCAGGTTTTTGTTGGGTTTGTTGTTGAGGTCGGGTTCGTTGGGGGCCTGAGCAGGGTGTTCCTCTGCTGACTGGACCTTAGGTTGTGGTTGGGGGTGTTTTAGGGGTTGCGGCTCGTTTTGGAGTTGTGCTTCAATCTGAGGTTGGGATTCAGGCATTTCCTGTGTTTGGGCTCTGGGTTCTGGGGGCTGTGATTGGTTGTGGGTCTGAGTTGGGAATATATTTGGGGTTTGGGTTTGTTGTTGGGGCTGAGTCTTATTTTGGATTGGGACTGAAGGAGAACTTTTAGCAGCTCTAACGTGGGTTTCTGATTTGCAGAAAGAGGAAGGGCCGGCTTGGCCGAGGCTGCTGTAGAAGATGTCGAATAAGGCCTGGGCCTTGGCTGCAGCCAGGTTGCCCTGGAGCTTCTCCGACTTCTGAGGTCCCGCTAGCATGCTCTTGAAAGGAGGTGGCTTGACGAACACGGTGCGAGTCTGCTCACTTTCCGGGACGCCAGGAGCCGCCACATCAGACACAATCTTTATCAATGCTGGCTGTGAAGGCGTGGCTTTGGATGGAGCAGTGGGAGCCGGAGAAGTTGCAGCTTTAACCGCTGGTGCAGCAGGCAGAGTTTCTGAAGATGCTGTGTTTAACGACGCAGGGGAAGTTGTTGAAGGACCACTCTGGCATGTTGCAGGCTTTGACTGGACCGGAGCAGGTTTAGGGAACAGTGGCCCTTGCTGCATTTCAGGTTTTGACTCAGCTGAATCAGGCTTAGAGGTTTTCTGATGTGGTTCAGGTTTCAACATCGAAGGGGGAAGTTTAGGACCGAACTGCTCTCTTCCAGTCACCAAGGGTGCAGCAGACATCGTCCCCAACGCTCCAGCAGAGCTTACTGGAGGCCCGGGTTTGTTGTTGAACATTTGTGGGTTTGGGGGCCTGAAAGGGGCCCTGGGAAAAGGCCCTAGTGGCCCTCCATCTGCGGTTTGGGGTCTCATGTTCAGAAACGTGTTAAGGGATGCAGGTTTTCCTGCCAGGGCAGCTCTCCTCAGCGGAGCCACAGGAGCACGGAGGTTTGGCCGGATCTGTCCTCGACCAGACGCGTACCAAGGTGGAGACTTGAGCTCCTCGCCGGCCAGCTTCTCAGCAATCTCTTTGGCAGCGGCCACTGACTTTGACAAGCAGTCCTCTTCTTCACCTGGCTTCTCCTTTGCAGCCGCTTCTTCGTCCTTGAGGAACTCTGCTGCAACTTTCTGGGCTTCCTTTGCCAGCTGGTTCTCTTTCTTCTTCCATGTGAACTTCCCAAACGAAGTGGCGTTGCCCGCAGAGGCCGGTGCTTTGCTGGCCTCCATGGCCTGCTTGCGGAGCTTGGCCCTCATGGCCGGACTCGGCCCACAGAAGATCTTGGGCAGCTCGTAGGGTTTTGGTGGAGGTTCAGACTTCCTGACGTCTGGTTTCCCTCCTGGTGTCTCAGGCTCGGCTTTATGCTTCCCTTCATCTCGCTCTCGGTCGTGTTTAGTTCTGGAATCTGAAAATTTCTCCTGCTTGTATTTGTCCTCGGCGTATTTATTGCCGTACTTTGGATGACCGTCGTCGTCCCTGCGATGGCGGTGCCGGTACTCTTCGTCTCGACTGCTGCCTCTGTACCGGCTGTTCCTGTCTTCATTCTCTCTGCTGTTGCGTTTCTCCTCCTTTTTGCTGGGTTTATACTTTTCATCCTCATCTTTCTTGTTGTAAAACTTGTCTTCCTCCAGGCTCTTTCTGATTGCCTTCACCTTCTGCTCCTCTTCCTCTTTTTTTACTTTGATCTTTTCATCGCAGGTCTCGCCAGCCTCCTCTTCCTTCTTTTTGTCCTTTTTGTTTTTGCTCTTTTCGTCTCTGTCTTTATCGTCGTCGTCATACTTGCGTTTCCTTCCGCCTGCCTCCAAACCCAGGCCCGCCTGCCGGTCCAGGTTCCTCCTCTGCTCATACAGTGGATTCTCCAACATTTGTTTCTGGTGAAGCAAACATGAAAAACACAAAAACATGCATCAGTTCAGAACCTTTTTATTGATTAGACGAGAGGAACTGCAGGGATTTCTGATTATTTTTTAAATTTGCAGCTATGTCCTTAGATACATACTGACATGAATCCAACATAATGAAATGGTTCTTGATGACATTGTTTTGTTTGATTGATAATTTCTCAGAATGAAAAGTGTATGAACTGAGGTGTGTACCGAGTTAAGCCCAGTTCACACGACCCGAGTTTTACCCCTTAGGATGATCTCAGGACGTTCTGCATTCTCAGATTGTCGCTGGCAATAATCGGACTGATCGGGTCCAGTCGGTGGAACCGGTCCCATCTGAACTCGGACATGTTCAACATGTCGCAGCCTGTGGGGTTTAACCTGCCTGGTAGTGAGAACGCAGCTTGTTGAATGTGACGGGTAGCCAATCAGAAAGCAGGAGAGGAACAACAAACAGCCCAACGACTGGAGATCAGAGATGATAAATGGAAACAAGATTGTTTATTCAACTTCTCATGCAAAGAATATCCAGAGAAATGACGAGGACAGGAGCTGGAGCGAAGTTGCTCCTGATTCCGGTCACTTTCCAGGTGTTCATGGTTAACGTGACATAAACAGGTTATAGCAATAAGGTCATTCATTCAGTCTGGGCTGGACGCTCACAGGGTGTAATTGTAACATTGATTAATGCCTGGTTTTAAAATAAGTTAACTGGACTTGTAGCCAATATTTTGTGCATATTGTTCTCAATGGAATTGTAAACATTAAAACAGCAAATATTAACTAGAAAATTCCTGAAGAAATTTAACCGGGGACCTGCCAAAGTCTGCCCACTAACATGGACTTGCACCATTCAGTATGTTAAAGTCTATAAGCTAAAATTAGCCAAAATGCTAATGTTAGCATGAATACTGTCAGTAGCATGTGGAGCATCACTAGCATGTCTCTGTAATTTACTTACTCCATTCACTATACCAAACATGGGTACTAAGTCAGAGAAATAGTTAATACCTTATTTAAGGTAAAGGCTAATGCTAATGCTCTGTTTTGCTGTGCAGGACAGTGCCCTAACTTGAGAGGAAAAGATCATGCAAGCTAATCTTATTGCACTGCCTATGGCGCTGCATTAGCCACAGATGAATCTTAAGGCTTTTATTTTGAAATTTTCAGTATGCTTGATTTTAAATGACCAATCTAATCCCATGTGTAACAGTGATGGGTTGAATCAGTTGTAAAATACCCCAATCAGTGATGTAAAAATTGTCAGGGCTTTTATTTTGAAATTTTCATTCAGCTTAATTTAAAATTGCCACACTAATCCCATGTGTAACAATGGTTGGTTAAAATCAGTTATAAAATGCCCAAAACACAAGTATTTCTGAAGGCCAGCTCTTTCCTCAGAGCTCTGCCACAGTAAAAACTACAGTGATGTGTTTTTGTAGTTCTAATTTATAATTCTAAAGGCCAGCTCCTTCCTCAGAGCTCTGCCATAGTAAAAACTACAGTGATGCGTATTTGTAGTTCTAATTTATAATTCTAAATTCCAGCTCTTTCCTCAGAGCTCTGCCACAGTAAAAACTACAGTGATGCGTATTTGTAGTTCTAATTTATAATTCTAAAGGTCAGCTCCTTCCTCAGAGCTCTGCCATAGTAAAAACTACAGTGATGCGTTTTTGTAGTTCTAATTTATAATTCTAAAGGCCAGCTCCTTCCTCAGAGCTCTGCCACAGTAAAAACTACAGTGATGCGTTTTTGTAGTTCTAATTTATAATTCTAAAGGCCAGCTCCTTCCTCAGAGCTCTGCCACAGTAAAAACTACAGTGATGCGTATTTGTAGTTCTAATTTATAATTCTAAAGGCCAGCTCCTTCCTCAGAGCTCTGCCATAGTAAAAACTACAGTGATGCGTTTTTGTAGTTCTAATTTATAATTCTAAAGGCCAGCTCCTTCCTCAGAGCTCTGCACAGTAAAAACTACAGTGATGCGTTTTTGTAGTTCTAATTTATAATTCTAAAGGCCAGCTCCTTCCTCAGAGCTCTGCCATAGTAAAAACTACAGTGATGCGTTTTTGTAGTTCTAATTTATAATTCTAAAGGCCAGCTCCTTCCTCAGAGCTCTGCCACAGTAAAACTACAGTGATGCGTTTTTGTAGTTCTAATTTATAATTCTAAAGGCCAGCTCCTTCCTCAGAGCTCTGCCACAGTAAAAACTACAGTGATGCGTATTTGTAGTTCTAATTTATAATTCTAAAGGCCAGCTCCTTCCTCAGAGCTCTGCCATAGTAAAAACTACAGTGATGCGTATTTGTAGTTCTAATTTATAATTCTAAAGGCCAGCTCCTTCCTCAGAGCTCTGCCACAGTAAAAACTACAGTGATGCGTATTTGTAGTTCTAATCTATAATTCTAAAGGCCAGCTCCTTCCTCAGAGCTCTGCCACAGTAAAAACTACAGTGATGCGTATTTGTAGTTCTAATTTATAATTCTAAAGGCCAGCTCCTTCCTCAGAGCTCTGCCATAGTAAAAACTACAGTGATGCGTTTTTGTAGTTCTAATTAGCTGCTCGGCCCTGCTGTGCTTCGTTGCTATGGTAATTAATCCTCTGCAACTGTCATGTGTGTGAGACAGAAAGAATTCTATCTTTGTGAGACACCCAGTCAGTTTTCACTGAAAAAAGCGGTCCGAACAACTCCTTCCCGTTCGGAAACCGTGATACGTATCGGAAAACCGTTTGAAGCGTATGAGAGTGCTATCTTTCGTCTCCGATAGTCCCGCGATTCATATCTGTACATCACTCACATTAATAACAGCGACGAGATAAAAATGGTGTGCGCTGAGGTCTGACATTTTTCAGAAATACATGGAAGTGATCCTGGCTGAGCGAGTTGAAATCCTGTCGCATCACTTTGCCTTGAAGCCCCTAGACAGAAAACCGTAAGCCCTAGAAAAATTTCGAAAACATTTTACCGGAGCAGGCATGCATATCTATGTCATGACCGAGTTTGATACCGATAGTGCGATATTTGTGGGCGTGACGGCGATTTCAAAATGTATTTGGGGTCAGAATCGCACTGCTTCCCACACTAACCAAACATCAGTTACAAACTGCCCAAACTAGAGTGTAACTGATGAAAAATTATTTTTTTTGCTACTTTATTTTTTATTCGTTTTTAAACATACTTCTATACACACACAGAACGTGAGGGCGAGGGCAGACATTCATACTGATAAACATTACAGTTTTATACACACTTCAATGCATGGAGCCAGATAAAAAAAGGAAAAAGGTAAACAGACTAAGAATCCCATGTATCCGTTCAGATCATGCAGAGTCCCAAAAACTAACCGTTATACACCTCTGGTAATAAAACATTCCCACCTTTCCCAAAGTTTCTCTCCTCTCTCCTTCTTGATCCGTATTGTAAAGGTCAACATTTCCATATCGTGGATCAGGTTTATAATATTCACCAGAAGCTTCAGGGTAGGGGAGACAACACCTAGTGATCGCTTGTGACCATAAATATCTTCAACAGGTATGTATCCCCTTTACTGAGTCCCTCAGGGAGTATTCCAAGATACATAGCAGAGAATGACAAATCCAAGGTTATACCCATAACTTTATATATTACTCGATTAACATCCTTCCAAAAGGTCTTCAACTCTAGACATGATAGCAGCCCGCAGCGACCACATCGCACCCCTCCAGCACGGGGACTGGGAGCCATCCAGCTTCCATCTCTGCTTTGGTGTCATAAAAAATCGGATTAGATTCTTCCATGTTAAGGAATTTGTGGTGGACACAGAGTTCCTCCAAATCTGCATCCAAGCCTCTGTTGTAATTATTACATCTGCTTCCTTTTCCCTATTATATGTATATATGAGACGTTCTTTTAGGTGAAGAACAATAGGTGCCTGCCATGCAATGCATGCAGGCAGTGACTGACTTGCGAAGTATGAATGAAGCTTAAAGAAATGACAGAACAGAAAATAATCTAAACACACAAACGGTAAAGATGAAAAAACATAACTTTAAAAAAAAAATTTTCTTTGTTACATGTTTTATGTTTAAAATTAGCTCACAAACTGTCGCTACTGCATCTTGTCAGCCATGTTTGTTTACTCTAAATTCAGTGTCATTGTGGTTTTCCGTGCATTTTCCATCTGGAATCTGAATGTGGGTGAGAACCCAGATGGTGTGCCAACGACGATTCTACAATCGTGTAGAGTGAACTGTGCTTTCCACCACAGGGTGGCGGTGCTTCCCCAGTCCACTCAGACACATGAAGAAGAGCAGACCAGTAAAGACAACCAGTTTCAGGTTGTTGATGTCGGATGTGATTCCCATGACGTTATCTTACAACATTTATTTCATCGTCCAGTTTAGACGACATTTTGAGTGAAAGAACTGCTCTGCTGCATTAGCATGCTAGTTGCCCTGCATCCAAGCTGGCGTCTGATTGGCTGCTGCAAACAGCTAAGTAAACACAACTTCCCAGCTAGCTCCGACTCTCAGCTCGAAAGTTTCACTTTAATTGTGGAGATGATTTTAGTAGCAATTAAATTATTGCTACTAAACCTAACCCTAATTTTAATGATACAAAAACTTTAAAAAAAAAAAGCTGTACACTTTTTTCTTTAAATGAACTACTTTAGAGTTCATTTAGAGGAAGTAGTTGCTGTTTTTAGAGAGAATGGTGAGCAGTTATCTCAGAGCACCAGTGCAGCCAAGAACCAGGCCTGGGGTCCATGTCTGAATGGATCCAGTTCTTTGCAGCAGCTGGAGGTAAAACTACAGAGTCGCCCTCCTTTAGCTCATACCTTGTATTTCTCATTATGAGAGTGTGTGATGACGTGTTCTTCAGCACAGATGGCGTCTCCATAAAACTCCTTACACAGCAGGCAGAAGAACCCTCTGACAGGAAGCAGGAACTCCGACCCTGCAGTCAAACACAAGCAGCACCGTTCAAACACCAGGCAGGAGGCAAAACCAGCTTCCATTCATGTTTACCTGGCGGACATCTCCAGGTTAATGAGAACCTGTCGGGACAGGAGAGATTCAGAGAAAATAGTTGCTGTTTTTAGAGAGAATGGTGAGCAGTTATCTCAGAGCGCTAGCTGATGGAAAAACTAATGAAAAGACATCAGAAGGTGTAAATGTCTTCTTCTCCGACACACAGGTCTAATCTGAGTTCCACCTGGAAGTAAAAGACAGCTAACAAAATTCAGTGGTTCAGAGACCACATCATCAGCAGCTGCAGCTTTAATTGGATCAAGTCTCGACATGGAGCCAGTACCTTTGGCTGGTTTGGTCTGCTTGGCATCTCCTAGGGGTCTCTTAGGGATCTTGGTGGGACTGGAGGCCCAGGGCCGATCGTACGGGTCCAAAGTCTGCGAGCAAAAAACCCCACGGTGAAATTTATCAGGAGAAACGTTGAGACTTCAAACCGTGTGAAGAACAAACCTTCCGGTGCGGTTTGCTGTGCAAGTGCGTGAAAAAGTCAAACATGGAACCAGAGGTGATGTTGCAGTTTTTGCACCAGTGGTTCCCAGCATCATAATACTCAAATGGGTCAGGGGGCGGAGCCTCAGCAGTGGAGAGTCGCCGTTCTGGTGAGGCTCTCGTCGAAGTCGCTGGGCTTACCTAAAACAATAGAGGAAGCAGCGATTCAGTAGAGCAGGAGGAGACAGAGCCAGTCAGGACAGAAACAAGATCCAGCTACAAAATGAAAACGACTTACCTTGACAGAGTCCAGCACCGACGGCAAAGAAACTCGACATTCATCACGCAACCATCACAAAATAAGATGAAATCAACGAAGACAAAGCAGGATAAACTCGGCGCGCATCATACAACGTTCCTGCAGTAACAATCCTATTCGGTTTAACGTCACCGATGAGTAAAACCAGGTGACACACGTTTACAACTGCAGCGCCCCCTGCAGAAACCTTCAGGTTCATCAGCAAGATAAAGACTCAGATGAGCTGGAAGCCATTACAAGTTGGTGCGGTTAACCTCAACCATGGTGAATGTTAACACATGTTAACACAGGGAACCAGAACCTGACTGAGGTTATGACCTCAGTCAGGTTCTGGTTCACTCAGAGGGTCAGGCTGTTCGAACCGGCCTCATGTTCACACTTTATCTTTTATTCAATGAAAGGATTACAGGCTTATTCAGAAACGGTGATATTAAATCATTATTCTGTTATCAGCTGTTAGACTGAAGCTACAGTGTTAATATTCACCATGGAGGTTGTATTGCCATGACAACAGCGGGAAGGCCACAAAACAAGTCTGTGGAGCGACCCAAACGTCCCACACTGATCAACGGCCCCTTGATGCTCTCATTTGGTCCAACAGACCAGTTGAGAGCATTAATATAAACGATATTTCTACAGGTGGAAGATCAGGATGGAAATGAGGAAACGAGACACCATCCTGATTGATCCCACGTTCAGAACAGAACTCTGTCTGCACCGCTTGGTTCCGATATGCAGCTACACGCTAACCGTTTGGGTTTCAGATGAAGCTTTGGGAGTCTTTAGCTCTGCACCACTAACTGACCAGCAGCAGCAAAAACCAAAATACAAAACAGATCTGAAATCAAACCAACATGGTAATGAACTCATGAGGATCCCAACTGTGATTATCACCAGATTAACCCGGGAAGCAGTCTCAGTGGTAGGATGGTGAATAATAAGTGTGTAAAAGGGTTTTGGCTCTCTTACTTGCAGCAGATCCTGCGAGCTCATTAGAAACCAAAGCACTGGAAATCCGACTGGCTCAATCAAAGTAACTACGTAAACTTGACCAAACAGCAGCAAACAAGCCATACAGACCAGAGTTCTTCAAGGTCAAAGGAACTGCAGCGGGATCGTACATTTTCTTATTGTTTAGAAATTTTTGGTATATATATTTTTTTCAAAGTTGTCTTAAAGTACATATTAAAAATATCCTACATGGTAAAATGACACTTAAAGGTGTGGTCATATTGCTTTGCTTAATTAAATTAACTGAACTTCCAGACTCTGGGACAATAAAGGGTTTTTCCATCTATCTGGAACTAAAAGGAGGCCAAAGAACTGCGACGCCAGGTGTTGTACCAAGCTACACCACAGGATGGCGGTGTTTCCCGTCAGACGGTTTGTTTGGCTCGTCCTGACGGCTCCATGAAGAAGCGCACAGGCTGCAAAGTTTTATGTTTGTTTGTTCCACATTGCTAAGCGTCTGGAAATGGTTCCCATAAACTTTTATCTAATAACATTCAGCCACTCTTATGTAGACTATGTTCTGGGAGTGAAATAACTTCTATTATGTTAGCATTCCGGCGCTAGCATGCTGATTGTCCCACTAGCTTAGCAGCTAACTGCTACTCATCCACACAAAGCCAGATAATATAAAACGCCTTTCAGATGGAAAGTAGCAGATTCTGCCAGTGAAAATCTGTATGTTGTGTTAAAAGATCTGCATTCTGTGAATAACCAGTTTGTTCATTGAGTGGCTTTAGGAAGCCATCTGTTTATTAAAACACTCTGGGCTGAAGATCCTGTCATAAGACGTTGATATGCACTAAAACATCCGACATGACGGCACACTACTGAGGGTGTACTTAGTTTTCCATCTCATTCACAGCAACGCATCAGGTAAAGCCAAATTACTGTTGAGAATATAAGTTTGGTTAGCATAACTTTAGCATGCAGCATGAACATTTTGAGTAGATTCCAAGTTAGGTGGATTTGGATAAAGATCCAAACTAAAACAACTGCTGACTCTCTGAACTTACATAAAATACTAAGGAGGGTCTTCAGAGAGGCAGCGGTTGTATTGAACTTCCTTTAGCACAGAGAGTCTGTCTGTTTTCAGAGGAGTAAAATTATTTGGTGTTGGTTTAAGAGTTCAGTAAAACACTAAAACCTTTAAGACACTGAATCTGTGGATTCCATGGCACTTTATTCTTAGCTCTTATATATTTATTTAGCTATTATGTATTTAATATAAGGTTTTAGCTCTGCTACACTGGCAGCCAAGTAACAACATTTCATTGTCAAGATTCACCTTGTGTTTTTTTTGGTACAATGACAATAAAGGAAGTCTAAGTCTTCTACAAGTATAATCAAATATATTAAAATAGCTCCCTTAAGCATTAACAGCATGTTCTGAATTAGTTAGTCTCTAACCACACTATTTGCATGCATTTTATGTTACTGAAATACAATAGGGTTAGGAAACTATTTTACTTCCAAAATATTTCAGGTATTCTGAAAGAGCTTTTCTAAAAGTAGACAACCTTGCAGTTTTTAGATCCAAACTTATAGTTATTATTTGGCAATAGATTTTTGTGCCAGTTTGTTTAAAATTGAAATCAGTTTCTTGTTAAATCACAGACAGAAAACCACCAGGCCAGGTTGCAGGTCATCAATTCTGGTCTGGAATGTAAAAAGCAGGAGATTGGTACGGGACGACTCTGGTTGATGATGACCTTTGTGCTCTCCATATATTTGCCTTTGGATTTCAGCAGGTCTCAAGCAGGGTAATAAAATTAACATTAAACAGTCCCACAAGGGGAGGACACACCTTCTAATGCATATATTTAAATGAAGGGAATACACATCCTCATAAAAAGGTCTGTTTTACAGCAGAAGATCGAATTGCTTTGTTTGCGCCCGAGTGAGGAATTCCCAAAAATGCATTTTTGTCTTTCCTTTTCAACTCGTTGCACGTAATTCTATGTTTTGTCATGTGTTGGACTTCTTGATGATCTGGGTGTGATGCTGATGTAACATTCTGTATGCATTGAATTCTCTGGATAAAGCTCTAGATGTATCTGAAGTCTGAGGTAGAATGGTTGTTTCTTTATTATTTCCCCTGCACATGCGGAGTCCTGAATCTGGAAAACTAGAGCAAAATTAACGAGCCAAGTGAAGTTTATTCCTCTAAGTTTTAACATTATTTAATTACCACTTCTGGTACTCAAGGCAGACAATGAAGTTACTGAAAATGAAATCTATAAATACCTTCACAAAACATCAAACAATCTGAGCCTTTAAATCAACAATGAACTTGTAAATAACTGCAATAATAAACCTATTAAGAAAGCAGGAGAACTGATTTCTACAGTCGGATCTTTACTCTGTTTCCATCATGCAACTGATATCAGCTGACTAAAACAGAAGGTGGTACTGGAACCATGTGGGCCCTAGCTATGCTATGCTATGCTATGCTATGCTGTCTGACAGTAAACTCTCCTCTGAAGGAGCCGTACCTTTAAGGTGGCGCTGCCGGCAGCTGGTTGCTCCTCTGGGTTCCTCCCCTGCTCCCGTTTTTCACTCTTCGGAAGCAACTCCTCTTGGTCCCGGGTTTTTGGGAGCTTGTTGATCTTGCTGGGCCGATCTAAAGGGCTCAGGCCAAGAATTTGTGCGACTTTCTCGATCTCGCTGCGCTTCCTCTCGGCAGCTTCGTGCTCCTTGCGGAGGTTGGAGATCTTGGCCATGACATCATCCTGCAGGCGGTTTATCTCCTGCAGCAGGGGGTCCTTGTGGCCGTCCTTCTCACGCCGCTTCTTCCTCAGCAGCTCGCCTGCAAACAGGGCCGTCCAGATCATTGTCAGGCAGAACTGTAATTCTCACCAGTGGTGTGGTGTTGCAACTCTTTATATTTCAGCTGGATCCAGCTCATCTGTTTGGATTTCAGGACCCGGATCAGAGCAGTGCAGAACCCCCAGGAACTCACCTTGCTGCTTCCTGAGTCGCTCCAGCTCCTTTATCAGATACTCTTTCTTCGTCATTCTGACCTCCCGCTCCTGCCTCAGTTTCTCCCGCTCCTCCAGAACCTGAGAACAGAAACCCAGTCAGCAGAAACAGACCCGCAAGTCCGGGTGGTCAGGAACACCACAGAGTTGCACAGGAGTCCTGCCAAGACAGGTAAAGACAGGAAGTGATACGTGCAGGTGAGTCACCTTCAGTTTCTCGCTCTCGTTGTTTTGCTTGTCAGAAATGCTCTGGTCCTGACTCCTCCGCCGCTGCTCTTCCTGACCAACGCTCCTCGCAAAACCTGAGGACCAAACACACAGCAATTGATGGGAACGCAGCACCATCCTCTCTGACTGGTTCTGGTTACTTCCTAAACCAGTCTAACTGGATCACCTGCAGGTCTGAGTGACCAATCACAGCAGATTTCAGTCTGGGTTCCTCACCTAAGGCCCCCGTATCTGGGGTGAGTTTTCTGTAAGCCTTTTTGTAGGAGGGAGGCGGTGTGAGGTTCTCTGTGGCAGGCTGAGGGGGCAAGGCCATGTTAGGCGGTGGGTACATGGGGGGCCACTGCTGATGGATGTAGGGTAGGTAGTTTCCATACTGGCTGTATGTTGAAGGAGGGTAGTTTGGGGGCATCATGCCAGGAAGCTGTGGAGGAGGATAAGTAGGAATGGGCATGCTTGTGTGAGTCGGGATGGGGGCGGGATCAGAGGTCTGACTCTGAGGCTGCATTGGGGTACTCCACTCATTCTTTGTCTCCTGGACCTCCCAATCTGTGGAAGTTTTAGCAGCTGTGGTCTTCTTGGACTCGTGGTCGTCACTGCTCCAGCTGGCCCCCCGTTTGGTGCCACGCCCATGACTGCGACTTCTGCTGCTGCTTGAACTGCCGCTTTGGCTCCGCCTCCTCCGGCCTCGGCTATGGCGGCTGCCGTTGGAGCTGCCGGAAGAGCATCGTCGTCGCCGCGTAGGTGTCTTAGGAGGCTGCTTGTTGCCATGAAGGCGCTCCTTGGTCCGAGCAGCCATCTTGCTGATCTCGCCAACGCCCAGGTCAAGCCCGATGGTTTTCAGAAGGTCCTGGATCTTCTCGTACTCCTCCAACGCCTGGCGCTCACTTTCCTCCAGTGGCTCTGTTCCCGGTGGATAGGCCATGACATTCTGGTCGGGGTTGATGCTGGGCTGGCTCATGTGCCTGTTCGGCTCACTCACAGATGGAGTGACCTGCAGATGAGGTGAAATGGTTGGAGAGCAGTTGTACACCTGACCGGCCATGGCTCTTTGCGAGGGGAGATCAGAGTACAGCGAGTCTTCCGTCACATCTCCGTACTGATCCAGGCTGTGATGTCGGACTGGCTCTGGTGCTGCTGACATTTTGGGCTCCTCCAATTCTCCATACAGAAACTTTTCTTCATCATCAATGTCGTCCAGGACTCTCTGTGAAACTCCGCCCCCTGGCTCTGCCACGCCCAACAGGTTCAGGATTTCTTTGATCTCATTGTTGAGGTTGGCCCGTTGAGACATCTGTGGGTCGGACCTCAGTTCTGAGAGAACAGCCGCCACGGCACGCGGGTCGTTCAGCTTAACAGCCTGCATCAGCTGATCGGCCACACGAGCCATGGTGCGGTCCAGGTCCCTGGGCGAGTCGGATCTCTGTGGCACAGAAGCACAACGTGATGCAACGCCACCTCATCAAACCCAAAACCAGTCCTTCCTCATTGTAGTATCTTAACATTCTAATATAAATTAAAGCTTAGTAACAGATCAACTTGGCTTTTTTCAGGATAGATTCTCTAGTTAGCAGTTCAACTGGTACCAGACTGAACATACCCAAAAAGATGGCGAGTCTTCGTAACTGTTGTGCTTCTTCAGAATGGATTTGGTAGGTTGACCCAGTAGCTCCTCCACCTCCCTTTTGCGTCGGGCCAGCTCCAGCTCTTTAAACTGCTTCCTGGACGGATCACTCTTGTCTCTGATGGAACTCGAGCTGCTGGAACTCGAACTGCTGAGACTACGACTCCTTCCTCTGCTCTTCCCTGGAGATCTGGACCTGGATCTAGACTTGCTGCGGGCTCGACTCTTGCTCCGACTTGTGGCCCGGCTTTGCTGCGTCCCCGGCTCCGGCCTGGACTCCGACTCTCTCCACGGTGACGACTCTTGCTGCGTCCCCGGCTCCGGTGGACTCCGACTCTCTCCACGGTGACGACTCTTGCTGCGTCCCCGGCTCCGGCCTGGACTCCGACTCTCTCCACGG
Source organism: Poeciliopsis prolifica (assembly GCF_027474105.1). NCBI lineage: Eukaryota > Metazoa > Chordata > Actinopteri > Cyprinodontiformes > Poeciliidae > Poeciliopsis > Poeciliopsis prolifica. The sequence goes on from NW_026562531.1 coordinate 117,439, forward strand.
TGACGACTCTTGCTGCGTCCCGGCTCCGGCCTGGACTTCGGCCCCTGCTACAACTCCGCTCGTATTCAGGTCGGGGAAGGTAATCTCTGTAGGAAAACATAAATAGAACTGATAGCACATCTGGATCAATAAGGGACTGTCTTGGTTCTTGCTGGGTAAAGGAGTCTAAAAATCTGTTCTGTGCTCAAGTGTCCTACTTCCTGCTGTGTGAACTGCCCTGTGGAGAACAATATATTCAATTATCATGACAAACTTGACCGAATATGAAACAAGAATCTCAAAGAACCATATTAATGGAGAACAGCTGATAAATGAGATATGAAAAAAATTCAACATGCAATTGTACCAACAAAGAAATCATCCATCCATTTTCTTCTGCTAATCTGGTGTCAGGTTGCAGGTTCAGTGGCCCACAAGGGAGACCGAGACTTCCCTCTTCCAAGCCCCTGGTTCAGCTCCTCCAAGGGAACAGTTAGGCATTCCCAGGCCAGCTGTGGAACATCGTCCCTTCAGTGTGTCCTGGGTCTTTCTCTGGGTCTCCTCTTGTGGGACCCTATCACCTCACCAGGGAGGCGTCCACCCCAACCAGATCCTAAGTCACCTCTACTGGCTCCTCTTCCTATGGAGAAGCAGCAGATGCGCCTGGATGACCAAGCTTCTATCCCTAAGGGAAAGCCCAAACAACTTACAGAGAAAACTCATGTCGGCCACTTGTACCTGTGATCTTGTTTTTTTGACCTCTACCATCATCTTATGACCATAGATGATGGTAGGAACGTAGATCAACTGGTGAATCAAGACTTGCCCTTTGGCTCAGCTCTCTTCATCACGTCGGACCGGTACAGTTTCATCGCTTCACTGTAGACCCTACTCCAATCCGTCTGTCGATCTCCCATTCCCTTCTCTCATTCGTGAACAAGATCCAGAGATATTTGAACTCCTCCACTCGGGGCAAGACCCCTCGACCCGGAGAAGGCACTCTACCCTTTTCCGGCTCAAGACCGCACTCGGCTGCGAACCGCTCCAGCGAGAGCTGCAGATTACAACCTGATGGAGCCAACAGAACCACATCATCCGCAAAAAGCAGAGATGCGATCCTGAGGCCACCAAATCGGATCCCCTCAACGCCTTGACTGCACCTAGAGATTCTGTCCATGAAAGTAATGAACAGAATCGGTGACAAAGGGCAGTCCTGGCGGAGTTCAACTCTCACCAGAAACGAGCCCGACTTACTGCCGGCAATGCGGACCAGACTCTGACACCGGTCGTACAGGGACCTGACAGCCTGTATCAAAGGGCCCGGTACCCCAAACTCCTGGAGAACCCCCCACTGGACACCCTGAGGGACACGGTCAAACACCTTCTCCAAGTCCACAAACACATGTAGACCGGTTGGGGGAACTCCCATACACCCTCCTGGACTCTGCTGGGTTGTAGAGCTGGTCCAGTGTTCCACGACCAGAACCAGAATCACACTGCTCTTCCTGAATCTGAGGTACGACTATCCGACGGACCCTCCTCTCCAGGACCCTTGAATAGACCTTGCTAAGGAGGCTTAAGAGTGTGACCCCTCTATAATTGGAGCACATTCTGCACGGAGCCCCTTTTTGAACAGGGAGACCACCACCCAGTCTGTCAATCCAGGGGAACTGCCCCTGATGTCCATACAATATTGCAGAGTGGTATCAATCGAGTAGATCTTTAGTCACCTTGGTGACCACCAGAGATTGGAGAGCTAGACCTCATCGCCTTGGAATGAGGTCAGTGTGCTACTCAATAGAAAACCATCCTCATAATGAATAGCCCTCATCTCAAAAAGGGGGACTTAACCTGCCAGGTAGCACTGTGCCACAGCCTGACACACAGCAGGACAAAGGCTTAGAGGACAGATGTACAGCTTGCAGTGATGAATCTAGAGAGGCATCCATTTTTCCAGAAGTTACTGCAGTCTCCTGAATGTTTCTGGTTACCTCCACAGATAGTGGAGATAGTGTTGGATAGTGATAGTTTGTGGATCATTTTAAAGACGAAACAAAAAGAAAAGCCGTTTGATAAAAGGAGCAGCTGCTCTATGATTCATAACATTTTAACTGAAAAACATAACTACATATAATAAACATATATAAAAATGACATTTACATAAGGTAATAAACATTTCCACGTCACCTCCGATGTCAGCTCTTTGGGATCCCCTCCATTCTTACGTCACCGCGCGTTCTGATTGGCTCCCTGTCACATTCGACAGGCTGCAGTGATCGGGCCGAGACCACGATGAATATTCAACACACCACCACTAACAAACCACACACTGCAGGACGTCGTAAGATTGTTGGGAACATCAGACATCTGACGGTCACCCTGACCCATTCAGACAGAGAACAAACCCCAAACACGGCAGAAAGCCAGTCCCCGAACAAAGGTTTCTATTACCAATGTGAGCAAATCTTCGACTAGATTCTGCTCATATAAAAATAAAACACGACTTTGCAATTGGGTTGTTTCCATGAAATAACAAATTGAACTAAAATCACACATGAATAAGTTTGTTCATGCAACATGTCATCAAACCCAAGGAAGTGACGATGTAAACAGTTTCATGAAATGTATTCATAATCCATCATCTATCAGCCAATCAGAGGAGGCGTCGGATTCAAGCCCCGCCCCCGGTCATGGGTGGACAGAGTGATGGATTCAGCAGGTTTATGATTGGTGAGGAGCCAGCAGCCCATCGCCTGAAGAAACAGACCACCAAGAAGAAACAGACCACCAAGAAGAAACAGACCACCAAGCAGAAACAGACTACCAAGAAGAAACAGACCACCAAGAAGAAACAGACCACCAAGCAGAAACAGAACCAAGAAGAAACAGACTACCTGGAAGAGACAAACCCGTGTTTCTCTGGGAACACGTGACGTCCTAATGACGACAGAATTATCCAGGTGTGCAATTATCACCTGATGTCAGTCCTCCTCCATCACAACCATTTTTAAATCACTATAATAAGAAGTAATAGGTATATGATATAATTTTATCTGCATCAGGAATCATTCCGATTTTAACTTTTACGTCCAGACATGTTGAAGTGATTATGGTTTTCCTGTTGGTTTATTGCTGTCTTTGCTTTTGATCAAACCTGTACAGAGTGAATGAATGTCTGACCGTGTCGAAGGGACTAAAACTCATGTTGGACCACAGAACCAGAGGTCAGTGACGGATCAGAACCTCGATCCTGATCTTGGTTCTCCTGTCTCTGGTTACCTGTCGTGGTGGGTTGGGGGCCAGTCAGCTCGTTCCCCACGCTGATGACCAGGTTGTGGTCCAGGTGAGCTGGTCCTCTGTGAGACGGAGACCTCTGCAGGAGACAACACAGGTAATCTGATCTATAATCGGTTTAATATAACAATAGTAATTATAATAATATCCTGATCAATCAAGACTCAGACTTTCCAAATGTCCTACACTAAAAACAAACCCTCGAATGCACCACATGTGTTTTTTCTGTGAGCAATTACAGCCGATCAATAAGTTTGATCAGAAGCTTTCCTCCAAGCTGATTGCAGCTCGGAGTCTCCCGGTTCCGCCGCCCTCAAGTGTACCGTTTAAATCGGCTCATTTCTGAATGAAGTCTGGTCTGCAGCCCGTTAGCTGGAACTGACCAGAACCTTTCAGAACCCAAACACTGTCCTGCAGTTCTGGACCGATAGAAGACCCGATTCTGATAGGAGGAATTAACAGCTTTTCATAACATTCGGTTCGGTCTGACTGACCTCAGGAGGCGGAGCTCCGGCCCAAAAGTCCCCGCCGCGGTGACCTCCTGGCCCGGGGGACGGGGGCCTCCGGTGGTCCCGGTACTCCGGGTAGTCCTGGTGGTAAGGAGGTCTCGGTCGGGCCCTGTCGTCCCGATATCCCTGTGACGGGTAAGGCCTGGCGGGAGGCGGGTAGCCTCTGAACGGAGGCCGGCCGCGGAACATCTTCTCCCGCAGAGTCGCGCTGTGGCCGCGCGGGGCTGCGGGAGCTGCGGGTCGGTACGGCGCGTCACAAGCAGCACGAAGCCACGACTGGTTCCGGTCCGCAACAAGACAGACTATTATTTTTATCAATGCAGTGGTTCCGAGTTCGGCTCCGAACCGTACACACTGAACCCTTCTTCTTTGTTTCTGCGGAGCATCTCGCTTCCTGATAGCCTCACTGTTGCCACCGCGTGACGAAGATGCGGTACTGCAGGCGGGGCGATCCAGAGCCATAACATGAACTTTGACCTGTAGAGAAATCCTGAGCGCTCCCGATGTTCTGAGCCAGTGCAGAACAGGTTCTGACCTTGGAAGCAGAGCTTCAACTGATCTCCTGATTCCCAGAGAAAATATTTAGTTAATGAGGAGATCCAGGAGTGATCCAGGAGGAGATCCAAGTGATCCAGGAGGAGATCCAGGAGCGATCCAGAGTGATCCAGGAGGAGATCCAGGAGGACATCCAGGAGCGATCCAGGAGTGATCCAGGAGGAGATCCAGGAGGATCCAGGAGTGATCCAGGAGGAGATCCAGGAGTGATCCAGGAGGAGATCCAGGAGCGATCCAGGAGTGATCCAGGAGGAGATCCATAGGTCCTGAGATGATTTAATCCAGCTGCAGATTTACAGGAGAACCTCCAGAGGGCGCTCTGTCACTCCAGCCTGGACTGGGACCCACAGAACCAGAATAGTTTGAAATATTAAGCAGAACTAGTTTCTAAATGTTTAGACTGTTATTTAAAAAAAAAACACACAAAGAAAGTGATTTTTTAAAATTCAGTTTTATTGACAAACTCCCAAAAAAAAAAAAAAATCACAGGTTTATACTTTTTAACACAAACAGAAACAGGGAAAATCGACCCAAACTATGTTAGAAAGATTTGAACTTGGCTCCTGTTACTGTGATGGAAATGGGACTGAAGCGCTAAAGGTCTGGTTTACAGGCTTTAATCTGCCTGGCAGCGACGGCTCTGAACCGGACCGTCAGCTCATCCGCCAAGGTTCTGCTGGACTTTGTGGGTTTACCTCCACTTGTGCAGTCTGCAGACATCTATAAACAAATGATGCCGATATTTTTCCTTTTATAACAGGAAACATCACCCAGATTATTATGTAGTTTGATAACTCCAGATATGTATGTGTAGCTGTAATCCAGAAGCAGCAGCTCTGCACTCTGATCTGCATGGACAAACACAATCCCCCTAAAACCCAAGCAAAGCTTTCAGCTTTTCGGGTCCAATCAGAGTTCTGTTGGACTGGGTTTTACTCACAGAGTCTCCGGGATGTGAAGGTCTGATGGGTCGTCCTGAGGTCCTGCTGCTCTGCCTTCATGCTTTCTTCAGGGCTAACCACCGAGGTCTTCCATCAGTCTGCAGGTCTGACTGCCGTCTGCCAGACATTTACTCTGCAACTTCTATACTCGACATATCTAGAGGTCCATGAAACTCAAACAATACATTTAATCCACTGCAGTTTATGACGTCTCCCTTCGCTGCCAGAAGGTTTTTGGGGGTCAAATGAATTTAGCAGACCTTGCAGCTATATTTAAGTCCCTTCTAATCATAAAGGAAGAGTTGATGAAATGAGAGGCAGCGAGTCACATTTATAGGGAAGCATCTGGTGAAAAAGACCCAGAGCTTCTTCTGATGAAGGAACCAGAAGGACATCAGATGTTCTCAATGCTCAGCCAACTGTAAACTATTAAACTGACACCAATTCAAAAGTTTTTATTTACATTTTTCTAAAACTCATTTCATTGAAAAACTTCATTAACTTTGATGAAATGATTTAATTCAGTTTTGCAAGAAAACCAGAAGAATTCCTGCAGAGGAAACTTCAGTATCATCTGGGGACACATCTGCTGAAAATCACATAAAATTAATAACAATGATGGGATATTTCAGCTGACAATGAAATGGTTCTACTGTCAAACCTCAACATAACTGTCCTTATGGAGCATCAATGAGATTCATCTGAACTAGCTAGCTACTGGGGGACATAAGAACCGTGAAAGAAAGAATGACGCCTACATCCCTGGAGCATTCTGGGCGTTCACCTCCAGCTCCCACTTTTCCAGAAACTCCTGCAGGTTCAGGTTGAAAACATCAATGCCTTTAGGCGACAGGTGGATGCCGTCACCCCGGTACAGCCCTGTGTTGGTGCCACACCGGATGTTGTCGTGGTTCACCGAGATGCCTCCCAGATCCGACACAATGCTGTGGATTCTGCGGTTCACAGTGGTGCGAACCAGATCCACTTCATAGCTGTCTGGCGAGTGACGCCACACCCGGCGAGGGAGGATGTCGGACCACACCAGGAGGCAGTGTGGGAAGATGCTCCGTATGGAGGCCATGTCCTTCTTGACGGAGGCCAGCAGGTTAGTGGGGCTCTCGGTGCTCAGGTCGTTCCCTCCCAGGTGAACTATCAGGGCGTCCGGTTGGGCCATGTGATCTTCAAACTGGTGGAGCTGGGCAACAGCTGGGACCAGGTCATGCCCTGGATGCCCTTCCACCAAATGGTCACCTTGTTGGGGTCCATGCCCAGCTGCATACCTACCTCTGGAGACTTGGCCCGCGACTCGGCCCAGTACACAAGCGAATGACCACAGATCCAAACGTTCTTGGGCTCACTACTGATTGGTTTACCTAAAGATAAGAACAGGACAGTTCAGGAAGTGAGAGGGCATCATCTGACAGACATGATTTTAACGCATCTCAGATCACGCCACAGACTGCTTTCACAAAGATCCACTAAAGCCTCTTAATCTGGACGGCTTCAATGAGGCACCAGAGATGATCCAAGGCCAGGCGAACAGAGACATGCTCAATAATGCACCATGTATACATGATATCAGAATGCATCATTGTTTAGGAATAATATTGCATTACAATTAACAGAGCGACCAAACATCAACATACAGACACCAGGTCGAGGATTGAGGATTTCCACTCTGATGGATGGATGAGATTATCCTGATCTGACGCTGTAGCTCTGCTGCTACAGGCTGTGGAGGACAAAGTGACCATGCTGCTTTCTCTACTACTCTCCAAGTATTTGTGATCCACAGCTCTTGCTCTCTGGTTTGCATGGCATGTCCTGTAAAACCTGGAGTTTTGTCTTAGATGTCGCCACTACAGGAGCTGCTCCTGCCGTTAACTCTTTAACATAGAAACTTGTTTCAAAAGTCAGACTAAATTAGAATGTAACTGACTCTGGATGCTGTCCCTGGTACCGCCGCCATTCTGGTCGGTCTGGGTATTAACTGGTTTTGTTCCACAGTCAGATGATGTTATAGATGGTGGACCGCTGAGCTCTGAAGTAAATAGTTAACCGATCTTTGTGAAATCAACCTGGAGCGTTACAGAAATAAGTCGGTACAGATCGCAGTAAAGTTCCCCTCCAACGCCTGCAGGTCTCAGCGGTCTCCTACCCAACTCAGTTAATGTCTGAATGATGTCCTCTGCAGCAGGGATGAGCAGTTCGCATCAGGGCCTCATGACTAAATCGACATACACACAAAACATGTGGCGTCGTATTTTACACTCGGCATGTATGAAAATGAACACAGCGTGAAAGTGTGCATACATATAAGCAGTTTTTCCTGCCGAGAAAATGTGCAGCAGCCACACAAACTATCTGAACAATGATAAACTCCAAAGAGTCAAAACTCACTGAATTCACTGAAATCTGATTCAGTTATTTTGACCAGGAAGCATCAAATCCAAAGGTTTTTATGATTTTAATATTTTAGTGTTTAAACGTTGAAACTGAACCGATTTATCCTCAGACAATAAGCCAACAAAAAATAACAAAGATGTGAAAACATCACAACATGTAAAAATAAATTTACTCAGTTTGTCTCAAAGATAAAACGATTTGTCTGAATGAATCTATGGCTCATTTATTCAAGAGAAACCAGGGCTGATCAATAGGTTTGATTACTGCAGGTGATCAATAATCTCAGGTATAGCTGCTCCTGTGGCTCTGATGGAGAACATGGAGCCATTGATCAGAGATCATATTGATCTGCTGGTTTATTGGCGTTTAGATTGATCCAGACTGATCATTGTGGGGCTCTGAGCAGAACTTGAAGCAGGAACCGGTCCCGGTCCCGGTTCTGGTCCCGGTCCCGGTCCAGCTGGCCCGCCTTGTGGACAGAAAGCTTCTGCGAACCGTATTTAGGATAAAGGTTTAAACCGGCTGAAGGCTCTGCTGCTCCGTCTGACATTTATCATTTATTTGGAGTTTTTATGTCTTTAAATGTACTTTTATTTTTGTAAGGTGACCCTACATGCCCTGATAATAAACTGTTTTATTATTATTATAAATACCATGGCAACCGCCATGTTGCCATGGTTACAGCTTCACACGGCGGCAGACTTCCAGGTACTTCCAGGTACTTCCAGGTGTTTCCAGGTACTAATTTAGATCAATATGCATTTGTGGAGGCGATTGCGGATCGCAGCACAGCTTCATACAGCTGGAGTTTCTAAATTTGTCCTACGCCGAGTTTTAGTGTGAAACTGATACCTGAGGCCCTGATGTTTTGGCATTTATACTGTATTTAAAACGCTTTGCAATGTTTCTGGCTGCGACTGAATGTTACTGCAGTTGAAGCTCCACAAGCAACAGAAAAAACAGAAAACTAAAACAATACTTTTTAGTTTTCAGGTTAGCAAACAGATTGATGAGTTGGTCATAAACTAAAATAAATCAAAATTTATGCAACAGTCAAAATTATTCTATGCAACTGCCCATCCCTGCTCCATCATGGCATCAACTTCTGCAGAGTCCAGAAAAACTGACCGATCGTTTTGATCTGATGTCTTGAGTTCAGGAAACCGAGAAAACCTGCAGGGTTTCCTGTCCAAACTCTTGACTCTCTTTTCTCCTGATCCGTTTCTACAGGGTAAAACTCACTAGCTCGTACAAATATATAACTAATATTCACTACCTGAAGAGATTTTGTTTTAAATCAATACTACAGCTTCTAAAGTGAAAAAATGTGAGTAATGAATGTGTTGAGATTAAAGAGGTTTCAATGTTTCACAGCTTCAAGTTTAGAGCAAAAGTATTACTTTAGCTTAAGAAATCAAAACAGTCACCTACCTTTACTGTCAAGAGAAAATGTCACTCTGCAAAGTTTATCATTTTAATCAAGTTATAAAACCTTCAAATAATCCCGCAAATACGGAAAAGCACCGCGAGACTTTTACCTGCCGTCTCTAGTTTGGCTCCACATCCTTTAGGTAAAATTCAGACGTTGAAATGTGTCACGCAAAAAGTCAAGCAACCATGAAGAACATCACGTTTAACGTCTAAAGGTTCAGCACAACGAGTGTCTTTGCCAATAAACGTGTGTGTGCTCCTCCTCATCTGGCTCTGACGGTTTGCTCGTGGTCCAGTACTTTGTTTGTAGAACTGAAATGAACTTCTATTAGCTAATCACCCAAAAGAACGACTTTAGACCTAGGATGTGCAGTGAACAAGCTGTAGCTCAGATCTATACCTAAAGGTGTTTAATGTTTATCGTTCAGGAAACGCCCAGGTTTCAATCGATTCAGCAAAGAGGATTTGAGGGTAATGTCATCAATCAGGTAGTTCTTCATGTCAAGAAATGTAAAACCCACCCTGGTCTAACAGAGCAGCAGTGGAGGAGCCGGCATTCGGTTCAGGCCCAGCGACTTCAGAGGGCCGATCCGTGGTCAGACAGCCAGACCACAGAGGGCGGCCGACTAAACATCGGGACCGGAAACTTTCCAAGACCTCTGCTAAAGAGGTCAGAGGGCCGATCTCAACACGGTGATGTTGAGTTTGGATAAAACACATCTGGCTCCATGCCACCAAAACATTGACATGTCTTTTCTTTCTCCAGTTTGTGGTTAGCCTTCTGCACCAAACAGTCTCTATCAAAGTCTACCAGCATGAAGAGAGAAGATAGGACACCATTAGATGGGTCTGTGTTTAAACGCTGCCTCTGTTCATCGCTGTTATCAGATTTTCATTTCAGTTGCTAAACTCCATACTGGACCAGTCTGGTCTAAACTGGGAATGTGGATGCTCAACCTGAGGATGCAAACAATACAAATTCTCAGCACAACATGGAAAAGTTGCAGACTTATAGTCACAAAGTTAGGAAAAACTTTTTAATAAAGGTTAGTTTAACGAAGTGAAGGTGATATCAGACTAACCGACGGGAACAGAGATCCTGACTTATTCTGGTAACTATGGTCTGTTTGAAAAATACAGTTCAGATAAAACTTTCTATTCCAATAACAGAGTTATAGCTGTAGATTAGAAGATCCTGGAGAAAATCTACACGCTTTTATGTCAAACTACTCAACGTTACAGCTAACTGATACTTCAAGCATAAAGACCCTTAAATCGATACGGTTCTGTTGGCTGCATATCTACGGCACAAAGGCGGGTCAAAACTCTAAATGTGAAACTAAACGTTTAGAAATGAGGAATACAGCAGAACATGTCTCTTGTTCAGCCTTTTCCACCAATTAAGGCTTTTAGCAGCTACGCATTTTCCAACCGATACAGAATTTGGATTGAATGTAGCAGACAGAACAAATTACCATGACCACAACTCTAAATAGTCTGGTGGGTTTTACTTACTGTTCATAAGCTTTATAAGACTAGAGATGCTTTGGTGCAACGTCTTGCTGGATGGTAGACTCTTTCAGCTTAGGTTGAAGAAAACAAAACCGAAGTGAACTTACCCGGATGGGCTTTACTAGCACCTGTCTCAAAGACGCACCACGAACAAAACGCAACATCCGGCGAAAACATGAAGAACAGGGACCGCTACCAGGGCTGGCAGGAACCCACGAGGCTTTTATCAACATGGCTTTTATGTTAAGAATGAACAGATCCGACCCAAACATACAACAGGTTCTTTAATTTAAACAGACTTAAGTGCTTCCTAAATGTGATTTAGCTTTAGCTTCTAATGTTTACCAGAAAGACAGTGAGGTCTAAATTGCAAGTGATAAATTACTCTAACAGGTGATGCTAATATTCAGATGTAGCTTTCTGCTCTTAGCCTGACTGCAATGTTGAGAAAGTAGCAGCAAGAGACCAACAACTAGCTCGCTCTAAGTGAGCATCCCTAGTTATCTGACTGAACCCTGCACTCATAAAGCCATGTCTACAAAAAGCCATCCTGCCCTCACCAAGTCCCGGAGCACATCTTCAGCCTAAAACATCATCCACATTTCGCTCCAAGATTCTCCCTCAGGTAAGCGTCATGACCCAGTTGGTAGCACACAGAGTGCTACAGAGAGCAACGAAACGCTGAAGACCCACAGGATTAAAGCTGTGTGAAGATGACGACGAGATCTTTTTTTCTGCAGAAGATCCTGGTCAAAGCCGAGGTTTGTTTCTGACTTGGTGCGCATCAAACATTAAATTCAGGGAGATCATCAGAAGTGTCTACACTCAGTCACCACTGGGGCACTGAAGACTTCCAAGCTTGATGCGGCCCATCTGCCGACCTTACAGTTAGCCAGCTGGTGCTTTGGTAGATGAAGCTAGCATGGAGGAACTGCTGGATGCAATGTACTGCAGCAGCTGCAGTGAAAATCAGACTGTGGTCCCCAACTTTTACAGGATCTTCCTTATTAATGGGTTATTAGCCAATACACCAATAAATCAGTTTGCCACTGCTGTTTTAGCTACACACATTTTGTCCCAACTTTACTGGATTAGCTTGGTTCTGAAAGCTGCTACGCCATGCTAACAAGCCACTTAAAACCCATGAATAACATTTGTTTATGAAAGTATCTACACAGTCCTCATCGGTTGCTCCTGTTCAGATCAGGAGGAATCGACTCCTGGACTCAGCTAATGTTAGCATCTTCTTGATAATTCAACCTTAAAATATTTCAATGGGTTAGGGTTAGGTAAATTAAGTTTCTATAGCCCACTTCAAGACTGTCAGTTTTAAAGTTGGGGTAACTGGAACCAGGTTTTACTCCCAACACACTGGATCTCCGAATTTCTATCAAAAATGAATCTGAAGTCAAGTCCAATTCCTTCCTTATAAACCAGTGGGTCATCAGGAGCAGAGGAAGAAAACGCTTTTTTTGCAGAGTTGAGCTCGCAGTCGGCTTCTTCTATGATTGCTCAAAGAGATGATGCATTAGATCCAGCTAACGACTTGCTGACCATCGTCTTAGCCACTGGTTTGTGGCTCCATGAGCTTGAACTGACGCTTTGCTCATGTTCCAGACACTGAAGTCATGCTGAGCTTTACATGCATGCAAAAATCTCTTGGCCTCTCATAAGTGGAAAACAACCACATGCCCTTAAATGTAAAAATTCTATTGCTGCGGTAGAATCGTGCTAACGGACATGTTTAGGTAATGTGGGCATGTCTGAAATAATCTAGTTTCTTGACTTGGTCCTTGCTAAAGTCATGTTTACATAAACTAACCCAATGAAGGGTATCTAAACTTGACCTCTTGTGAATGACTTGAGCATGTCTGAAGACAGACGTATCTGCTACATTGGACCTTCTTGGAAGAACCTGGATGACCGAAGACTTCAGGAAACAGCAAAAAGTTTGGTTGAATAAAAGATGGCAGCACCGAACACAGCATGCAGGTATTGTCTGAGGTGGACAGTAAACATAAACTATTACATGATTCCTTGCTAGTTAAACACATCTGCAATTAATGAAGATATACCTGCCGGGACCGGCGGACCCTCTTTGTTCCTCTCTCCTTGTCTCCTGAGGGTAAGCCTCTCTTTGTACTCCTGTTCCCTCTTCTCCAGAAGCCTCTGATTATACAAATCCAGCTGTGACACAAGCACCACATCTTTAGCAATCTACCAAGCCAAGAACAGCATCTTCCTAGAAACCTAGGTCACTTGTAAAGACAGATGCTGTTTCTTTACAGTGTTTTACAGGCTAACCTGGGCTTGAGCGTGTCAACAAGGGCTCTGCTGATCTTACCTTCTCCTTCTGCTTGGCCTTGATGTCGTCCGTCTCCAGTGAGGGCGGCGAGCTGCTGAACGACACTGAGGGTAAGCTGAACTGGACAGATTTAACAGGTTTGACTGGCGGCGGGATGCTCAGAGACTTCACAGTCTCAATCAGGTTCAAGCAGCGCACCACTGTGGTAGACATAGGCGACTGGTCGCAGCTTGAAGGACTTGAGGTTACTGGTGTCACAGTAGGAGTGAGTGCGGGCTGTAAGGAGGTGGCCCCACTGGCGGCCGAAGCGGGACTGGCTAGGCCAATGAACGGAAGAACCGTATGAGTGGAGCCTGTCGTGAAAGGAGGGATTCCGGCCGGGCGCTGGGGCGGAGGCCCAGGAGGCGGACCAGGAGGGTGCTGTGCCTGGCGCCGTGGAGGAGGTCCTGGTGGGGGGCCTGGGGGACGCAGCAGCCTGGGGTGGGGGTGGGTGGCTGCAGGTGGGGCTTCAGGGTCGTGGGATGTGCTAGTGATACCAAGAGGCCAGTTGAGTGGGGGGGTTGGGTGCCGGTAGTGGGCAGGAGGCGGCCCTGGAGGTGGTTTTGGAGAGGAGACGGTGGATGGTGCGCTCCCTGTTGTCTTGGTATGGCTCTGCAGATGTTGCGCCTTCTTTTGCTCTTCAAACTCATCTTGGTCAAAGAATTTCTCATACTCTGGAATGGCCGACTTCGGGTTGCTGAGCGGTTCAGTACTGGAAGATCTGGCAGGGGAGGGAGAGTGGATATGATCCACAGAACCAGTCCTGCCGCTCCGCAATTCCTCCTTAGGAAACGTCTCTCTTTCCATTGATGATGACGACTTGAAGCTCAAGGTTTTCTCCTGAGCTTTATTGGCCAGTTTAGAAACCTCTCCAGAGCTCAGCTTGAGCCCAATTGACCGCAGTAGACTTTGTATCTTATCGTAGGGTTCTGGTTTCTGGCCATCACCTGTTTTCTCTACTGAGGGTTGTTTGGAGTTTGGCTGCTTTATCTCCACTTCATGGACCAGACTGCTGCTGGGCCGCTCTTGAGCCAGACCTACAATTCGAGAGAAGCCTTTGCCATCCTGAAGGGCTCGCTCGTGAGGCAGGAGGTCATCTGTAACATCCAAGGGTTCCGAGGTCTTCTCAGCAACAGTCTTCTTGTTAAGCATGTCAAGAAATCGGTGCAGAGGGGGTTTCTGAGCCAGCGGGGACTGCGGGGGAGTTGTGAACTTTCGATTGGGAGACAGTGTTCTTGGAGGAGAGTCGATGGGAGACGGAGGTCTGAAAGTGGAGACTGAGTGAGTCATGGGTTTAGCACAGACGTTAGCATCTTGGCTAGGTGGAGAATGTGGGGAAGAGCCACGAGGTTCTGGAGACCTACTTTGTTTTAATGGTGGGTAAGGATCGTAGGCGCGTTCCCTGTACTTGGGGTCGTAGAAGTGACTGTCATAATGCTCATTGTACACGTCATACCGATCAGTGTAGCGCTGGCTGGAAGAAGGGGCTCCGCCGTAGGGAGGGTCGCCATAGAGATGGCTGTCGTACGGCCGGTCTGCATACGGGTGAGGGTACGGGTTGCCGTAGGTCTCGCCGTAGCGGCGGCCTGGGAACGGACCGTACGGACGGTCATAGTAAGGGTCATCATAGGGAGGCCGGATGTAATCTGGTTCTTCTGGGCGCTTCTTGAGAATTGAGCGAGGCATACTGATCCTGCCATGGTCATAGTCGATGCAGGTCCTGCCTCCAGGCTCCAGCCCCTGGGGTCAACCAGAGACTTCTTATAGGCGATCATCTCGTTAAGCTCCTCCAGCTCTCGTTTCTTTCTCGCCAGCTCAGTGTCTACCACCATGCCTCGCCGTGGCGGTGGGCTCGGCCTTCTGCGGTGGCTTTCCTCGCGCTCTTTGCTGGACCTGCTCCTCTTCCTGGAGCTTTTCTCTCTGCTGCGGCTTCTGCTGCGGCTTCTGCTGCGGCTTCTGCTGCGACTTCTGCTGCGACTTCTGCTGCGACTCCGGCTGCGCCTGCTTGACCTCTCTCTGCTTCGTCTGTACCTGCTGCTGTGTTCTCGGTCAATGCTCGCGCTGCGTCTCTTTTTTGCCACGCGGCCAAACGGATCTCTGGACGGACTCCGACTTTTGCTCCTCTCCTTGCTCCGGCTGCGACGGTACTTGTGGCGGGAGACGCTGGTGTCCTTCTTTATCGTTTTAAACACGGCCTTTTGTTTGTCTGACTCGGGTTTCTGGTTTCTGAAACGTTAGCAGAGATCAAACAGGGTTGGGGTTTCCTCATAAGTCAACTAATTCTCAACTACCAGTTCTGATCTTAACCTTTGCACTAACTGCTAATTTAATCACAGTATTTTATCCCGAATGTTTATTGTTCAATGGTAGGCAACGTTTGTATTGGAAAACAGAATTAAAAAACAATTATATTCCTCTTTCTGTTGACCAAAAATCATATGATAAGTATGTCTTTAGGTATATCAATGAGAACAAAACAGTGTGGTCAAATCTTTACAACTTGACGTGCCTGAAGTTAAGGGCAATTTCTTATAGTTCCACTTTTTTACTGCTCACTCTGAAAAACACGGGCTTGCTGGCAATGCTCTTAATCAAAATGACATTTCTGAACTCAGAGATTTCGTGTCTGATCCCATAGTTTGCAGATTAAACCGCATTATGAGAAGATCCGAAGAATAGTGGACATTTACTCACTCAGTGGCGTCTGGGGGTTTTGCCAAACTTGATGGTCATCTACAAAACCACAGGAAGATTAGCGTTGGAGGAGAAAACCGATCTCTGCTAATCGCAAACAATGCAGAGGAGCTCACCTTCCCTTTGGTTGCTCCGACGCCGCTCAGTTTGCGAACCGGGAGGAAAACTTTCTCCGTGAAGCGTTTGATCCTGATGGCCTGTTTCCCTCCGTCTGCTGTCGGATGCTTCATAATCACCAAGACACATTTCAGAAAAAACTCAGGATCATTCACTGTGGACTGAAAGCCAGCCGAACGTAGTAGCAGGACTGACCGGGACGACGCTGAACTCCACCTTCTCGTTCAGCTCCAGCTTCTTCTTCTCCACCACCTCGGACATTTTGAAGAACAGCTGAGGGTTCTCTGAACACTTGATGAGTCCAGAGTCCTCGGAAAACTCGATCACAATCCCCTGAAGAGAGAAGCGAGGCGTCAGACGGGCCTCCGGGAGGACGGGCGGTGTGCCTCCACGAGGACCGGGGGCCTCACGTGCGTCCGCTGCTCCGTGGACTCCTCGAAGGAGTCGGGAGGATCTCAATGAAGGTGGCGCGCTCCTCCTTGGTGAGGCGGTGTGTGGCCAGGCTGAAGCGGACCTGTAGGAGGAAGCAAGCCATTACTCCTCCGGCCGCCGCTCAGAGTCTTGAGACTGCCGCTCCTCACCTTGTCTCCCACCAGCATGGTGGCCAGGGTCAGCAGGTCATTGGGGCCAAAGGTCAGTTGCTTCTGCCGGCCGTCCACGGTCATCACCAACCGACCCACCTCAGGGGCGGGCGGGTTGGGGGCCCCGATCTGCTGCTCCTCCTCCTCCTGCTTCATCTCCTTCCTCCCAGTGAGGCGCGTCGCCTCCTGCTGGTCGCCGTCCTCCGTTTCCTCCTGCTTGACCTGCTGACAGAAACGGGACGCTCAGTTTCCAGAACTCCAACCAAAACCTTCACAGCTGCTCCACCTTCCACCTCAGTGCCTCCTTTCTCTTCCTGCACCGTCTCCTTCGCCGTCACCTCCTCCTCCTTCACATCTGCCTCCTGCAGCGCCTCCTGCTTGGCCTCCTCCTGCTCTTCCTTGGGAGGGCTCCTGCAGATGGCTTTGAGCACGGTGCCCTGGAAGCGCTCCCTGCTGACCTCCAGCATGGAGTCAGTGACTCTGTACCTGAAGCCGAACGGAGTCCACTGCAGACCAGCAGCCCAGTTAGCTCAGTTAACGCAGGTACTGGCCCCACAGCGCCACCTGCTGCTCCAGCTCACCTTGTCTTTGGCTGCTGCCAGAGCAGCGGCCGCCTCCTCCTTCCTCCTCCTCTCCGCCTCCTCCTCCTCCTGCGCTCCTCCTCCCTCCTCTGGCGCTCCTCCAGCTCGCGGGCTTTCTGCTCCTGCAGGATCTTATCTTCGGCCGCCTTGCTCCTCCTCATCCTCCTTAGCCGGAGATCGCTCTGACCGCGGCTTTGTCCTGCAGGGACAGAACGACGGGTCAGCTTCTGCTGGCGGACAGAACCGGGTCGGTTCGGTCTCCTCTCACCGTTGTCACTGTGAACTCCGTCTTTCCCCACGTCGTCAGAATCGAACTCTGCATCGCTGAAGTTTTCGCAGAGGTCAAAGGGCAAGTCGCCGTGCTTGGTGGAGCTGACGACCCCCTCCTGGTCACCAAGCGAGGCGATGGTTCCCTGGAACAGGACGAATCCGCTTTAGGACCGGGCTCAGAACCTGGAGGGTGTGTTCACTTTAAAATCTGCTTCGGCTGAGGACTGGTTCTAATGAACCCCCTATTTTATTCTGTGAAGGGTCAAAGTTCATGTAGCTAACTGTTTAGCAGTGGAACCAGTTCAGTACCGGTTCCAGCGGAAGGGTCCCGTCGGACTCCGGCCGGTACCTGCTCGCGGATCTCCTTGGTGTAGCGGAAGGTGAAGGGGATTTTGGGCCGGATGTTGGCGGCCCGCCTCTTGTTGGTCAAGGTGTTGATCAGCAGGTTGATCAGGACGTGGTCGTTCTTCAGCAGAGTCACCGAACAGTCCCGGTGGTCAAAGGTCACGTTGGTCCTGAGCGGACCGATGTTGGCGACGATCTGACCCGGATATCCAGGAACGTCCTCCTGTAGGGGGGAATATGAAGAGAATACCCAGAAATGCAGGAGACTAACGGTCCAGCATCAGGTGATATTCTGAAAAAAGGATGAGGAAATGCTGACGCCAGAGAGTCGGCTTCTTATCGCTCGTCATTTAGCCTCATTCTTTCTGTGCTTGCAGTTCTGATCATCTGGCACCAATGTAGCTATAGCATTAGCTCTTGCTGTCCATCTTTACTATTAGAACTTTTTTCGAAACATCAGATGGAGTCTTCTAATGACCAGCTATCTACAGTTAGCATCTTCACCCACCAACATCCCTTAACACCCAATGCCTAGATTTTCCCCACAGGCCCGGTGGCGTGGGGGGCTAAGGGGGCCCATTGCCCACCCACAGAGTCAGCGGTTCCCCTGGAGTGGAAGTCGTGTGTTGTTTTACCTTAAAGTGGTCGTCTCTCCATTATTCCTATATTGGTTTGATACAGCATTCCGCACTTCCAATATCAGGGCCTTTTCTCACTTTTTTTTCAGCATTAAAAACTGTTTAATCTGTTGTTAACATGTCCTAACCTGCTTTTCCAAGCCGCCTTTAAACGCAACATGAGCACTAAGACGCAAGCTGGGTTTACACCTGCCTACGTCCATGTTCAAAAGTGGACAGTAGTTGTTACATTGACTTGATAACTTTTTCATATTGTAGTTGCGACATGGATTCATTTAGCTCCCCCCAAAAAAGCAGATGCCCCCCTGTTAATCTCGTCTGAAGCCGGCGCCGACTCGTACTGGCGCTGGTTGGTCAAAGTGGACCAAACAGCCGACCCGTAGCGCAGCAGTACGGTCTGGTGTCACCTCGCCCAGAAGAACATCACTGCTAGTCTCAGGTTTGTTTTGACGCTATGGTTTGGGTTTAGCCGCCTGCCCAGTGAGAGTCCAACTGGCGTTGCAGTGTGGACTGCAGCGTCCAGTGGAAAAGAGACACTGTGGTTCACCTTCTTCAAGAACCTAAACCCGTAAGGGAACCAAGCAAGCTGTCGCCAGCTGGGATGGACAGAGCCTACCTTGGGCTCGATGATGGTCTGGCTGACGATGCCCTCGTAGAGCTCAGAGTCCAGCACCATGTGAGGCTCCAACTCCTCCGCGGACTTGGACATTGTCTGGTTGGGGCCCACAGAGACCTTCTCTCCATTGGGTCTCTCCAGTTCCTCGGGGGCGGAGCTAGAAGCACCACAGAGCGTCAGGAGGAGGGCTCTTTGACTCGTTTGATCCTGACGCCCCGCTTCCCCCCTCTCAGCTGACCCAGAGACACAGAAACGTCACAACACAGTCCAACACAAAAAAACCGCCTCTCAATCATGAGTTCAGCACCAAGAGCTGCTGGGGAAGCAAAGAAGCGTACCGCCAGGACAGTGAACTCCACCTCCTCGTTGATGTCCTCCTTGGTGAAGTCCACATCACTCAAGTTCTCTCTGGTCTCGAACTGAAGCTCCCCGTGTTCTTCTGACTGAATGACGCCTTCGTTTTCCTTCAGACTGATAATGACGCCCTGCAGGACAAACACCATCAAGCAGAAGCTCGGCAGCAGGTGGGGTTTCTGGGCGGCGCCTCCTCACCTTCTCCCTGGTCTCCCTGGTGGAGCCGAAGGTGGCGGGGATCTTGGGTCTGATGTTGGTGGCTCGCCGTTTCTCCGTGACGATGTCGGTCAGAACGTTGATGAGCACCTGATCGTCCTTCAGCAGCGTCACCGAACTGTCCTTCCTCTCAAACGGCAGGTTGGTCCGCACCATGCCCAGAGTCACGTGCACCTGGCCGGGGTACTGCCGGTCGCCGGGCTGCGGGGACACCGACCAGAGCTTAAGACGCAGAGACCGTCTGGCCTGCAGACGGTCTCTGCGTCTTCTAGACCCAAAGGCCTCGATTCACCACACAAACCGTGTTCTTTGGCCTATGAGCGAGTCTCTGACTAGACGGTCAGACAGAGATTTAAAGAGGAGCAGCAAAAGCAAAGGCTTTGGGTGAGCAGAGCCGTATCAAGATGCTGAGCTGTTAGCAGACTAGTTGAGGGAGTTCACCACTGTTGCCTCAGCAACGACATACAACCCACTACCAGCTGAGTCTAAGTGTGATGTCATCAGCTCACTCTGATGACATCACACCACCCCCAGCCCTGGATCACCAGGTTACTGAAGATTGATGCATCTTGAGATTTGTAGTTTCACTGGCAGTACTGCTCAACATGGCCGCCAGAAAGGAACCAGAACCGACCCACTATCGCTGTCCGCAGCAATGCATGATGGGCTTCGGCTCCTTGGTCAAGACAGCAGAAAAACGAAGGTCTGAGTGAAAGTAAACTGGTCTGGACTCCCTGGACCAGAATCACCTTCTACTGGAGAGGAAACCGGAGCGAGGAAGAGCTGCGGCTCCTCCTCCTCCTCCTCACTGACCTGCGGCTCCTCGATGGCCTGGCTGACCACGGCCTCGTAGATCTCCGGGTCCACGTTCTCCGTTCCCCCTGGAGCCACTTTCACATCCGTGGCCACAGCCCGGTTCTGTCCAGGGAAGCAGAGACAGTTTCAGACGGCGGTTCTGACCGGAGCACGGGGAGAACCGCCACACACTCACCTTCTCCTTGCAGGCCGTGAAATGGACCCGGACGCCGGGCGTCAGGGCATTGGGGTTTCCAAAGAAGACATCAAAGCTGAACTGGAACTTCTCCAGGTCTTCCCTCTCGATGGAGCCGAACGTTGGCTGCGAACAGGAACATCGTTACTGACGGGTTCTAGCTGGGCCCGTCGGACCTCAGAGGCTGGCAGTACGGAAGCCTCACCCCGACGAAGGAGATGATCCCTGTGGATCTACCGGGTGGAGGCCTGGACACAGAGACGCTCAGATTAAACACCTGGCTCCAACACCTGGAGGACGTCCACACCGGAACCCACTCACCTCTCGAAGGTCCGCTTTCCTAGCAGCCCCAGCGCCTTGGCCGTGTACCTGGGCTCAGGCTTCGGGGCGGCAGGAGGTGTGGGGGCGGCAGCCGGGGGGGGGTCAGGGGCGCGGCTTTGGTGACGGCAGGAGCTTCAGAGTCTTTTTTAGTCTCGGCTGAAGTTGAGTCACCAGGTGGAGCAGAAATAAGAGCCTTGATCTGGAGGAGAGAAGAAAAGACTAAACAGGAAGCTGGTCGTCGACCAATCAGAGGCCAAAAAACCAACCAATAGGAGACCAGTTTAAAGTGGTTCTGCGATCAGAGCTGAATGGACCAATCAGTGAGCTGTTCTGAGCTCCAGGTTGGAACCAGACTCACCCACTCCGGTTGGTCAGGCGGCGGGTTGGGCATCGGCTCCTCCACCACAGGCTGAACAGGGAAAACAACCAAATCAGTTCTGATGATCTGACCAGAACCACGGATTAGTAAGACCCAGTCCCCCTCTGAACCTCACCTCCGCGGTCCAGACCGGGGCCGGGAACGGGGGCGGGAATCCAAACGGAGGCATGCAGCCCGGAGGAGGGACCGGCGGGACGGCCGCAGGGTCTGGAGGGGGGATCCCAATAGGAACGGGCGGGGGTAGAGCAGGTGGAAGGGGTGGGACAGGTGACAGGGAGGGACAGGTGACAAGGCCCCCAGGCCCCATGGGTCCGGGCGCTCTGGACCCCAGCCTCTCCAGTGTGGGGGTCGCTGCCAGTCTGGGGGAGGCACCCACTCATCAGGATATGGGCCCCAAGCTGGAGGAGGGGGGCCTCTGGGGTCCCAGTCAGGAGGTGGGGGGCCTCTGGGGCCCCAAGCTGGAGGAGGAGGGCGTCTAGGGTCCCAGTCAGGAGGTGGGGGGCCCCTGGGGTCCCAGTCAGGAGGTGGGGGAAGTCTCAGATCCCAGTCAGGAGGTGGGGGACCTCTCGGGCCCCAGTCATAAGGGCGACCCCATTCTGGAGGCGGGGGGCCCCTGGGGTCCCATTCTGGAGGCGGGGGGCCTCTGGGACCCCATCCTTCAGGCGGCGGTGGTCCCCAGCCTTCTGTTGGAGGGCCCCAGCCCGGCGGCCCCATCTCGAAAGGAGGTACGTCTTCGCCTGGAGGTCCGAGTGGAGTCCTGTCCCTCGTGGGTCCGTGTCCGCGGCCCATGTCGGCAGGAGACACAGAGGAGGTTAGCAGCTCCGTTAGCCGCAGGCTAACTGACAACCGTCCGACTTTAAAGGTAAAATGCAGCCGCTAAACCCACCGCTCTACCGTGAACAACAACTTAGCACCCTTATCTAACCCCCGGTCCGAAAAAACGCCGCTTCTACCAACGAATATGTCAAATATTTAAGTTTATTTACGAGTTTATTCCATTACCACTCCGGCGCGTTTCTTCTTATGCATAATCAGCATTGAAACAGCGATGCTGCCGCCCACAGGTCGACCGAGAGAGTGCAGTTCCTTTCTCAGCTTCAACTTCTGCTTAAATTGGAAAATGACCCCAATCTGCGTTTAGCTCGGTCCAGTTTGCCCCAGTAATGGATCACACTGGTTTCAGAGTGGGCCCAGACCGGTTCCTGTAACCTGCATCAGCCACGTTCACTCACTGACTCCAGACTGATGCTGGTTTCAGTAAACATGGGTCAAAATGATCCAGGGTGATTTAACTGGTTCCACTCGCAGTTTTGGTCAGATTCAGTGAAAATGAAGACAGATAAATCTGTCTGGTTCTGTTTGAGCTGACCCGAGTTGGATGAAGTTGCCTGACTTCCTGCTCTGAGTCTCCTGGCATCACGATTCTGACAGATCAAATTGTTTATTGGGGAACGTCACAAACCCCAATCTAAAGACACACGATAAGAAACCCACAGAGGTCCTTCTGGCAATTACTAAGAAATGTATTAGAACAAAATGGAAATCAGACGCCCTCTTCCAGTTCAACTATGGCTTTGTGAGAGCAGTAGTTGTGACCGTAGAAAAAAATAACCTGGATGCAAAATAGAAGACTATTAAATATGGCATTTTAAGGTGTGCAAAACCTACCTGCACACTGGATTGACTGACCTTCCTGTAACAGAGCTGGACCCTGTGAGCGATACCGATCCCTTTATCTCTGATTCAGACATTATTGAACCCTTATTGATCACCAGCCCCATCCTTCTTGTCGTCAATGCGAGTTACTTTAGGTTTATGTCTCATCATTTGAATTTTGCTTCATTTGAGCCAAGTTTGTCCTGTCAGTTAATTATTAGCTATTAGTTAAAAAACATCACAATTATTCTGTGACACATCTGGTTCTGATCCAGAAAGATGCTCAGAAAGTTTAAACTTTCAGAATTTTTGAGGAACAGAGACAGAACCACAGCTGAATGAACCGGGCCATGTACAGCAGCAGAACCAGGACAGAGGTTCTCCCGGCTCCAGTCCAGTTCTACTGGGACTGCAGGGCGGCGTCACCAGGAAGACCCACCTGACCCATCAGAACCAGGTGCAGCTCCATGAGGGAACAAAACCACTGGGTCAGGTAGAGTCCGTCTGTTTCTGATGAGGACCGCTTTGTTCTGCAGAACTTCTGGACCGCTGGAGGAGCCAGAACCGGATCCGTAGAGGTCAGCAGTCTCTTCCTAATATCTGACCCAACGTCTCTGAGATCACAGAAGGAAGCAGAGGCTCCTCCAATGACCTTCAACCAGAGCCGTGACATCACCACCATCTGGACCCAGAACAGCTGATCTCAGTGTAAGTACCTAAAGGTTCTGGTGGTTCTGTAGAACAGGAGCAGAGTCGGATGCAGCGCTGCAGAAAAGCTTTTATTTTGTTTGCTGGCTGAAGGAAACAGAACATTGTAGAACATTATGAATATATGATCTCTCAAAATTACAGCAAAATAAGGAGCTGGAGTATCAGATACCCGACTCCAGAACTACGACCCAAACTCTGACAGAACCGAGTCACTGCAGCGGCGCCGCTCGGTACCGCGGGCCTCAGGTGCATAGAAACCTCCCCTCAGGTAAAACTCTGACCGAGGCGGCAGGAGGCGGCGCGTCCCTCAGGTGGGGGCCGGGTTCGTCAGAACCAGACCAAGGCAGAACGTGAGGCGGGGCGGGGGTCGGTCCGGTCCGGTCCGGTCCGGTCCAAGGAAAGAAGCAGCGGGACGTCGACGATTCCAGAGGAGGTCCAGAATATCGGACGGGTCTGAGCTTCAGGAGCAGAACAAACCGAAGACCCGGTTCCACCAGTTCACACAGACAAAACTGGTTCCACACCAGTTTACACCAATCTGACTTAAATGGCTTCTACTTTTGATCAAACCAGTCTTCAAGTGGTGGGTGTAAACTGGTCTGTAACCAGTTTACACCGGAATCAAACAGGATTAGACTGGACAACTGTAAACCGGTTTCAGAGACAACAATCTGGTCTCAAACCAGTTTAAGTCAGCATCAAATGGGTTTTAAGATGGTTTCCCAGAAACTGATTCCAGGTCTGTTCAGACTGGCTTTATCTTAGCCTGGTTCCAGATCCCTTTGGACCCGTTGACACCGGGTTCAAACGGGTTCAAACCGGTCTGAGATTACATTGTTTTCAGACAGGTTCACTGGTCTGATCAGTGTGAACCGGTCTCAGACTACTTCAAACTGGTTTAATCTGGTTTCAAACCAGCCTAGCTTTTAGCTGTGGTGGAATCAGAGTGGTGCAAACCGGTTCCTCTGAAACTGAAACTGGACTCGGACCGGTTCTGCCGCGTCCCGTCCTGTACTTTGGCCTAAAGAGAACAGAATCAGAAAGTGAAAGCGAGTGCAGCGAGGGAGGTCCGGGGTCAGGGGTCAGGGGAGGACCGGATCGTTCCCCCGGCCCAAATGTCCTCAAGGGGCGGGGCTTCGTCCTCGCCTCCTCGAGTTCTGACCCGGCTCAGTCGAAGGGGCTGAAGTCCCTCTCCAGGTTCTCGGACTCGTCGTCGTCGGAGAAGAAGTCGTCCTCGTCGATGTCGTCTTCGTCGTAGTCTTCGTGCCACTCGGGAACGTACTCTTCGTCGTACTCGTCATCGTCGTCCTCCGCCTCCTCGCCCCCCTCCTCGCCGTTGTACGTGTTGTTGTCCGAATCTCCAGAGTCCGACCCGCGGTTGGACTTGGACCTGACGGAAACCACAGGTGAGACACACCTGTCCCTCACCTGCATCTGATTGATTCCTGCATCTGAACCAATCAGATGCAGGAAGCGTCTGATGGGTTGTCTAAACGTGTGAAACTGATCTAGGATCAGGAGACCTACAAGCTGAGATAGAGGGACAGGTGAGGACAGGTGAGGACAGGTGAGGACAGGTCCAGCACCGTTTGTTGGTGTCCGTGTGGTTGGACAGGCTGGTCGCCTGCGTGGTCTCGGACTCCTGGCCGTTCTTGGTCTGGTAGCCGACCCTGAAGTCCTGGACCAGAAACACATCACCGAGTCAGACTGGAGAGTTCACACTGGAAACTGGTTTAAACTGCACTACCAGTGACTGGATCAAACTGGATTCGTTTTGAAGGTTTAGAGATCACGGGTTCCAAGATGGCGTCCCGAGAGCAGCAGCCAATCGCTGAAGCTCCTGAAACAGTTTGTACTAGATCTGCAGGATTCCAACCGGAATCCTCCCGACGCCCTCCGGGTGGCGCCGCGGCTGCCTGGAGTCGGACCGAGACAGGGACCTAAACCGATTTACCACAGCTCACATTAATCCGTCTTCAGGAGGTTTTAATCTGGATTAAAGTGTTTCCTGCGGTGCGGTGGGTCTGGACAGGCACCTGGGTGGAGTGCTGCAGGATGGCCAGCAGGCGCTCCTGGATGCGGCGGATCAGCTCCAGGCCCGTGTTCAGATGTTCTGGTTTGAGCAGCCGGACGCAGGAGGCCAGGTCAGTGCACTGCAGCAGAGTCTCCTCTGAACACAGAAACCAGTAAACCCAGTCACCAGTGAGGCCTGCAGCTGTGCCTGTGGCTGAGGCCGAGTCTCACCCAGCAGGATCTGCAGGGCGTTGGTGTGGAGATCCAGCGCCTCCGTCTGCTGCTCCATCACGTCCATCTTCTCCGTCTCCTGGTTGTAGTAGCTGTAGACGCAGGAGTAGGCCAGCACCTGCAGACACAGAGCAGGACATAGCTAGTGCATTCCCACTGGAACGCTCCCGCCGGAACACGCTCCCGCCGGAACACGCTCCCGCCGGATCACGCTCCCGCCGGAACACGCTCCCGCTCGACGGGCCAACAGGAAGAGGAAGCTACCTTTCTGGCCTGAGCCAGGACTTTGCAGGCGTCGATGACGAAGGTCAGCGACTTCATCTGCAGAGCCTCGTTGATGGCCGACACTTTGCTCTCCAGGCCGACGGCAAAGTCCTGCAGCACAAACAGAACTTCCAGATGCTGTGTGGAGGACTGGCACGGCGCCCCCTGCGGGACGCCACGCCGCACTGCTCCGTTTGGTTCTGATGTTGAACTCTGCCCGATCCACATACTGGAGCGGTTCTAGTTCTAGTTCAGGTTCCGGGTCTGGTTCCGGTCCGTACCTTGGCCTGGTGGTGGAAGGTGCATCTCTCGTTGTAGTCCTGGAACTTCTTCTCCTGCCGAGCCGCTTTACTCACCTGTAGGAAGGAGGGACAGACAGTGAGCGCTTGCTGCTCTCTGATTGGCCGAGGCGCGTGGCGGCGTGGCGGCGAGTCGACCAACCATGGCGGAGCAGTTGTAGTAATCTTTATGTGTGGGTTTCCATGGTTTCAGGCAGCGCCAGCAGAAGCCGTGGTTACATTTGGCGCAGGTCATGCTGGGAACAGACAGAGACCTTCATCACCTTCATCACCTTCATCACCACCATGGTCTTCCTCTCGGTCACGTACTGCAGGCAGCCTCGTTCTTCTCGATCTGCGCCTGGCAGCTGGGGCAGCGCTTGGAGATCAGCTTGGCCAGATGTTTGCTCTGCGCCTCCATGTTCATCCCCTCGTAGAAACCGCCGTCGTCCATCCACTGGGACATGTGGCTGCAGCTGGCCGGGTAGTGGGCCTGGGGGCAGAGGTCAGGAGGTCAGCGGCCCCGGGCCGGGAAGCGGCTCCCGACTCGCCCTGCGCGTGACCTCTGACCTCGGGGAAGTTGCAGCTGAAGCAGGAGGACCAGCAGCAGCGGGAGCAGGTGCCCATGCTGCCCACGGCCTCCTTGCACAGGATCTGGTCGCAGCCCTGGGGGTTGGTGCACCACGTCAGGTTGGAGCAGCACTCCACGTAGCCTCTGAGCAAGGCGTTCTCGTACTGCGCAGAGGAGAGCGGGGTCAGAGCGCGGACGCCGCCGGGCGGCGGCGGGCGGCGTTACCTTGGCGACGGTGTCCCTGTCCGTCAGGATGCCCAGGAAGAACTGGGAGGTGGGCCGGGCCTGGCAGTCCGTGATCGGACAGTTGCAGTTCATGACCAGGTTCTGTTCGATCCGCGCCGTCAGGTACTCCTGCCAGCACGACTGCAACACACACACAGATTAGCACACAGAACACACACACACACACAAACACACACACACACACAGAGATTCACACACAGAACACACACACACACACTCCGTCTCAGACCGCGGCGGCTTCAGGGCGGTTCTGACCCGGCAGCAGTAGTGCATGCAGCTCAGCGTGGGGACGGGCTCGGCGTCGGGGTTCCTGGGCCCCAGGCAGACGGGGCAGGAAGGGGCGGGGCTCGGCGGCAGCGGGTTCCTGCAGGTGAGGCCGGCGGCCATGATGAGGGCGTCGGGATCGTCGGTGTATCGCTGCACCAGCTGGTCCACGTTCCACCTGCAGTGGATCAGCAGGTGTTCGGCCCGGTCCGAGTCCAGGCTGAGGGTCGCCGACACCTGCGGGGACAGGGAGAGATGGCAACGCGGGACGGGGACCGCCGGGAGCGAGGCCCGGGTCGGCGGTGACCAAGTCTGACCTGCTGGACCGTCCGCCGCATCAGCTGACGGACTTCCTCCTGGGGTCATCGTCCGGCCCATCGAGAACAGGGACCCGAGTCCAGAACCCCGTCCTCAAACTGCCGCGGCGCCGGTACCAGACTGGAACACGAAGACAGGATGAGACGTACAAATGTCCAGCGAGGGACAGACGGCCGTCGGAGGCTTCGTGACGCGTGTCCCTTGTGGACAGCAGACCTGCGGGGTCGGGGGTCGCACCTGATGTCGGCCACGCTGTCCTTCCTGGAGCCGGCGCGGCCGAAGGAGAACTGGGCGTGGCCCTTCTGGGGCGTGGCCGGATCTTCGGGGACGAACTCCACGATGTGCGGGTTGTCGTCATTGCGGCGGACGCAGCCCTTGTTGATGACGTGCATGATGCAGGACAGGACGTCGCCGGTGCTGCAGCCGAAGCGGCCGCCGCCCGGAGAGCGAGCCGCTTCCTGCTTCTGGCACGAGTCCATGACCTGCAGCAGGAGCCCAGACGTTCAGACCGCCGTCATCCGCCTCCGGAAGTTATTACCTATTTTTTACTTCATTTGAGTTTATGTACGAGAATCATGTGGATCCTAAATAAAGAAGGCAGCAGTGCAGTGGGGCAACAGGGCGGGGCAGCAGTGCAGTGGGGCAACAGGGCGGGGCAGCAGTGCAGTGGGGCAACAGTGCAGTGGGGCAACAGTGCAGTGGGGCACAGTGCAGTGGGGCAGCAGGGCGGGGCAGCAGTGCAGTGGGGCAACAGTACAGTGGGGCAAACAGGGCAGTGGGGCAGCAGGCAGTGGGGCAACAGGGCGGGCAGCAGTGCAGTGGGCAACAGGGTGGGGCAACAGTGCAGTGGGGCAGCAGTACAGTGGGGCACAGGGCGTGGGCAGCAGTGCAGTGGGGCAACAGGGCGGGCAGCAGTGCAGTGGGGCAACAGTGCAGTGGGGCAACAGTGCAGTGGGGCAACAGTGCAGTGGGGCAGCAGGGCGGGGCAGCAGTGCAGTGGGGCAACAGTACAGTGGGGCAACAGGGCAGTGGGGCAGCAGTGCAGGGGCAACAGGGCGGGGCAGCAGTGCAGTGGGGCAACAGGGTGGGGCAACAGTGCAGTGGGGCAGCAGTACAGTGGGGCAACAGGGCAGGGGCAGCAGTGCAGTGGGGCAACAGTGCAGTGGGGCAGCAGGGCGGGGCAGCAGTGCAGTGGGGCAACAGTGCAGTGGGGCAGCAGGGCGGGGCAGCAGTGCAGTGGGGCAACAGGGTGGGGCAGCAGTGCAGTGGGGCAACAGGGTGGGGCAGCAGTGCAGTGGGGCAACAGGGTGGGGCAGCAGTGCAGTGGGGCAACAGTGCAGTGGGGCAGCAGTGCAGTGGGGCAACAGGGTGGGGCAACAGTGCAGTGGGGCAGCAGGGTGGGGCAGCAGTGCAGTGGGGCAACAGGGTGGGGCAGCAGTGCAGTGGGGCAACAGTGCAGTGGGCAACAGGGCAGTGGGGCAGCAGTGCAGTGGGGCAACAGTGCAGTGGGGCAACAGGGCGGGCAGCAGTGCAGTGGGGCAACAGTGCAGTGGGGCAGCAGTACAGTGGGGCAACAGGGCAGTGGGGCAGCAGTGCAGTGGGGCAACAGTGCAGTGGGGCAACAGGGCGGGGCAGCAGTGCAGTGGGGCAACAGGGTGGGGCAACAGTGCAGTGGGGCAGCAGTACAGTGGGGCAACAGGGCAGTGGGGCAGCAGTGCAGTGGGGCAACAGTGCAGTGGGGCAACAGGGCGGGGCAGCAGTGCAGTGGGGCAACAGTGCAGTGGGGCAGCAGTGCAGTGGGGCAGCAGGGCGGGGCAGCAGCTGACCTTGAACACCAGGTTGTCGATGTGCATCTCCTTCTCCTGCTTCATGATGTGGACGATCAGGCAGTAGATGAAGTTCCTCTTCCTTTCCAGAGTTCCCGCCGCGTCCTCGTTCACATTCAGGTACGTCTGCCGCGGCAGCAGCTGCAGCGACGTAGGCACGCCCTGCAGGCTGGGACGCCACCTGCTGGTTCAGCTGCAGCACAGCTGGGGACGGGAGGAAGGTTAGAGAGGAAGAGGAGGAGGATCAAGGCTGCAGCTCTTACCTGTGCTGGGCTCCTCCTCAGAGCTGCAGGTCAAAGGTCCTCCGTCTGCGATGAGCGGCTGCAGAGCGTGCAGCAGCACAGCAGCAGACAGGCCGCTCTCCTGCAGCAGCTGCTGCACTCGGACCTCCTGCAGACACACGGTGGGTCAGAACCCACCAGAACCACGGCGGCACCGAGACTCGGCCGGATCCTCACCTCCTGATCGTTGAAGCGCAGCAGGATGAACATCTGCAGCGTGGAGACGTGCAGTGTCCAGCCGCCCATCCGCAGCTCGCCGTGGCCCAGCCAGGTCCACTGCAGCCGCCGAGGCTTCGAGTGACTCAGGCTGTACATGGACTGACCTGCAGACACGGGAGGACCGAGCCTCAACCACAACCTGCTCTTCACCTCTGCTCTAAAGTACAGCCGGCTCCAGAGCAGCAACAGAACCACAGCCAAACAGAACCTGCTAAACCTCAGTGGTTATCCTGGTTTAATCCAGGAGGAACGAAAAGCAGAGATGAACCAGTTCGCCCAGAGTCGGGCCTCACTGGGTGAACTGGAACTCACTGTGGCTGTAGAACTGGGTGAAGTGGTTCAGGTAGGAGCAGAGTTCAACTGGAAAATGTTTGGCCGGTTCATCCAGGAAGCAGCCTGAGGACACGGCCCAGCACCGTGGAGACAGAACCAGAACCTGGACCTCCGCCTCCTCCTCAGACTCCACCCAGTCTTCCACCCAGTCTTCCATGACCTGCGGCAACAGGAGAAGAAAAATGGAGGCAGGAGGCTGGTGGCGCCCCCTGGCGCCCCATGCAGCCTGCGGACCTAACCCTACCTGGTCCTGGTCCTGCTCCTGCAGGTGGCGGTCCAGCTGCTGCAGCCGGTACAGGTGGAACTCCTGCTGCAGCTCTGTCGACTCGCTCAGGTTCTTCAGCATCTGCTGAGGGAAGCGACTCGGGAAGCAGCTGCCTATCTGGTCGATCACAGCGCTCTCCAGCCACACGTTGCCCTGGGCGAGCAGCCGGTCCCCGAGGTAGTACCTGCACAGGTAGGAGGGGGCGGAGTTTCATCGCCACTGTGGAACCGGGCCGGTTCTGTTGGGGCATTCCTACCTGTAGAAATGCTCGAAGGTGTTGGCCAGCTCCAGGCCCGACAGGAAGAGCATCGGCTCCAGGAACTGCTGCAGGCGCTGCAGCGTCTCCACTCCACCAGAGGGCGCCGCGCTGGCCTGGATCATGTGGTCGATGTACTGAGCGAAACGCTCACTGACCTGCAGACACAGGAAGTGAGGAAAGAAAACTTGAGCCTGTAAAAGCCTGGCTTAAAGCAACCTGGATTAAATCTGAGCTAGTTCTGGATTATCTCCGTCTAATTTGGACAAAATAAACATCTGCTCCGTACACAGAACCGTCGTCTGGTTCACTGACGTCTCACTGGTAACCGATATTACCTCACTGGTAATATTTGTTACCAGTGAGGACAAGGGACATCGGTCCAAACACAGACACACCTTGAACAAAACTAAACCGATGGTTGGAGGGAAGAGCGAAAGGATCCATTCGTGGATCACGAATGGATCACGAATGGAGACAGCTTGACAGGCTGGACCCATCAGAATGGGGCCCCATCACCCTGAAGCAAGTCATTCCTCCACAGCAGCCTTCAGCCGGACCCTCCTGATTAGACCCGGCCGGTTCTGGACTCACGTGCATGGCTCTGAGGATGGAGAGCTGCAGCAGCGCGGCAGAGAAGCCGTGTCTCAGAGCGAGGACGAAGGCCGTCTGCTGTCCAAACAGCTCCTCCATGGCGTTCTTCAGGCGCAGGTACAGAGTACGATAACGCTCCACAAAGTCCGGCAGGCTGCAGCTGGACTCCAGGAACTTCTTGACCTGGTGGAGCGAGTGAATCACATGATGCAGAGTTCAAAGTTCATGACTGAACAGGACAGATGACAGGGTTTACAGTGGTGTGGCTTTACCTGCCGCTGCACCACTCCCTGCCAACAGAGGGCGATGCCTGCAATGCTGCTGCTGCCGCTCTTCACCTTAGGCTTGGATGAAGACGAGGAGGAAGAGGCAGCAGAGTCTTTGTTTTTACCCTCTTTCCCATCTAGAAGACAAACGGTTTGTTGAATGGAGCGGGGTGAGAAACAGAAAACCGCAGCCACAAACACAAACAATAAAAGTTAAGCCAGGCTGCGGCTCTTTCCTCTGCTTCCCTCTCACCGGGAACCGGATCAGAACCGGAACCACCATGGGAGGAGCTCAGTGGTTGAAACTCAAAGAAAAACATGGCCACATCTGAACGAAGCTGAGTGGTTTGGTGGGTTCAGGCGCGCCCTGCTGGATGCCTTTAGACCTGCAGGGTTTTATTTGGTGAGCAGCGCCCTCTTGTGTCGACACGGCAGATTAACAACCCGCTCAGTGTCCTCCATCCAGCAGGGGGAGCCGTGCCAGGATCCTGGCCTCATCGGGACCAATGAAATGGGAGCAAAAGAAAAAACAAACGTCTTCAGAACCGAGCTCATACTCACTCTTCAGCTCTTTGCTCCGGTTCAGAACCTCTGCAAACAAAACAAACTCCTTTAGTCTCCAAACTGCCCCGGGGGTGAGGGAGTTCTCATTCTGCCCCGCTTGGCGTTCAGATGATGAACAAATCGGATCAGTAACTGGACCAGTCGGATCACTAATCCAAACCATTGGCTCAATAACGCAACCCATCAGATAATTAACCTGATAGGCACTGGGATCAGTAACTTCCACATTGGATCCCTGACCCGTCGGATCAGTACCGAGGGTTTCCCCCAGAAGACTTCTTGAGGTGGTCCACTGTGGGTTTGAATTAGAAGATATGACTGATTGATAACATGTTACTGAAAGACATCGTCTGTCAAACGCTGTTTAAACTACAGAATCTT
This sequence comes from Poeciliopsis prolifica, assembly GCF_027474105.1. Taxonomy (NCBI): domain Eukaryota; kingdom Metazoa; phylum Chordata; class Actinopteri; order Cyprinodontiformes; family Poeciliidae; genus Poeciliopsis; species Poeciliopsis prolifica. The sequence continues at coordinate 150,050 of NW_026562531.1, forward strand.
AAGAACAACAGATGAAAAATACAATTAAAATAAAAATCTGTTATTATTTTTTCTTCTGCTTACTCCCTAAAGCGTCAGGAGCCTCATCAGGACCTCCAGGGCCCCACAAATGCTAATATTTTAACCCAGACCACAGACATATAAATGCAACATGTGTTTATTGAGATGATCAATGCTGCTAAATGTGATTCCACGTTTCAGCCTGTGTCGATTGTAGCCCTGCACCTCAGCAGCCCTGGATCTGGCTGCCACCCGTCCTGTAAAATACCGAGTCGTCCCATATTTGGCCGTATTGAACCGATAACTGCCCGATAGACACAAAGTGTAACAATAATTACCAAAATAAAACAGGAAATATTAAAGTCAGCTAAATTGTAGTGGCGGGAGCCGAAGGACCCATGAACGCGCAGCCACATGAGCTGCTATCAGCCCGCGTCTTTTCAAAATGTCCACCGATTCTCCACCACCCTGAGAAGCAAACCTGGTAAGAAGCAGCCGTGACAACGAGACGCAATCCCAGGTTCCACCTGTCAGTGGAGGGACGGCGTGTCAGTGGAGGGACGGCGTGTCAGTGGACGGCGTGTCAGTGGAGGGACGGCGTGTCAGTGGACGGCGTGTCAGTGGAGGGACGGCGTGTCAGTGGACGGCGTGTCAGTGGAGGGACGGCGTGTCAGTGGACGGCGTGTCAGTGGAGGGACGGCGTGTCAGTGGACGGCGTGTCAGTGGAGGGACGGCGTGTCAGTGGACGGCGTGTCAGTGGAGGGACGGCGTGTCAGTGGACGGCGTGTCAGTGGAGGGACGGCGTGTCAGTGGACGGCGTGTCAGTGGAGGGACGGCGTGTCAGTGGACGGCGTGTCAGTGGACGGAATCGTGTCAGTGGAGGGACGGCGTGTCAGTGGACAGACGGCGTGTCAGTGGACGGCGTGTCAGTGGACGGAATCGTGTCAGTGGAGGGACGGCGTGTCAGTGGATGGACGGCGTGTCAGTGGATGGACGGCGTGTCAGTGGACAGACGGTGTGTCAGTGGACGGCGTGTCAGTGGAGGGACGGCGTGTCAGTGGACAGACGGCGTGTCAGTGGACGGCGTGTCAGTGGACGGAATCGTGTCAGTGGAGGGACGGCGTGTCAGTGGATGGACGGCGTGTCAGTGGATGGACGGCGTGTCAGTGGACAGACGGCGTGTCAGTGGACGGCGTGTCAGTGGACAGACGGTGTGTCAGTGGACAGACGGCGTGTCAGTGGACGGCGTGTCAGTGGACAGACGGTGTGTCAGTGGACGGCGTGTCAGTGGAGGGACGGCGTGTCAGTGGAGGGACGGCGTGTCTGTGGACGGCGTGTCAGTGGAGGGACGGCGTGTCAGTGGAGGGACGGCGTGTCAGTGGACGGAATCGTGTCAGTGGTGGAGGGACGGCGTGTCAGTGGAGGGACGGCGTGTCAGTGGAGGGACGGCGTGTCTGTGGACGGCGTGTCAGTGGAGGGACGGCGTGTCAGTGGAGGGACGGCGTGTCAGTGGACGGAATCGTTTCAGTGGACGGAATCGTGTCAGTGGACGGCGTGTCAGTGGTCCGTCGCGGCGGCGGCGGAGCGTCGCGGCGGAGCGTCGCGGCGGCGGCGGAGCGTCGCGGCGGCTCATGTTCGGTAGTTTTTCAGTGTGATGAACGAAGGTACCAAATCCCGTTGCCAACATGGACACAATCTATAAATAACTGGGCAAGGAACACCTGTCAAGTCTCCCGTTTCGGCAGGAAAACTACCATTGTTTTTTCCCCCCTTCCTGCAATTGTATTTTATTTCTTTTTACCATTTTTCCGTAAATACCCCAAATTGCTCTCCCTGTCTAATGTTCATACCCTGGTCTACCGGTCGTGCCCCGCCCCCCAATATTTCGATCATTCATTTGCCACAATCTTCAGTTAAATGGTTTTGTTAACACCGCTACAATCTAATGCTGTGAGTTTGAGCTCTATTCACAAATACGTCTCAGTAAACGACAATTATAACCGATTGCTTTTTAGGTTGGCCAGTTAAATGACTCCCTTCTCCCAGACTTCACTGAATCCATGTTGAAATGTTGTTAGTGATGCTCATGTTCTAAGCAAAAGAGGCCATTTAGTCAAATTCTGCTCCAGGCCTCAGACAGCCTTGGACCGGCCCTGCAGGATGAGCTAAATCCACTGAACTGCACATCTCTGCTGGATACTGAGGGACAAACGAGAAGATTTAATTCATGTGGCTTTAGTCGCCCTTCCATTTGATGTACGTTGTTTTTTCATAAGCGCCACAGAAACTGTTTCGTTCCCTGAGCTTTATGGGACGAGTTTATCTGGCCAGTCAGCCGCCGCTGACTGGCTGACTAAACAGTTGATATGGTTTGATGCATTGTGTAACTGTAAAAATAAGAAAAAAATGATCGTAAGATAAATAAAACCAGAGTGAAGCGCGACTACGAGGCAAGTGTGAAAGCTCCTCCACAGGCTGAACCGCTTAACCACTGCTGCACCGGGCCACCGGCACCACATCCAAGAACCGGATCAGTGCAGAACCAGAGCCAGGCCCTGGCAGCAAGTTCAGATGTGAGCACCACACATCATCCTTTGCTCTTGTGAGGATTAAAGATAAATCATTCTCAGCACTTGCTCAATGCGCACCTCTGAAAGAGCGACTGCAGGTTCCACCATAGAACTGCACAAGCTAACGCAGTGGATTTCAATCTCCTGCCTTGATGTAGAGTTCTCAGAAGAAACATAATTCCTCACAGGGGGTTGATGTAAATATCCATACAGGCCAATCTGTGTCCAGTTTGAGCGAAAGGAGGCGCGTGCAATCTGAAGTAAACTTCAGATATCAAGCAGCGATGGCACTTGAGCCAGTGCAAGGAGGCACCAGCAGTGTGACTGGTCTGCGCTCCAGGCTTTAAATGCATCAACTATTAACGTATCTTTTAGGAATAACTCTGCTCCGCCAGTACAATGCTCAGCGCAAGAGATGCTTGCAGTGCGGCTTAGAATTTTGTAAGCAAAAAATGTAAGCAATTTATTTTACTAAAAACAAGCAACACTTCGCCTGGCAGGTGGGGGCAAGTAAAGTCTGGCTCTCCGCCAGGCTTATAATAACTGGGGGAAACCCTGAGTACCGCAGACCTTCAGATCATTAACCATTCAGATCAGTACCCAACCTATTGGATCATTAACCTGTCAGATCATGAGCCCATCAGATCACAAATCAGTACCCCAGACCGTCGGATCATGATCCTGTCAAATCAGTACCCAACTGCTCAGATCAGTACCCAACCTGTTGGATCAGTATTCCATCAAATCATTAATTTGATCTTCATCTTAACCTCAACTTATCAGCTCACAAACTGGTCCAGCTAGCTTTGCTGGTTTCACTTACTGGACTTCGCTGGAGGTTGAGCTCCTCGCCGTCAGCTGAACTCGTGTCCACATGGACCAGCAAGTGAGTGAGGCGTCTCACTCTGGAGTTGAAGATGGCGGCTCGGCTCTTGCAGCGGCGTGCCACCTCCGAGTTCTCTAGGTACTCGCTGAGAAGCCACGACAGCGGACTGGATGCTTTTGATTCTGGATAGAACATGAAGCATAGTTAGTTCAGGCTCAGAAAGCTTCCCTAAGGAAATATTTACAGAGCAGAACCTCCTAAAAGAAAGATCTATCAACAAATTAAAAGTTCAGAAACCACTCTTGTGGATATTTACACCTTGTGGAGGGCCCAGTGACACAGAACACAGCTCACAATCTAAAGAGAGTGAAGTGTCTCAAAACAAGTTATATCTGTAAGTCTCAATAATACATCCACACTGAGGCCTGATTGTTCTGAGTAACGTAGACACTCCACAGATAGAGGGTCTCATACATGGATAACCAAGCCGTGGCATATTGGAGGCAGTGAGGGTGTTCCCTGCACCATTAACAAGTTAGACGGCTGCTAGATTCCAGGGAACTGTTAGGCTTTGTCCCTCCCACTGGTCTCTACATTTTGATTTACTTAATCTTTATATTTCCGTGCCCAATCTGTAAATATACTTGGATTGCTAAATAAATGTATTTGACTTGGTCTTACAGAGGCTTCACTCTCCAAAATATAATGTTAGCAGGTTTTAATGGAAAATGTTCTTAGAGAAACACACAACAGAGTGATCTTCACTGAAGGAAAAGGTGTGTCATCAGACCAAACCTGCAGTTTAGAAAAAGCTTGACATCATTGGTGTGTGTGGTTAGACGTGGTCACCTGACACCGTGATACTGTGGACGATGGGGCTGATCAGAGCCCCAGCAGGTCCGACCCAGAGCTTCGGCTGCTTCAGCGTCCGGCAGAAACCGATCTGCAAACATCTGTTCGTGTCTCAACGCACTGTTGAGCCTAAACACACAGATCCAAGTTCTCGGGTGAGTCAGCAGCGGCTGCAGCATCAGTCGTTGAACGGCAGAGAAGAGTTTGTACTTGTTGAAGAGCTGCAGCAGCTGAGCCTTGTCCTCCACCACCTCCTGACACCAGGTATGGGCCTTGGTACTGTAGAACAGGTAGGTACGGCGGCACAGCTGCTCCTTGAACACGGGCCCAGAACGTGGGTTTTGGACCCAGAACCTCAAAGCCGTGGACCCGAGTGTCAATGCCACCCTGCAGCACAGAGGGACGGATCAACACCTGCGGAGGAGACCCAGAAAATTTAAGGAGCAGAGACTGACCTGCTGGCATCTCTTGACCCTGATCTGGATGATGGACCAGAACCGGGTCATGTTCTCCAGGAGAACCACGCGGCTGGCTGAGGCAGCGACGTTCACCTGTAAAGACAGAGCGGGGTCAGATGAGGAACCAACCATGTTGACCTGACCAGAACCAGACTCACCGTGTTGAGTTCTGTGTTGATGTTGGCTGGGTCATCCCCGCCCAGAACCAGGATCCTGGCCGGCATGTAGCTCGAGTCCTCACTGGCGACTAGGATGGCAAGTTGCCTGAACATGAAAACACAAAATATCAAAAGTCAGGCTCCTCCTCGGGCTGCCACCTTATCGTGGAGGAGGGGTCTGAGGGCCCCAACGATCCTAGCAACTCTGCTGTCTGGGGCTTCATGCCCCTGGTAGGGTCACCCAAAGCAGGCAGGTCAGCCCGAAGACCCCAACAGTGAATGGCAACTTTGGACTTAGTGTTCCCTCGCCCGGACGCGGGTCACCGGGGCTCCACCCTGGAGCGTGGCCTGGAGGTGGGACACGTTGGCGAGAGCCTGGTGGCCGGGCTTTTACCCATGGAGCCGGCCGGGCCCAGCCCGAAGAGGAAACATGGGTCCCTCTTCCAATGGGCTCACCACCTATGGGAGGGGCCACAGGGGTCGGGTGCAGTGTGTGATGGCGGTCCGATCCTCGGTTGCAGAAGCTCTTGGGTCGTGGAACGTCACCTCTCTGGTGGGAAGGAGCCGGAGCTGGTGTGTGAGTCTGAGAGGTTCCAGCTAGAAATAGTCGGTCTCACCTCGACGCATGGCTCCGGTTCTGGAACCAGTCTCCTTAGAGGGGCCGGATGTACGTCCACTCTGGACTTGCCCACGGTGAGAGGCGTCGAGCAGGAGTGGGCAGACTTGTTGCTCCCCATCTCGGCGCCTGTACGTTGGGGTTTACCCTGGTGAACCAGAGAGTAGCCTCCCTCCGCCTACGGGTGGGGGGACGGGTTCTGACTGTTGTTTGTGCTTACGGGCCAAATGACAGTTCAGCCTACCCACCCTTCTTGGAGTCCTTAGAGGGGGTCCTGGAGAGTCCCCTCCTGGGGACTGCCTCATTCTGCTGGGGGACTTCAACGCTCACGTGGGCAACGGGAGGGGCGTGGTTGGGAGGTCGGAGTTCAGATCGGGGGGGATCTGAACAGATCAGATCGGCATCCTAGTCGCCAATGAGGTCTCGCCAGGGCTGGACGCCTCCCTGGTGAGGTGTTTCGGGCACGTTGCACTGGGAGGAGGCCCCGGGGAAGAACACGGTGGGGGCACTATGTTTCTTGGCTGTCCGAGATTGGAAGAAGTGGCTGGGGAGAGGGAAGTCTGAGCCTCCCTTCTCATGCTGCTACCCCCACGATCCAACCCCAGATAAGCAGCAGACGATGGATGGATGGACGGACACAGGCAGGCAGACCAGCTCTAACAGACGGCCACTCCACAAAACCAAACAAAAGATGCCTAGCCACAGAACCATTCACCTGAAAACTCTTGAGATGGAAAGATGGCAACACCTGCCTGATAACCACACCCACCTGATGACCACGCCCTTGTGCATGTAAATGTTGATGAAGTGCGAGCCAGTACACCCATTGGACTCCCAGTAGGTTTTGGGGTTCTTGTCAGTCAGCTTGTTGGCTCTATGGTGGTTGGAGGAAACCTCAACCTTTTCCCAACATTTATCCTCCTTGAGCTCCACACTGGAGCCTGGGAACATCAACAGGGACACCAGTTAGACCAGTTTCAGAAACCAGTCTGTCCATGAACATAAAAGAACATTTGCATTGACCTTGGCACAGGTTCCTCAGGAAGACGTCAAAGAAAGGGATGTTGATGGGCTGGTGGCTGCGGCGGTGCTCTTCAATCTGACCCAGCACCATCTGACACACAACAGGAAACACAGGCAGCACATGACTCACAGCAGCCAATCACTGGAGAACCGGAGGTCCTCAGCTCTTTACTGCTGGAGACGATGCTAAGATGTTCTCCAGAGCGTCTCCGGGTCCAGGGACACTGCAGGTGCCCACCTGGATGCATCCGGCCAGCACGCTGGTGGTCATCTTCTTGTAGAGGCTGGCGTATTTCTCACAGTCACTGATGAGGTCTCGCAGCTCAGTGACCAGCAGCAGGTTGGTGCTGTGTTTGTCCAGAGCCTTCACCAGAGACTCCTTGGTCCCCAGGCGGCACATAACCACTGCATAGTCCTTGTTCAGTGAAGCCAGTCGGTACAAGAAGCGGATGAAGAGTTGCACAACCTGTGGAGTCATCAAAGCAGGTCAGCCTCTCACCATGACCTCTGACCTCAGAACCAGGAGCACTGCTAACCTCTCTGTCGTTGATGAACGCCGTCATAGTGGACAGACACGGCTCAATGCTCTCATGCCATGGCAGCATGTCCTCCTCGTAGTTGTCCAGGAACTTGTTGAGGATTCTGTAGGTACATTCAGTCAGACAAGGTCCAGCAGCACCACTGGGGCTGCTGTCAGCAGTACCAACAGGACCACCAAAGCAGCAAAAGCTCCAGAGGAACCAGTGGCACCTTACCTCAGGATGGACAGCTGGACCGCCCGGTCAGCTCGGTGCTGCTCCATCAGGCGGACTAGGTCCTGGTAGGTGTCCCGGCTGCGGGTGACCTGCATAAAAAGACGAGATGAGCTGTTGGACGGCGGCACCACTGGTTCTGTGGGTCTGAACAGATCTTTTCCAGTACCTGTCGGCGCTCGTCCTCTAGCTGGGACGTATCGTCGCACAGTAGCTGCTCCAGGGTCTGGATCACCTCTTTGGTCACCAGCTCCTTCAGGCTCACCACCAACATCTGCAGCTCTGTGTCCTTAAAGTCCAGCTGGTCCTGACTCTCTGAGAAAGACGACCCGGTTTATTCATAGAACAGGACAGATGGAGCCTGTGGTTGCTTGAGCATATCTTAAATACAGAAATAAAGCTGCTTCATGAAATAAACTAGATGAGGCATCTGCCTCACAGACTAAAGTAAACAGGATATATATCCCACAGATTATATACTGGTGGTTTTAATTTCCTCAAGACATTCCTATAATCTATCATCTGACTGGCCTCATCAGGATTTATGAATAGGTATGACTGAGTATCATCAGCTTAACTGTGGAGATTTATCCCATGAGGTCTAGTGTCAAGAAATAGTCAATTCAAAAATTGAAAGCGGATGTAGAGTAAAGAGAACTGGGCCGGAATCAGAGCCCTGCAGGTCTCCAATAACCTGATGATGTAAGCCAGTCTAGTACTGCTCCCCGGTCCATTGGTCCTGTAGCATGTTGGGTCTTTTCAAGAGCAAAACGACCTCAGCAACAGTCCGAGTCAGAGAAAGAGGCCATGGTCATGACCAAGACCCGTACTTTGCTCTCCAGCTTGTGCACCATGGAGATGTGGTTGAGGGCGATGGCCAGCATGGTCTCAGCCCTAGACAGTGTCAAACACTTTTTCAGGACGGCGGTGACGCCACAAGCCACCAGCTGCTCTGCTAGACTCTTGTGCTGGCGATGAGCATGATGATGACGAGCAGCCCGTTCCGGACCGACAGCATGCAGCTGCACAGAGGAACGGTTTGAGCAGGGAGTCATGAGAACAGGGAGCTGTGTCTCGAAAGGAGGACTCACCCTTTGGTCTTCAGCATGAGATCGATGGCAGAAGGGATGGTGCTCAGAAGGCCCTTGGAGCCTTCGGGAGTGGCTGAGCCAATGCTAGCAAAGATCTCCAGCATCATCTGGGTTCCCGATTCTGACAGCGGCAGGCTGCTGCCGACGCTGCGCAGGTCGTGCTTACTGGCGCCGCTTTACCGTTGACCTTTCAGCTGTCGTCGTCATCATCATTGTCAACGACATAAGAGAAGACGGTGAGTCTTACCGCCAGCGCTAGCTGGAGCACGTGGACCACCGTAGAAAACTCCTGCATGCAGGACAGGACCGCTTTGACCCCGCCCTCCGTAGCAAAGCACACCCTCCACTCGTACTTCAGCATGAGGAGGTGGGTCAATCTGAGCGTGCTCACAACCACGTCCCTGGACGAGGAACCCAGCAGCTCCACCAGCAGCTTCAGCACTTTGTCACTGTCAGAAACACACCGGCTCAGGCTATTTCTTGGACAGTCATTGGTCCAGTCCATGTCCTGGACAGGGGCTACTCTGAGGCGTCTCACCGTATGGTCTGGGCTGAGTCGCTCCTCATGGAGTTCTTGTCCTGTGCGCTCTTCTCCTCCAGCAGCCGAGTGATGAAGAGGACAGCGGCCAGCTGCTGGGCGGGTTCTGAGGCCGAGCCTCCCTTCTTCAGGATGTCCACCACCTCCCCCAGCTTCTCCAGGAGGCTCTTCTTCCCCTGAACCCGCGGGTTGTTGAACACTGCAGGAAGACGGCATGGCACCTTATCACCAACATGGAGACAGACGCTCCTCATCATCATGATGAAGATGTCCCCACCTTTCAACTTGTCCTCCAGGTCGTCTGGATACTTGCTGTCGTCCTCAGAGGGAAGCTCGCTCTCCGTCTCCAAGCAGCCAGAGTCCAGAGGAGCTTCCTTCTTGGCCTTCTTGGAGACTGAGCCTTTAGTTGAAGAAGAGGAGGCCGATGATGAGGAGGTGAAGCTCTGTGTTCCTCCTCCTAAAGCGGGTGGAGCCAGGGAGCTTTCTGCTGCAGAGACAAGTAGAGGGAAGCAGAGTGAGCTGGGTGGCAGGGACAGGAAGGAGGTCCCTGAACCTAACGCTCACCCAGCAGCTCTTCGTCCTCCAGGCTTCCTCCTCCTCGCTGCAGGTAGTGCTTGTAGAAGGCGTGGGAGCAGAGCAGGTCGCCGAGGCACCAGGAGGGCAGCACCTGCTTCAGGTAGTGCAGCAGCTTCTTAGACACGTCTCCGGGGACGGACAGGCCGATGAGAGACGCATCGTCTGGCAGCACCTCCTGGACAGAGGACACAGATGGGTCTGCCGGCTCTAACCCGGAGACAGGGGACACGGCGAGGGGCCCCACCTGGTCCTCCAAGCTCTGCTGCAGCAAGCGTGCGCCTCCTGCTGCTGCTTGGGCTCCAGCTTCTTGATGAAGAACAGCATCCCACCACTCTGCTCGGCTGAGCAGCAGTGGCTCCGCCTGCAGCGCCTCCGTCAGGTAGGGCAGCGAGTACAGGCCGCCCGGTGGCTTGGAGAAGAACGTCTGGCTGACTGGGGGCAGAGAAGGTGGAGAGGTGAGGAGGAGAAGAGGAGGAGGCGTAGAGGCCAGGAAGTCCACCTTACCTGCGGTGAGTTTGAGCGTTTCGGTCAGGGTGGAGGCCTTCTCCTGTGTCTCTCTGTCAGACTGGCTGCTGCTTCCGCTGCCCAGTATCTCCACCATGTGCCAGTGGACCCAGTAGGTTCTGGACAGGGAGTTCCAGTAGACCTGCAGACAGCACAGCGTGATCCAGAAGTGGCTCCAAGCCGACAGTCGCAGCAGGTCCCGGTGCTCACCTGAACAGGCGGCGAGCCGTCGTTGCTGTAGCGGAACTCGCCCTCGTCGCCGGCGCTCACCTCCTCGTAGTCCTCCAGCATGCGCACCGCCATGCCGCTCTTCAGGCTGTCCTGGACGTACTCCACATATGCCGAGCGGCTACTGAAGTCCGACCGCGCCTTGAAGCCGTTCCCGCCCCTCTTCTTGGTCGGCGTGGCTGCTGGCGCCGAGACCGGGGAGCTGGCGGCTGGCGACACAGATGAGGTGCAAAACCGGGGCTGGAAGATGGAGCGGAGGATGGGGCGGGGCACCTCCTCCTCCGCTCTTCGCTGCTGGCCACGCCCCCTCCTGACTGCCGTCCAGAGACGTCGGGCGGCTTCCGGTTCCGGTCCCAGCCCATAACCCGGACCAGCTCTGAGATCAGGTTGGCCATAGCCATGGTGAAGTCAAACTCCTTCTGAAGGCGGAGGAGCTCTGTCTGGTGGGCGGAGCCTGAAGTGCTGGGGGCGGGGCTACCGTCCAGTCTCTCTGAGCCTGTCTCCGCCCCCGCAGTGTTCAGCTTGTCCATCAGAGACGTGACACACAGGTATCGCTTCACCAGGGAGAAGAGCAACTTCCCGGGTATCTGAACAGACAGAACCGGATTAGAATCAGATCAGAACCATCTGATTTTGGTCTGGTCCTGACCCAAACTAACAGAATTGTGTTGCTATCCCACAGACAGCAGCTTTTCCTGGTTCTAAAAGAACCTGAAACCCACAGTGTGAGGTGGAGATACCTGGGGCAGGTGGATGCCCTCGAAGGAGATGCCGTGCTCCTCGGAGGACGTGGTCTCGGCGAACAGCTCCAGCAGGGTGAAGCGGTTGTCGAAGTCCATGTGCTGCTCGATGCCGTCCTGCTGGCTGAGGGACAGCAGGACGTACGCCGGCTCCCTGCAGGGAGACATGGGCACCGGGTCAGAACCGGGTCAGAACCGGGTCCGCTGAGGTCCGCCCGCCCCACAGCAACAGAACCGGGTCTAACCGGGTCCGCCCGCCCACAGCAACAGAACCGGGTCTAACCGGGTCCGCCTGGTTACCCAGAATGCACCTGACCTGCGTCGTGTGAGGCCAGCGCCCGGAGCATCTTGCCGGCGCTGCGCCTCGTCTGCGTCTCCTTGTTGCACAGCAGCTCCATCAGCAGGTTGAGGGCGCCGGTCTCCTTGAAGACGCCGACCAGCGAGCCGATGCTGGCGTAGGCGCTCAGCACGTGGATGGTGTGCATGATGTTGATGGAGAAGTCGCTCTTCTTGGCCATCTGCTTCCTTGCGCGACACACCAGGTTCTTCACGTCCTCCTTCATATCGGACAGTTCCACCTCGTCGAATGTCACGTCTGCTGGGAACTCTTCGCCACCCTCAGGGTCTCCGTCCGCCGCCTTGTCGCCCCGCTGCTTCTCCTGCGGCTGTAGGGGGCGCTGCGCTTCCGCCTTCCTCTTGCCCAGAAGCGTTGGGCAGTTGGCGAACACGTCCTCCATCGTCATCCACATCAGGATGTTCTCCGGCTTAGCTTCTCCGGACGTGGAGCCGCCGGACCCGCCTACGCCGGTCCCTCCGCCGCTCGGGCCCCCCGTCTCGCCGGCTCCGCCCCCGCAGCCGGACCCGTCCTCCATGATGACAAGGCACCAGCGAATCAGGTACTCCGTCTGGCCGTCGTGGGTCCGGCGCTGGCGGATCAACTCCTCCGGGTACGCCTGCATGCTGGGCCCCAGTTGGACCAGCAGGTTCCCGTTGCGGCGCTCGCCCACCATGCTTGCTATGGAAACAGAGACACACATCAGACCACGTGACAGAAAACGGGTCTTGGACCTGGACCTGGTTCTGTTTTATCCTCAGAGTCTAGAGCAGTTTGACCCAGACCAGAACCCGTTCCATCAGAACCTCCAGACCAGAACCTCTCCCATCAGAACCTCCAGACCAGAACCCGTTCCATCAGAACCTCCAGACCAGAACCCGTTCCATCAGAACCTCCAGACCAGAACCTCTCCCATCAGAACCTCCAGACCAGAACCCGTTCCATCAGAACCTCCAGACCAGAACCTCTCCCATCAGAACCTCCAGACCAGAACCTCTCCCATCAGAACCTCCAGACCAGAACCTCTCCCATCAGAACCTCCATCCTTCTTGGTGTCCCCCCTCCCTGCTCCAGCAGGACAGTCCAGTCCACCCTGGATTCATCAGAACCAGCCCCACTCAGGTCCTGAGGTTCCTTCAATCAACGGGCCAATCAGGCAGCAGCTTCACAGGTCAGCAGGTCACGGTTTCTTCCTCACGTGATCAAAATTTAACTGTTTATCTAATTATGTAACTAATTAGTAGTTTAACTTACTTGACCGCTAACAAGCTAACTAGCTAGCTGACCAACTAAATGTGTTTCTGTCCCTCTGCCGTTGACGCAACGTGCTGACGTCACACCGAAGTCCGCTCCGGATTCAGAGTTGTGAGTGTGGACCCGCCAGGAGCCAGAACCTGCTGCAGTCAGGGATCACGCAAGACTCTGGTCTGCTGGTCCATGATGTTCGGCAGAATTCGGCTCCGTTAAACCCCAGAACCTGCTAACGGCTGAGCAGAACCGGGTCCAACAGCTGCTAGAGCTTCACGGTTCCGGTCACAGACAGCAAATGAAGCAGACCCGAAGTTAAACGGAAGCGGCTTAGAGCGGTTCTGGTTCTAAACAAACCGTGGAAAAAACACTGTCGGCCGGTCCGGACCGGAGTCCGGCGGGCCTGCCCCCTCCTCGGTGAGTCCGGTTTACCTGGCGAGTCCCGCACCTGCAACTGCGCGCGCACTTTCCTCTTTCGCCCTAGCGCTCTCTTTTCCAGCCTGGTTCTGTAGGTTCTGTCCCGGTTCTGCCGCAGGTTTGATGCGCACTGTCACACCACGGAGCGCGTCTTCCGCCTCTGCGAATCTTCCGGTAAGCTGTTAGCGCAGTAGCGCCCTCTGTTCGGAGGAGTTAATGACGTCGTGTTATCGGTATGGCGCTGGATCCTGGATTCTCCGGAGATCAATGCATAACTGATGTCCTCATGAAATGCCATCAAATTAAAATGTTAATCATGTTGTCAGTCACAGTTTTATTATTTATTTATTTTTTAAGGATGTTTTGTGTTGTACAGTTTTTTCACATATTTATGTTTTCTAACTTTTTATTTCATGTTCTTTTTTCAAACGAGAGGGCAGAGAAGGCCACATTCAGGGTTTACAGAACCAGAACCAGAACCAAACACAGAGACAACAGTTCCTGTTCGTGTGAAGCTTCTGTTGTCCTCATCAATCCATCAGAGGTTCTGATGGATCTGAAGCAGAGTTTCTGGTCAGCAGGGGGCGCAAATACAATTAGCAAATGTATTGATAAGAAATTACTGAAACAAAAGTCAATAACAAACTAATGAAATAGGTTAAGAAGAATAAACAACCCAGGTGTTACAACCAGGTGTGAAAACAGATAAAAGCAAAAATTCACATTTTTATTTTTACGCTGCCAAAAACGGTAGGATAATATAGGAAATAGCGCCCCTTCACTTTAATGGGCCCGTTTCCATTTAACAGGGGTCCCCAAAGTGGGTCCTGGAGGGTCGGTTGCATCCTGCATGCTTTAGTTCTCTCCTTGGTGGTAGTGACAACCTTTTCAGCAGCTCAATGTTGTTCTTCTGCCTCTAACGAGCCTAAAACATGCACAACGCGGCCCTCAGGGACCCACTTTGGGGACCCCTGCTATATAAGGTGTGACACTGGTCCGTCCCGCCCCTTCCTGTTTGCTGCAGCGAGGTGGACTGGGCTCCTCCAGCCTCCTGGACACCTGGACGCTCTGCTGCCCGCACGCCGAGCTCTTCTCTCGACTTCAGAGGTCCGGAGCTCCGCGGCTCCTCCGCGGGGCTCTGCCAGCTCCTGCCCGGCTCAGAGCGCTCTGAGGTCGGGCGGAGGACGGACAGCAGCCCCTCAGATGAAGACACTCTCGCACCTTGCGAGGCGAGTATGCGCGCTCGTGATCACAGGGATGACGTCAGAGCCAGTGTGTGGGTATTTAATTATTATCATGAGCTTCACGCATTTTGCCTGTAAACAGCCTTGCGCGTGCGTGTTGGTGTCGGGGGGAGGAGGGAGGGGGGAATTGTCTGCTGCATGAAAAGGTTCCGAACCGGGAGTCTGATCCAGAACTCAGGACGCCGAACCAGGAGCTGCTTTCTATGGAAAGCATGGCAACCAAGCAGGAGTCAGAACATGAGCATCAAACCCAGTTAGAGTATAAAACTCACTGGAGAAAGTTTCAAACATGTTTTATTTACGTCACTCTGAATAACATGTCTCCATGGCAACTTCTCTTGCTCTTTGCGTTATAAGTGTCATGGGTTTGCGGTGGTGAAGCAGCACGCTGGAGACCCAGGTAAGTGAACGGTGGTGTAATTTAATAACAAAATAGTCCACAAAAACACAGTCAATAAACGGAGTCCGCGGCCAGGCAGCACGGCTGAGCGGAAGCCAGGGTCAACACCGGTAACAACAACACCAACAACAACACCGGTAACAACAACACCGGTAACAACTGGTCTAACAGGCGGAAAACCAAAACAAGCAACTACAATCTGACAAACAACGACAATCTGACAAACAACGACAATCTGACAAGGACCCGACGAGGAACAGAGGACACAGGAGGGACTAAATACACTGAGGGTAATCAGGGGAACGAGACACACCTGGGAACAATCAAGGGGAAGACAGGACAACGAGGAGACACAGGACACAGAAACTCGGAATTAAAACACAGAACCTGACAATAAGCTCCTTTCATTAGCACTGAAAGCTAAGCTAACCCTAACAATCCCTTCAAAATAAAATCGATTCCCTCAGAGAGCAGAATGATCCAGTCCAGGTTTGAAGGGTCTTGTTGGAGATTTTTAACAATTGAAGATGTAGTAGGTAGTGAATAATTAGGTGGAATCGCCCTTTAGCCATTTCCTGAATCGGAAGCTGGAATTGGCATATAGCTGTAATAGCATGTAGCTACCACATGTTGATGGCATCAGTTCTGTCCGCTTTAGAGGTTGCAGGTGCTACTATATACTGGATAGTAGCCCTGGCTGCCCTGAGGTACTGAGGCCAGGCTGCCTGCACAGCGCCCTCTGTTGGGCCTACACCACCCTGTTGGGCCCCACACCACCAGCAGCAGGTGCCCAAGGACACAACAAGCCATCACAGTGGGAACTGGTTCCTGACGGTTGCTCTCTGGGCCTCTTCAGGCCAGCAGCCCATACTGACAGCTTCCTGTTCCTATTCCAGGTCACAGTTTGACCTCTGACCCTCTGAGGAGCAGCAGGAGCACCATGCAGGGCGGAGCAGCGGAGGCGGGCCCGTCCCCCCTGAAAGAACACTGCGGCCTCATCGACACCCACGGGCCGGGGGCGGAGCCTCCCCAGCAGCTGGACCCCCGCGCCCTCCCCCCCCCCCCAGGCTCCAGGCCTCCTGCTGCGGCTGTGGGCGGAGCCTGTGGGCGGAGCCTGCTGTGAGACGACCTTCATCGAAATCCCCGCCCCCACTTGTTGCTCAGCCGCATCTTCCCTGCGACTCTCTGACTGCAAGTTACTGGAGCTCAGTGGAGATGAGGCCAAGATTCCCCCGATGACCTTTGACCCAGTCAGGAACGAGGAGCTGGAGGTCAGCAACCATCCATCCATTGTCTGATGAAACCTTCGGGTTACATCAGACTCAATGTTTAGTGTGTATATTGTGTACATTGTGTGTACATTCAATCAATCAATCAAATTTGATTTGATTTCAGCAGCAAGGCGTTTCAAAGTGTTTTCATCATAAACTGTTGAAATAGAATTTTAAATTAGCACAATAGTACACAGGCTAATCTTTACGTTAAGACAAACTTGGATAAAGATCCAAACTAAAACAACTGATCACTCTAAAAGTTTTATATAAATCCTATAGGGAGGATCTTAAAGAAAGACAGACTGAGACTCCTTAACTCTCTTTAGACAGGGAGTCTGTCTGCCAGACAGTGAACAGATTCCTTAGCGTGGTTCAAAAGTTCACTAGGATCTTAAAACTTTTTATAATAATTTTATCTTTATTAGAATTAAATATATTTCTTTAAGCATGTTTGAATTAGTTACTTCTTAGATCCAAACTTATCGTCATTATTTAGCATTACATTTGGTGCAAGCTTGGTTAAAAATACAAACTACGTTCTTGTTGAATCATTTGAGGCAGAACTAAAACAGACAGAGGAAGTAATTTAGCTCAGGGAGAGTTGCAGGAGACGCCTGGTACGGCAGAGACCCAGTTGGACGATCCATATATCAGGAGGTAATAAAATCAATACTAAGACAGACCCCACTGAGGAAAACACACACCTCCTAATGCATATATTACATTTAGAGAAAGGCACAGGCTTCTAAAAGTTTTTGTTTGCAACAAAGAGTTCAAATTGCTTTCTGCCCGAGTTCGCAATTTCCAGAAAATGCATTTTCTGCCTTTACTTTCAAGTTGTGTAATTGTTTCTGTTTTGTCATGTCTTGGACTTTTGATAATCTAGGTGAGATGCTTCTTGCATTGATTGATTGCTCTTTCTCCCTGCGCATATTGAGGCACAAGAATCTGGGATCAGAGAGGAATTAACGAGCTAAATCAAGTTATTCCTCTTTTAATTCTTAACAAAACACAAAAATACAAAGTCATAGAATCAACAATACATTGTTACATATTACATTTCAAATCAAACTAATCAGCTGGTTTTTAGTCGAGATTTAAAGGAAGTCAGGGTTTCTGCTGTTTTACAGTTTTCTGGAAGTTTGTTCCAGATGTTTGGTGCATAGATGCTGAAAGCTGCTTCTCCTCTTTTGGTTCTGGTTCTGGGGATGCAGAGCAGAACCAGAACCAGAATCTGAGAGTCTGGAAGGTTGATACAACAACAGCAGATCTTGATGTATTGTGGTGCTAAACGTTCAGTGATTTATAAACTAACAACAGTATTTAAAGTCTATTCTTTGAGCTACAGGGAGCCAGTGGAGGGACTTTAAAAACTGCTGTTATGTCTCTATCTTCCTGGTTTTAGTGAAACAGGATCAGCAGCTTCTGGATCAGCTGGAGGATTGATTTGTTGGACAGGCCTGTGAAGACGCTGTTACAATAATCAATGAGACTAAAGATAAACACAGGGATGAGTTTCTCTAGATCTGGCTGAGACATTAGTCCTCTAATCCTGGAGATGTTCTTCAGGTGATAGAAGGCCGATTTTGTTACTGTCTTTATGTGGCTCTGGAGGTTCAGGTCAGAGGTCAGAGGTCATCACTACTCCCAGGTTTCAGGCTGATCGCTAGTTTTTAGTTGTAATAACTGAAGCTGTGCATTGACTCTAGATCTATAACTGTAGATCTACGTGTGTGTGTGTGTGTTGTGTGTGTGTGTGTGTGTGCGTGTGCAGAGCGACCTCTCCAGCTCCTCCTCTCTCAGTGATGACACCTTCCTGCTGCTTCCTCCCAGGGATCATCGGAGCCTCAGTGTTTTCTCCATGCTCTGCTGCTTCTGGCCACTCGGCATCGCTGCCTTCTACCTGGCGCACCAGGTGGGCGGGGCCTGTAAGGGCGGGGCCTGTAAGGGTGGGGCCTGGGTGGGCGGGGCCTGTGTGGGTGGATGTTGCGTTGACCCAGGACCTCCTGCAGTTTCTTCTTCTCTTGTTGCTGCCCGTTCCCTGCTCTGGTTGCTAAGTAACCGCTCTGCAGTGAGCGTGCTCAGTACATGCTTGTTGCCAATAGCGACAGGCTCCTGCTGTGGGTTCTGGTCCAGCAGATTCTGATGGTTCTGATGTGAAGGTCTGGTTCCGACCGGCAGGGTTCAGAGTTTGTCCTGATGATGTAACTTCCTGGGTCCAGGTGTGTTACACCGGAAGAGAACTCAACATGGACGCCAGAACCTCCAGGACCCAGTCTGGATCCACCGGGTCAGAACCTCCAGGACCCAGTCTGGATCCACCGGGTCAGAACCTCCAGGACCCAGTCTGGATCCACCGGGTCAGAACCTCCAGGTGGAATCTACCTTTCTGACCTGGTCTTTGACATTTATTTGAAAGTCCAAATGAGGGGGAAATATGGAGTCTTTTATTTTGTAGGACCAAACAATTAAAAATGCTGTTGAGCTGTGAGATCAGAACCTCTGACCCCTGACCTCTGACCCCTGACCCGGGTCCAGAAAGCATGGGAACATCGGAACCCGTCCAGAACCTGGAAGGGTGGGAGGAAGCCCCGCCCCCTGGCCTGATTGGAGGAAGCCCCGCCCCCTGGCCTGATTGGAGGAACCCCGCCCCTGGCCCTGATTGGAGGAAGCCCCGCCCCCTGGCCCTGATTGGAGGCCCCGCCCCCTGGCCCTGATTGGAGGAAGCCCCGCCCCCCTGGCCCTGATTGGAGGAAGCCCCGCCCCCTGGCCCTGATTGGAGGAAGCCCCGCCCCCTGGCCCTGATTGGAGGAAGCCCCCCCCTGGCCCTGATTGGAGGAAGCCCCGCCCCCTGGCCCTGATTGGAGGAAGCCCCGCCCCCTGGCCCTGATTGGAGGAAGCCCCGCCCCTGGCCCTGATTGGAGGAAGCCCCGCCCCCTGGCCCTGATTGGAGGAAGCCCCGCCCCCTGGCCCTGATTGGAGGAAGCCCCGCCCCTGGCCCTGATTGGAGGAAGCCCCGCCCCCTGGCCCTGATTGGAGGAAGCCCCGCCCCCTGGCCCTGATTGGAGGAAGCCGCTTCCTGTCAGCGTGGCGGTGTGTCCTGATTGTTTCCATGGCGATGGTGGGGGTCGTGACCTCTGTCTCTGTCCGCAGGCCAGCCGGCGGCGTCTAAAGGTGACCTCCACCTGGCCGGCTCCGCCTCCAGGCGGGCGCTCTTCCTCGCCGTTCTCTCCATCACCATAGGAACCGGGATCTACGTGGGCGTCGTCGTGGCGATCGTCGCCTCCCTGTCCAAGAACCAGAAGTGGGTAACCATGGCAACAGCAGCCGGCCGGGCGCCTCAGAGGTTCTGCTGGTTTTGGACCGTTGGGTCTCGTCTGGTTCTGGATTTTTCTCTGAAGGTTTTTGGATGTTTGTAAACCTTCATCATCATCATCATCATCAGACTTACCTGCCAGGTGGATGAAGATCCAGAACCTGCTGTGGTTCTGGTCCAGACGGTTCTGATCCCCACTGGGAGGTTCTGGTTGCTCTGAACTGAATCTGGGTTTGTTTTCCCGCTGTAGCTGGTTCTGGTTCTGGTTCTGTTCACGGATTTCCCGGTTCCTGATTTGATGGAGCCACGGGCCGGTGGTGCCGGTCCGGCCCAGCAGAACCACGTGGGCCGGGTTTCCATTGAGCCGTGGACGACTGGTCCAGAAGGTTCTGCAGCTCTGACCTTGATGCAGGTTCTGTTCAGGTTCTGGTTTCCCTCTGTGAGCCGCACTGCAACCTGAGCGTCCGGAGCCCGACCCGAGCCAACCCGACCGACCCGACTCGACCCGACCCGAGCCGACCCGACCCGAGCCGACCCGACCCGAGCCGACCCGACCCGACGAGCCGAGCCGACCCGAGCCGACCCGACTCGACCCCGACCCGAGCCGACCCGACCCGAGCCGACCCGACCCGAGCCGACCCGACCCGAGCCAACCCGACCCGACCCCGACTCGACC
This sequence comes from Poeciliopsis prolifica, assembly GCF_027474105.1. Classification (NCBI taxonomy): domain Eukaryota; kingdom Metazoa; phylum Chordata; class Actinopteri; order Cyprinodontiformes; family Poeciliidae; genus Poeciliopsis; species Poeciliopsis prolifica. Next base: position 169,891 of record NW_026562531.1, read on the forward strand.
CGACCCGAGCCGACCCGAGCCGACCGACCCGAGCCAACCCGACCCGACCCGATCGACCCGACCCGAACCGACCCGACCCGACCGACCCGAGCCGACCGAGCCGACCCGACCCGACCCGACCCGAGCCGACCCGACCCGAGCCGGTGTTTCTTCCTGCGTCAGCAGAACTAATCTGTCCTCTGAGCTCATTAACGTCCTGATCTGTTTAGCAGATGGGTCAGAACCCACAGAACCAGAACCGCCGGGTTCTGCAGAAGCTCCAGAGAACTCAGAATATCTGATGAGGCTGTGACCTTTGACCCAGGTGCAGTCTGGGTCCTGGAGCCGTTTTGAGCCGATCCTCTCCAGAACCGGTCTCCTGTGGTTCTGTTCATGACCCGTTTAGCTCCATTTTGTTCCTAAATAAATGCAACCTTTGACCTGGACGTCGCTGACCTCTGGAGACGTCTCCATGACGACGGCCCAGTTGGATGATGCTGAATAAAAGACAGACACTGATTGGTTCTGGACTTTTTATTCTAGAGTTTCAGTCTGACGTCACTTCCTGTTACAAGGTCACCATTTCCTGTGGAAATGTGACGTCAGCACTCAGGAAATGTTGACATCATTTCCTGAGTGATGAAGTCATAAGCTGTGTCTGAATTCAAAGACTGGACCCAGGATTCATATCCCATGATTCATTGCAGGTCCGGCGTTCAGGCAGAGCAACAATGGCGGCAAATAATTTTCTTCTTCTTCTCTGTAAATGACAACGTGATTTTCGCAACGTTTTTAGGCGCCAGTGTGAAAAACTCAAGTATCTGCTCACCAAAACATGAGCTGCTGGGGCCTCCAGGGGGCGCTGCAGGCTCGTTTGGTAGATCATTCATTCCTGATCAGGATGAATGAATGAATGAATGAATGAATGAATGAATGAATGAATGAACGAATGAATGAATGAATCCTTCAAACATCCTGGTTCAATGGAACTTTTTATCTGCAGTTTAGATTTGAAAATGAATAATTTGCTTCTATTTATTCCTGACAGAAATGTGCAAAACACATTTTAGAATCAAACTAATATATTTATTTTTACAGCCTTCATTAAAAAGGTGAAGAATAATACAGTATATGGCAAGACATTTTAACATAAATTCGGTTTTACTGCCCTTACATTCCAGATATCAAATAGTTTTATGACTAATATCTAATTACATTCTGACCAGTCAAAATGTATCCTTGTTTTGTATGCAGACTTCAATTCAAGATATCTACGATGAATTATGACTAGTCAAAAAGTAAATTGAAGATATCTCAACTGTAGTTTTGATTAGTCATGATTCTAATCAAAGATATCTCTAATTAGTCCATAATTCAAGATATCTTAAATGTATTTTGGATAGGAGAAATGTAGTTTTGACTAGTGAAAGTTAAATTATAGATATCTTAAAAGCAAATAATGACTAGACAAAACTAAATGAGAGATATCTTGAATTATAATGTTGACTAGTCAAAATTCCTTTTTGAAATATCTCTAAATGAATTCGAGATATTTTGAATTATTCAACTTTTCTATGCAAGATATCTTAAAACTGATATCTTGAATTAGCATTCTGTCTAGTCAAAGCGTCAATTTGAAAGTTTAATAAAACAATGAAAAACAGAAAAAACAAAACAAGATGTTTGAAAATTCACAACTTTCATGTTGAAAATGGGTTGACAACAGCAGGTTTAGCTTTTCAAAAGCTTTTAAGGGCATTCGTTTCATCAGAAATGAATAAACAGGATTTTTTAGCAGATATCATTAGCAGTCTTATAGTTTTCCGCATTTCCAACATTGCCGAGCTCTTTCTAATTTCTGCCATTTATGGACAATTTTGTGCAGGAAACATCAAATTCTTCAGGCAACTGTTTGGGCAGCACAAAGGGGCTTCCACCTCATTCTTAATTCACATATCTAAAATTGTCATTTTGATTGGTGATAATTCAGTTCAAGATATCTTAAATCATAATTCCGGATACGAGTCTCATCAAATTACAGATCCAGTGACGTCATCTGAGAAATCTTGAAAGGAATTTTGACTCATCAAGATGTAAACGCAGATATCTTGAATTATTATTCCAGATAGTCAAAATGCATTTTCAGATATCTGGAATATAATTACGGATAGTCAGATGAAACTGAATTTATGTCAAAACAGCTTGCCATAGTGTCACAAACACAAGCTAATGTACATGCATTAGTAAATAGATGCAACTTTTCAGTTTTTTTGGATTGAACTTAAACATTATTTATTAATAATTCAATCCTCAACTAACCAAAGAGTGAAATCAACTTGTTGGATCATCTTTCATGTTAATTCACATCTGGCACATGTATCACAATTTGTGCTGTTTTCTTCATTCATATTTATTTTGATTGTCATTTTCTTGTCTTCATGCTTTATTTTATGCTCCTCTGGGAAATGATTGTCTTTTTGTGTTCTATCCACAAACAGCGGCTGGTTTTGTTATCCGCTCTGGGAAACGGTTGAACTCTGCTGGACGAGGCTCAGTGCACTTCAATAATCTCTGCCAATAAGAGACGGAACCAGATATGATCAATATGTATTTAGCATATTGACAAAATTCTTTCTGCATGTAAATAAGTGGGGACATGAGGAACCACAGTGAATAAAAAGTAGAAGTTGGTGTTCTTAAATAATTTTCAGCTTGACTTTTGTAGGAACCAGAAGACGAAACGTCTTAAAATTTTATTTTTATTTTTTAGCTAAATTTGAATGAAGAAAATATTTATGGTGTTTTTAAAAAAGTATTCACATCTCTTGAAAAAAGTCAATTATTTGAATTCCTTTCTTGGACAGAAAACCAGTTCCTCCATTATCATTCTCATTATTCTCATTCTCATCGTTCTGATGAGACTCAAAACCTTCTGGACCAACTCATCCATATAATCTGCATCAGAGGAAGGCCTCAATACCACTGTATGGCTGTTTACTGTAATAAATAAAGTTTATTCAGAAAAACAAATGAGTAAATGGATGCTAACGTAGCGCCAGGCTCCACGTTACCATGGTGATCCACTGTTTGTTTTGCTGCTGTTTCGCTAACACTGTTAGCAAGTTAGCAAGAAGTGGAATAACAAACTAAAAAGTTTCCATGTTAGAAGTGAAAATATTATAAATGAGTCTTTCGCTGAGTTTGACATAAAAATGTAAGTATGTTTCTGATGCAGCAGAGCTTGTGAGCTAACATCAACCAGTTAGCACTCTCCTGCTAAATGACGCGACTGCACTGAGTTCTACATAACACTTCAATTATGAATTTACTTAATTTGAAAAAAATAGGAGCTGAGTTGCTTAACTCAGACATAAGAGTCTTTCTAACAAGAGAACTGTAAAAGCAACTCATTCCTTCCTTTGACGTTAAGCTAACATCTCTGTTAGCTTTAGTAGCTACCAGCCTGACCTCAAGTCCTAAAAGCTTGCAAAATGAAATGTTAGGACTGAAAATAACAACATCAATGGACTTGTCCGATCCTCTGTCCCTGTTGGAGCTGATATTTGGTGAAATGATGAGCTAATCGACTCAGAATCAGTCCAAGACTCCATGTTCACACAGAAACAAAGCGCCGCCAGCTTTTGTTTGTGGGATTTCTGGGTCGGTTTTAGGCGGAGCTTGGTGAGGTCCACTCACTGCTCCTCTCTTCCGGTCCTTGGACCGGTCCTTGGACCGGTCCTTGGAAGTAGATGACAAGAGTTACAACAAGTGACGTCACTGGGCTGGAAGTCAAGTGGCCAGACTGGAGCTGTGTCCGGATTCAAGGTCTGTGTCCTTGGACAGATCCAGCCCAGTGACGTCACTTGTTGTAACTCTTGTCATCTACTTTCTGCTAGCAAAGGACTCTGACATCACTTCCTGTTACTCTGCCGTAACTATTTGCATGTCCAATTATGTCATGACTTCCTGCCTGCTGCACATCTCTGCATAAAGTCCAGATGAGGAAGTGTTTACCTGTTCACCTGTTCTTTGGCTATCTGTTTCCATAGCAACCCACCCAACCGGTCCCGAACCGGTACCAACCGGTACCAACCGGTACCAACCGGTACCAACCGGTCCCGAACCGCCCGACCATCAACAAACTCAAGTCTGGGCGTAAAAACCAAAAACTTTGGCAAGAGTCCTTCAAAGTTGAGCCCCCTGCAGGACACACTGAGACACTGCAGCTGAAGGCCAGAGTCAGGGCTGCCGGGTCGGGTGGTACCGGGTGGTACCGGTCGGGCTCAGGTCATCTGGACCTCATGTTCTGTTCAATTAAAATGTTCTGGTGACAAATTTACAGACTGGAAGGAAACACACACAGTTCTCTGGGAGAGTGTGTGTCCAGTGTGTGTCCAGTGTGTGTCCAGTGAGTGTCCAGTGAGTGTCCAGTGAGTGTCCAGTGAGTGTCCAGTGTGTCCAGTGTGTGTCCAGTGAGTGTCCAGTGAGTGTCCAGTGTGTGTCCAGTGTGTGTCCAGTGTGTCCAGTGTGTGTCCAGTGAGTGTCCAGTGAGTGTCCAGTGAGTGTCCAGTGTGTCCAGTGTGTGTCCAGTGTGTCCAGTGTGTGTCCAGTGAGTGTCCAGTGAGTGTCCAGTGTGTGTCCAGTGTGTGTCCAGTGTGTCCAGTGTGTGTCCAGTGAGTGTCCAGTGAGTGTCCAGTGAGTGTCCAGTGTGTCCAGTGTGTGTCCAGTGTGTGTCCAGTGAGTGTCCAGTGTGTCCAGTGTGTGTCCAGTGTGTCCAGTGTGTGTCCAGTGAGTGTCCAGTGTGTCCAGTGTGTGTCCAGTGAGTGTCCAGTGAGTGTCCAGTGTGTGTCCAGTGTGTGTCCAGTGTGTCCAGTGTGTGTCCAGTGAGTGTCCAGTGAGTGTCCAGTGTGTGTCCAGTGTGTGTCCAGTGTGTCCAGTGTGTGTCCAGTGAGTGTCCAGTGAGTGTCCAGTGAGTGTCCAGTGTGTCCAGTGTGTGTCCAGTGTGTGTCCAGTGAGTGTCCAGTGTGTCCAGTGTGTGTCCAGTGTGTCCAGTGTGTGTCCAGTGAGTGTCCAGTGTGTCCAGTGTGTGTCCAGTGAGTGTCCAGTGTGTGTCCAGTGTGTGTCCAGTGTGTCCAGTGTGTGTCCAGTGAGTGTCCAGTGAGTGTCCAGTGAGTGTCCAGTGTGTCCAGTGTGTGTCCAGTGTGTGTCCAGTGAGTGTCCAGTGTGTGTCCAGTGTGTCCAGTGTGTGTCCAGTGTGTGTCCAGTGAGTGTCCAGTGTGTCCAGTGTGTGTCCAGTGTGTCCAGTGTGTGTCCAGTGTGTCCAGTGTGTGTCCAGTGAGTGTCCAGTGTGTCCAGTGTGTGTCCAGTGTGTCCAGTGTGTGTCCAGTGAGTGTCCAGTGTGTCCAGTGTGTGTCCAGTCAGTGTCCAGTGAGTGTCCAGTGTGTGTCCAGTGTGTCCAGTGAGTGTCCAGTGAGTGTCCAGTGTGTCCAGTGTGTGTCCAGTGAGTGTCCAGTGTGTGTCCAGTGAGTGTCCAGTGTGTGTCCAGTCAGTGTCCAGTGAGTGTCCAGTGGTGCCAGTGTGTCCAGTGAGTGTCCAGTGTGTCCAGTGTGTCCAGTGAGTGTCCAGTGTGTGTCCAGTGAGTGTCCAGTGTGTGTCCAGTGAGTGTCCAGTGTGTGTCCAGTGTGTGTCCAGTGTGTGTTCTGCACATGCTCAGTAGAGTCTGTCAGTCCGGGAAGCGGTGCCTCCTCTCTTGTCCCCCCGGCTGTGGGGAGGGCAGACGGCTGCAGTGGGGAAGGGGATGGGATGCCTCAGGTTGCTGGTGGGCGGGGCTTCAGGTGGCATCGGCGTCGGGAGATGCCCCACCCTCCTCCACCTGGTTGGCGCGGCCGAAGGTCTTGACCTTGGACAGAAGGTCGGCCAGCGTCTCTTTGAAGCCTTTCTCCAGCAGCCAGCCCTCGCTCTCACACTCCGGGTTCTCCGGGTCAGCCATCGTCTCCAGGGCCGTGCTCAGGTACTTCAGGCCCGCCACGTCCCCCACCTGTCACACACACACACACACACACACACACACACACACACACGCACACACACACACACACGCACACACACACACACAGACAGAGGACAGGCGAGTCTGGACAGATCAACATGGTTCAGCTCTACACCAAGCAGCAGCTTCTTATTGGAGTGTTCAGCTTTATGAACCAGGGACCGCAGGCCCCTTCTACCCCCTCCCCCCCTTCTGTCCCCTTCTGTCCCCCTCTGCGCCTCCAGGTGAGCTCAGGTGTGTCCTTCAGCCAGTAACTTCAGGTGTTGAAGTTGTTGTTCTGACCCAGATAACGGGCCTCTTAGGAAACATCCCTGTCTTCCCAGAATGCCCCCTGCTGCGGCAGATTAACCCCCAGGCAGATTACCTGCAGCAGCTCAGGACTCCACTCTGGTCAGTCCGAGTCGCTGATGGACTGGACTCGGACTGCGGCCGGTTTCGTGACCGGTCCGGTTCAGAAGCAAACACGGCGGTAAATCTGATTAACGTGGCGGTGTGCCGGGTCACCTGGTGCCGGTTCGGTCCAAGTGTTCTGACGATCATCTTGTTTTAAACGGAGGATTAGGAACGCGGCTGATCCTCCATGAACCCATCCAGGGGTTAACAGACCAACAGGCCCAGATCCACGGTTCTGTTCTTTGGTTCTGTTAACATGTCCAGTCTGAGAAGCCAGGTCAAGGTTCACAGCTGGAATGTTCCAGCGACATCAACCCCTTTCACTTTGACTCCCTGAAAATGTCCCAGGATGCAGCAGAGGACGAACTGGAGAGACCGCACTTAGCATGTTCTCTAACATGCTAACATGCTTCGAGTCTTTCATCCACAACTTCCACCTTCAGAAGCAGGACTAGCTTAAATCAGAGGCTGTCTGTTAGCATGCTAACAGCTATCATTAGCATGCCAGCGCTAACTCTGAAGCAGTTTTTTATGTTCATGTGTTCTTTTGCCAGCATTAAGTTTTAAAGTTTGTTTTCTGAAGAATGAAATCCAATTAAAAACCTCGTCTTATTAGCTTAACGTGCTAATGTAATGCTAACTCTAACAAGTTAAGGTTTCTTCAGGTTGTTAATGACTAAAGGTAATAGTTATACTAGTTATACAAGTTTCTTTCTTTCCAATGTTTCCTTTGATGCTGTGAAGCATGTTAAACTGCTATGCTATCCAATGCTAACCAGATGAACTCGTCTCGTATTGATTCAACGTCACACACCAACAGCTGAGACTGTTTTAGCAGAAAAGAGACCCGACGGTTTGAAGGAGAAACGATGCAACTTCCATAAAAGAAAAGCTTACAATAAGCTAACAGGTGGGTTTGGTGGGTCTGAGGTCCTGAAACCAGACAGAGGCCATGATGAACTGCAGCTGATTATCTATTTAATTTGATTTACTTCCATAGCTCTATAATTCTTAGGCTTCATGGATGATGATCTTTGATTGGGTTTCTGACTGTTTGCCTCCATCTATTGCTAATGCTAGCATGCTAATGGTATTGCAGTAGCATTAGCTAGAAATAACCCTGTCAGGATTATTTTAGAAGGTTTTTGCTGCAGTAAATGGCTTTGAACAGACTTCTGAATGAATGGTACAACACAGCGGTGAACACAGCTAGCTAAAAGGTTAGCTGTGCTAACCCCAATGCTTTAGCTCATGCTGGACTAATGCCATAGCATTTAACAGGGGCTAAAGCTGGTGCCGGAGGCTGATTGGCTGCGGCAGTGTGGGCGGAGTCTTACCTCCAGGATGATGGTGAAGATGAGCAGCGCACCGATGCTGTTCATGATGCCGCTGTAGTAGGAGAAGACGGCCTGGCGGCAGCCGCGGTTCCAGATGTTCAGCTCCTCGGTGCGGTGGTCGTAGTCGTAGTGGGCAGAGTTATTGGTCAGGTGATGCTGGATGCAGGGGCGGGGCGAACCGGGATTACAGCAGCTGAACGGGACGCTGTCCATCAGGTACTTCCCCTCCACATTACTGAGGACACGGCTGAGGGACAAACACAGAGGTCAGAGCCTGCTAGGAGGGAGGATGGGCGCCGGGCGGGGATGGGCGCCGGGCGGGGATGGGCGCCGGGCGGGGATGGGCGCCGGGCGGAGCCTTTTAACGGGCTCTGCTCAGGTAGGACATGGAGAATCATGGAGAGTTCCTCATGGAAGCCTGACCTTCCGAACTGAGCATGCTCAGACTGACTGAACCAATCAGCACAGAAAATACTAAACTTTTAAAAATCAGTGAAAAGTTGCAGCAGCAGTGAGGTGCAGTTCTGGTTCTGCTTCCAGCTCGCAGAGGCTTCACGCCTCCAGCTGGTCATGTTATCATAGAGCTGATTGGTCCTTCAGTACTTCCAATCACTTCCTGCTCCACCCAATATGATCCTGCAACCCCAGCAGAGACCCAGACCGCTCTGCGGTAAACCCACCCTACGCACTAATCAGTTTCAAACACCCTCTGCTTTTTATTATTATTGCTGCAATAACAATCGGTTTTATGCAGATTCGGCTCTTTAACTTTCTAATAGGTCGGGTCTGCTGCAGAACTTTCTCCTGCTGCTGCCTCAGAGGCTGGGAACTTTGACCTCCTTCAGTCCAGATTGATCCCCTGCTGAGTCCCTGAAGGCAACAACCACCTGCAGCTCGACCTCATCAAGCACTAAACCCAACCCAGAACCCGACCCGACCTGCTGTGTCCAGGTACTCACTCTTTGACCCCGTCGTTGCTCATGTCCAGGTAGCGGTTGCTGATCCACTGCACCTCGAACCAGTCCCTGAAGTTGTTGTTTCCGCAGCACCGGAACTCGATCTGAGTCATGTCCAACGTCCGCTTCATGAAGCAGCGTCCCGGCGTGTCCGTGTCCTTGTAGAAGCAGATGGCGTTCTTCAGGCCCTCGGCCAGCGTCAGGTACACGGCGAACTGCATGAGGAAGCAGAGCAGCACCAGCAGCAGCAGCAGCGCGTTGAAGCCGCAGCACAGCAGCATGTAGGGCCGCAGCATCGGCTTCATCTTGGAGAACTTCTGGGGGTCCAGAGAGTCGTGGCACAGCTTCCCCCGAAGGCGTTCAGGCCGCAGGACAGCACGCCCACCAGGATCAGCAGGTTGGGCACCAGGTGGCTCTCGTTGTTGTCCATGATCTCGCTCCTCTTCCTCAGCTCGATCTTGAAGAAGATGCCGAGGCTGAAGAGGATGATGCCCACGATGACGGCGAGCCAGTAGAGCATCCAGAGACCCTGAGCCAGCTTGACCCGCTTCTGCAGGTTGAACTTCAGCGACAGGAACGGCATGGCGTCGACTCACGGCGACGATCCCCAACGGCTCTGCGGAACGACGAGGCTCAGAGCTGCAAACCGTCCCAGGAGGAGCTCAGGAACTGGACCGCAGGGTTCTGAGTCATGATGCAGAACCGGCAGCAGGAACCAGCACGAAGCGGAGCGGAGGTGTGAATGTGAGCGGCAGCCTGGCGTCCTGCTAAAGCCGCTCCTGATCTGATTAGCAGCGGATCATCTGAGGCTGTAATCCTCCAATTACTGCTAATGGGTTTGGAGCTAAGCAGCAGCTTCCTTCCTGTCAGAGGGCTCACCTGGCCCCGCCCCCGGGCACCTGGCCCCGCCCCCGCGCACCTGGCCCCGCCCCCGGGCAGGTGAGGCCCTGAGGATGCCATTACTATGACAACAGATTGTCAACAGTCAACACCTCCAGTGTCCATCAGAGGACAATGCCCCCCATGTTACCCCAAATGCCCCCATGTTACCCCAAATGCCCCCATGTTACCCCAAATGCCCCCATGTTTTGACTTTTTGCACGGGAGTTGCAATAGAAATTTCGTTGAATCCTGTTCAATGACAATAAATGCTATTCTATTCTATTCTATTCAAATGCCCCCATGTTACCCCAAATGCCCTCATGTCACCCCAAATGCCCCCATGTTACCCCAAATGCCCCCATGTTACCCCAAATGCCCCCCATGTTACCCCAAATGCCCCATGTTACCCCAAATGCCCCCCCCAAATGCCCCCCCCTTACCCCAAATGCCCCCATGTTACCCCAAATGCCCCCCATGTCACCCCAAATGCCCCCATGTTACCCCAAATGCCCCCATGTTACCCCAAATGCCCCCATGTTACCCAGAACCACAAGCCCGGCTCTGGTCGGGTTGTTTGGACAGTGAGCGGACTCAGAGGTTCTTTAAAGCCCGTTTTATTGGTTCTGTTCTACAGGTTAAAGTGACGTTACCGGGGCGCAGCGTCAGCCGGACCCGGTCCGTTTCTGGTCCGGTTCCGACACTCCGCTTCCCCAAACACACAAACAGGAAGTGATGTCATACGCTCTCGGCTCGTTAAATAACACATTAAAGCGGAAGTGAATAAAACCCGATCAGATTCGGCTCGTCGACCTGGTTGCCATGGAGACACGGTTTTCGTGACGACGTCTGAGTAATCTGATTACTCTCCCCTGTGTTGCCATGGAGACCCAGTCCATCAAAATGCAACGTACACCTGACAGAGGTCACTTGACCTCCAGCCAATCAGGTGATCTCTGATTTGCTGACTGAGGGGGTAGGGTTGACAGTAAGAGGTCAAAGGTCAGAATCCAAACACACTAAAAAATCCCTGAAAGCTGCTCCGACCTCAGGCTGCAGCTGCAGCGAGCTGATTGGTTCAAAGAGGTTCGTTAGTGGGCGGGGCTAGTCCGCGGTCACAGGTGCTGCCAGTCGATGGCGACCAGCGTCTGATTGGCCTCCTGAGCGTGACCTATGACCTCAGCAATGCCGTGCTGCCGCCACAGACGCTCAATCTTCTGGTAGCGTTCCGAGGAAAGGTGGAGCGGATTCCCCCGCCTGCAGGAACAAATAAAATCAATCCATCAATAATCACTTCATCAGATAATGCCGACTCAGCACCATCCTGGTTTCATCCGATCAGACCAAACCAGGATTTATTCCGCAGACCAAAGAGATCGATCACAGATTCATTGATGCTTCGCTACCAAACCAACGACTTATTGATTATTGATGAGTTAAAGGAAATAAACAGCAGATCGACTGAATGCATGTTTGTTAATAAAAACAAACATTATAATCCTACCCATCATCTGCTCAAACTTAGGGTTAACTGGTTCCCCTTTACATTCTGGTGCCGATCCGGTAATATCTAAGAACTTATCTGTGGGTCTGGACCTGTTCTAAAACAAAGTGTGGCTCAGTTTGAACTCTGCTGCCACCTAGTGGCTCCACCTGATTACTAACCCTGTACCACTTCATGACCCACTTCTCTAATCCCCTCAATACAATGGTCTATTAAAGGCCTTCAGAAACACAATGGAATAATAACAGTCCATTAACAATGGTGTTTTAAAATTACACTACTTGACTCAAGAGCAAAATGAATTGGTGATATTTTAATGCAAAATGATAAAATAGAAAAGCCAAACTTATTGGCTTCTGATTGGCATGAGCGCTGACTGATCAGTTAAGGCTCCAGGATCATTTCATTCCGGCCGCGTTCACCTGCTGCCCTGGTTTTGTGCAACAGCTCTGCGGTGGACGGGTCCCCCACTGGGGCCCCAGAGAGCAGAGCTAACTAACTCTGACTAGAGGGCAGCTCAGTGATGCTCCAGACAGGACAAATCAACTCAACTCTGAGTCAAGTTACCTCGAGTTCTGAGTTCAGAAGCCCTGATCAATGGAGCCCAGATAAAACATTAGGACATACTTGAGGCCAGGGTCGGTTTCTCCATAGTCGTCCAGGTACGGTGGGGGATAGAAGCAGCCCTTAGTTTTACCTGCAACAAACAACACCTGGCTCTCCCTGACCCTGCACACACACACACACACACACACACACACACACACACACACACACGGTAACATCGTCGCAGCCTCAATAACAGGTGTAATAAACGCAGGGCAGCTGTGTTACCTGAGGAATAGGCCAACGCCCGCCCCACAAGTGAAGGTGTGGGCGGTGCAGGCGCCGACGTCTTCTCCCCCACCTCCGTCTGGCAGCAGTAGCTCTGAGAGCACAGCATGCAGCCACAAACCAGGCAGAGCGTGGGGGCGCGAGACTTATCCCCACCGGACCGCGGACACCTGCAAAGGACACACAGCGGCTAGCTTCAGGGGCTAGCTTTAGGAGCTAGCTCCAGGGGCTAGCTTTAGGAGCTAGCTTCAGGGACTAGCTTTAGGAGCTAGCCTCAGGGGCTAGCTTTAAGCGCTAGCGTCAGGGGCTAGCTTTAGGAGCTAGCCTCAGGGGCTAGCTTTAGGCGCTAGCCTCAGGGGCTAGCTTAGGTGCTAGCCTCAGGGGCTAGCTGGCTAGCTTTAAGCGCTAGCCTCAGGGGCTAGCTTTAGGCGCTAGCCTCAGGGGCTAGCTTTAGGCGCTAGCCTCAGGGGCTAGCTGGTTAGCTTTAAGCGCTAGCGTCAGGGGCTAGCTTTAGGCGCTAGCCTCAGGGGCTAGCTTTAGGAGCTAGCCTCAGGGGCTAGCTGGCTAGCTTTAAGCGCTATCCTCAGGGGCTAGCTTTAGGAGCTAGCCGCAGGGGCTAGCACCAGCCTGCAGTTCTCCTCCTTTCATTCGGGGTCGCTCACGTGAAGCTGGAGGCCTGGTTGATCAGGATGCTGTAGTCTTCTGGCAGATCGATCAACCTGTTGGACTCTCTGGGGAACCGCACCAAGACTCCGCCCCCATGGAGCACCTGGCTCACACCTGGATGGCAGCACCACCTGGAGCAACACACACACACTCAGTGACAGCTGCCCCACTGGGTTGTTCTGGCTTTGGTTTCTCTAATGGCCAGCAGCAGATCATCTGGCTGGTCAGATATCAATTTACATAAATCGGACTGGGAGTAGACTGCGGACTATGGCGGGGAATTAGAGGGGAGGATCAGGTCAGAGTTCATGACCAACACATGACACGACTTCGCTGCTCCTCCTCCTTCTGCCCCCCCGGGGCTGATGTGACGCACCTGGCAGCTCACCTGGACCAGTGGTCAGGTGGGTTACCTGTGGATTAGCGGTTCCAGCAGTGTACGGTGTTTCTGGTACAGCAGCAGCAGATTGGAGGGCAGACTGAGGTAGCTACACAGCGCCTCCCACTGGCCAGGTCCAGTACCTACAGCCAATAACAAACGGGTTCAAGTGAAGCTGCCACAGTGGAGGTGTTCAGTGTGCAGGTGCTCTCACCCAGCAGGTCAGCAGGGGGCGACGCAGAGTTCATGTAGTGGAAGAAGAGGGCTGCGGTGCGGAGGAAGGGCAGGACGCCGGCTCGGACACACCTCCATAGTCGCCCACCCAGAGGGCACGTCAGGTAAACACCTGCTCAACACACACGCCTCGTCAGCCGATCGCATTCTCCACCCACACGCCTGATGGAACCAGCGTCACTTACCTGCCCAGGAGATCCCTCAGTCTGCCGTACAGCTGACAGGTGAGCCGCTCCTCCTCTGAGTCCTCGCCGTCCTGATCCATACTCAGCTCACCTGGACACCACAGGACGAGCCGTCTCTGTCTGAATGTCCTTCCCTACCGGCGCTGAAGGTGAGCAGCACCTGAACCAGGTGAGCCAAAGTGACCAGGTGAAGCAGGTGAAGGTGAGCTGAATCCACAGAGCTTTGTCCTGATTGGTCCAGACTGTGCAGAGAGTTGTAGGACAAGACGCTGTACACCTGCAGACAGGAGACAGGGGTCACATGAGGGTCACCTGGGGGTCACATGAGGGTCACCTGGACACTACCAGGACTCACCAGGAGGTGGAACATGTCCACGTCCAGGATGCAGGGAGTGTCCTCCAGCTGGGAGTCCGGAACCAGAACCAGCACTGGACCAGACAGAAACCAGTTAGTGTGTGTGTAGTGTGTGTGTGTAGTGTGTAGTTTGTGTGTAGTGGTGTGTGTAGTGTGTAGTTTGTGTGTAGTGGTGTGTGTGTAGTGGTGTGTGTGTAGTGGTGTGTGTGTAGTGTGTAGTTTGTGTGTAGTGGTGTGTGTGTAGTGTGTAGTTTGTGTGTAGTGGTGTGTGTGTGTGTGTGTAGTGTGTGTGTAGTGGTGTGTGTAGTGTGTGTGTAGTGGTGTGTGTGTGTGTGTAGTGTGTGTGTAGTGGTGTGTGTAGTGTGTAGTGTGTGTGTAGTGGTGTGTGTAGTGTGTAGTGTGTGTGTAGTGTGTGTGTAGTGTGTGTGTGTGTGTGTAGTGTGTAGTTTGTGTGTAGTGTGTGTGTAGTGTGTGTGCAGTGTGTGTGTAGTGTGTAGTGTGTGTGTAGTGTGTGTGTAGTGTGTAGTTTGTGTGTAGTGTGTGTGTAGTGTGTGTGTAGTGTGTAGTTTGTGTGTAGTGTGTGTAGTGTGTAGTGTGTGTGTAGTTTGTGTGTAGTGTGTAGTTTGTGTGTAGTGTGTGTAGTGTGTAGTTTGTGTGTAGTGTGTGTGTAGTTTGTGTAGTGTGTAGTTTGTGTGTAGTGTGTAGTTTGTGTGTAGTGTGTAGTTTGTGTGTAGTGTGTGTGTAGTGTGTAGTTTGTGTGTAGTGTGTGTGTAGTTTGTGTGTAGTGTGTAGTTTGTGTGTAGTGTGTGTGTAGTTTGTGTAGTGTGTAGTTTGTGTGTAGTTTGTGTGTAGTGTGTGTAGTGTGTAGTGTGTGTGTAGTTTGTGTGTAGTGTGTGTGTAGTGTGTGTGTAGTGTGTGTGTAGTTTGTGTGTAGTGTGTGTGTAGTGTGTGTAGTGTGTAGTGTGTGTGTAGTTTGTGTGTAGTGTGTGTGTAGTGTGTGTGTAGTGTGTAGTTTGTGTGTAGTGTGTGTGTAGTGTGTAGTGTGTGTAGTTTGTGTGTAGTGTGTGTGTAGTGTGTGTGTAGTGTGTAGTTTGTGTGTAGTTTGTGTGTAGTGTGTGTGGTGTGTAGTGGTGTGTGTAGTGTGTAGTGTGTGTGTAGTGTGTAGTTTGTGTGTAGTGTGTGTGTAGTTTGTGTGTAGTGTGTGTGTAGTGGTGTGTAGTGTGTAGTTTGTGTGTAGTGTGTAGTGTGTGTGTAGTTTGTGTGTAGTGTGTGTGTAGTGTGTGTGGTGTGTAGTTTGTGTGTAGTGTGTGTGTGGTGTGTGTGTAGTGTGTGTGTAGTGTGTAGTGTGTGTGTAGTTTGTGTGTAGTGTGTAGTTTGTGTGTAGTGTGTGTGTAGTGTGTGTGTAGTGTGTAGTTTGTGTGTAGTGTGTGTGTGGTGTGTGTGTAGTGTGTGTGTAGTGTAGTGTGTGTAGTGTGTGTGTAGTGTGTGTAGTGTGTAGTTTGTGTGTAGTGTGTGTGTAGTGTGTGTGTGTGTGTGTGTAGTGTGTGTGTAGTGTGTGTGTGGTGTGTGTGTGTGTGTGTAGTTTGTGTGTAGTGTGTAGTTTGTGTGTAGTGTGTGTGTAGTGTGTGTAGTGTGTAGTTTGTGTGTAGTGTGTGTGTGGTGTGTGTGTAGTGTGTGTAGTGTGTAGTGTGTGTGTAGTGTGTGTAGTGTGTAGTTTTGTGTAGTGTGTGTGTAGTGTGTGTGTAGTGTGTAGTGTGTGTGTAGTGTGTGTAGTGTGTAGTTTGTGTGTAGTGTGTGTGTAGTGTGTGTAGTGTGTGTGTAGTGTGTGTGTAGTTTGTGTGTAGTGTGTAGTGTGTGTGTAGTGTGTGTGTAGTTTGTGTGTAGTTTGTGTGTAGTGTTGTGTAGTGTGTAGTGTGTGTGTAGTGTGTGTGTAGTGGTGTGTAGTGTGTGTGTAGTGTGTGTGTAGTGTGTGTAGTGTGTAGTGTGTGTGTAGTGTGTAGTTTGTGTGTAGTGTGTGTAGTGTGTGTGTAGTGTGTAGTTTGTGTGTAGTGTGTGTGTAGTGTGTGTGTAGTGTGTAGTTTGTGTGTAGTGGTGTGTAGTGTGTAGTTTGTGTGTAGTGTGTGTAGTGTGTGTGTAGTTTGTGTGTAGTGCTGTGTGTAGTGTGTGTGTAGTGTGTGTGTAGTTTGTGTGTAGTGTGTGTGTAGTGTGTAGTTTGTGTGTAGTGCTGTGTGTAGTGTGTGTGTAGTGTGTGTGTAGTTTGTGTGTAGTGTGTGTGTAGTGTGTGTGTAGTGTGTGTAGTGTGTGTGTAGTGTGTGTGTAGTGTGTAGTTTGTGTGTAGTGTGTGTGTAGTGTGTGTGTAGTGTGTAGTGTGTGTGTAGTGTGTGTAGTGTGTGTGTAGTGTGTGTGTAGTGTGTAGTTTGTGTGTAGTGTGTGTGTAGTTTGTGTAGTGTGTGTGTAGTGTGTGTGTAGTGTGTGTGTAGTGTGTGTGTAGTTTGTGTGTAGTGTGTGTGTAGTGTGTGTGTAGTGTGTGTGTAGTGTGTGTGTAGTGTGTAGTTTGTGTGTAGTGCTGTGTGTAGTGTGTGTGTAGTTTGTGTGTAGTGTGTGTGTAGTGTGTGTGTAGTGTGTGTGTAGTTTGTGTGTAGTGTGTGTGTAGTGTGTGTGTAGTGTGTAGTGTGTGTGTAGTGTGTAGTGTGTAGTTTGTGTGTAGTGTGTGTGTAGTGTGTGTGTAGTGTGTAGTGTGTGTGTAGTGTGTAGTTTGTGTGTAGTGTGTGTGTAGTGTGTGTAGTGTGTAGTTTGTGTGTAGTGTGTGTGTAGTGTGTGTGTAGTGTAGTGTGTTTGTAGTGTGTAGTTTGTGTGTAGTGTGTGTGTAGTGTGTAGTTTGTGTAGTGTGTGTGTAGTGTGTGTAGTGTGTAGTTTGTGTGTAGTGGTGTAGTGTGTAGTTTGTGTGTAGTGTGTGTGTAGTGTGTGTGTAGTTTGTGTGTAGTGCTGTGTGTAGTGTGTGTGTAGTGTGTGTGTAGTGTGTGTGTAGTTTGTGTGTAGTGTGTGTGTAGTGTGTAGTTTGTGTGTAGTGCTGTGTGTAGTGTGTGTAGTTTGTGTGTAGTGTGTGTGTAGTGTGTGTGTAGTTTGTGTGTAGTGTGTGTAGTGTGTGTGTAGTTTTGTGTGTAGTGTGTGTGTAGTGTGTAGTTTGTGTGTAGTGCTGTGTGTAGTGTGTGTGTAGTTGTGTGTAGTGTGTGTGTGTAGTTTGTGTAGTGTGTGTGTAGTGTGTGTGTAGTGTGTGTGTAGTGTGTAGTTTGTGTGTAGTGTGTGTAGTGTGTGTGTAGTTTGTGTGTAGTGTGTGTAGTGTGTAGTTTGTGTGTAGTGCTGTGTGTAGTGTGTGTGTAGTTTGTGTGTAGTGTGTGTGTAGTGTGTAGTTTGTGTGTAGTGCTGTGTGTAGTTTGTGTGTAGTGTGTGTGTAGTGTGTGTGTAGTTTGTGTGTAGTTTGTGTGTAGTGTGTGTGTAGTGTGTGTGTAGTGTGTGTGTAGTTTTGTGTGTAGTGTGTGTAGTGTGTGTGTAGTGTGTAGTGTGTGTAGTGTGTGTGTAGTTTGTGTGTAGTGTGTGTAGTGTGTAGTTTGTGTGTAGTGTGTGTGTAGTTTGTGTGTAGTGTGTGTGTAGTGTGTGTGGTGTGTAGTTTGTGTGTAGTGTGTGTGTAGTGTGTGTGTAGTGTGTGTGGTGTGTAGTTTGTGTGTAGTGTGTGTAGTGTGTGTGGTGTGTAGTTTGTGTGTAGTGTGTGTGTAGTGTGTGTGGTGTGTAGTTTGTGTGTAGTGTGTGTGTAGTGTGTGTGTGTAGTGTGTGTGGTGTGTAGTTTGTGTGTAGTGTGTGTGTAGTGTGTGTGTAGTGTGTGTGTAGTGTGTGTGGTGTGTAGTTTGTGTGTAGTGTGTGTGTAGTGTGTGTAGTGTGTAGTTTGTGTGTAGTGTGTGTGTAGTTTGTGTGTAGTGTGTGTGTGTAGTGTGTGTGTAGTGTGTAGTGTGTGTAGTGTGTGTGTAGTGTGTGTGTAGTTTGTGTGTAGTGTGTGTGTAGTGTGTGTGTAGTGTGTAGTGTGTGTGTAGTGTGTAGTGTGTGTAGTGTGTGTGTAGTGTGTGTGTAGTGTGTGTGTAGTTTGTGTGTAGTGTGTGTGTAGTGTGTGTGTAGTGTGTGTGTAGTTTGTGTGTAGTGTGTGTGTAGTGTGTGTGTAGTGTGTAGTGTGTGTGTAGTGTGTGTAGTGTGTAGTGTGTGTGTAGTGTGTGTAGTGTGTAGTTTGTGTGTAGTGTGTGTGTAGTGTGTAGTTTGTGTGTAGTGTGTGTGTAGTGTGTGTAGTGTGTGTGTAGTGTGTAGTTTGTGTGTAGTGTGTGTAGTGTGTAGTTTGTGTGTAGTGTGTGTGTAGTGTGTGTGTAGTTTGTGTGTAGTGTGTGTGTAGTGTGTGTGTAGTGTGTAGTGTGTGTGTAGTGTGTGTGTAGTTTGTGTGTAGTGTGTGTGTAGTGTGTGTGTAGTTTGTGTGTAGTGTGTGTGTAGTGTGTAGTTTGTGTGTAGTGTGTGTGTGTGTAGTTTGTGTGTAGTGTGTGTGTAGTGTGTAGTGTGTGTGTAGTGTGTGTGTAGTTTGTGTGTAGTGTGTGTAGTGTGTGTGTAGTTTGTGTGTAGTGTGTGTGTAGTGTGTAGTTTGTGTGTAGTGTGTGTAGTGTAGTTTGTGTGTAGTGTGTGTAGTTTGTGTGTAGTGTGTGTGTAGTGTGTGTGTAGTTTGTGTGTGTGTAGTGTGTGTGTACTGTGTGTGTAGTTTGTGTGTAGTGTGTGTAGTTTGTGTGTAGTGTGTGTGTAGTGTGTGTAGTGTGTGTATGTAGTGTGTAGTGTGTGTAGTGTGTGTGTAGTGTGTAGTGTGTGTGTAGTGTGTGTAGTGTGTAGTTTGTGTGTAGTGTGTGTAGTGTGTAGTTTGTGTGTAGTGGTGTGTAGTGTGTAGTTTGTGTGTAGTGTGTGTGTAGTGTGTGTGTAGTTTGTGTGTAGTGTGTGTAGTGTGTGTGTAGTGTGTAGTGTGTGTGTAGTGTGTAGTGTGTGTGTAGTGTGTGTGTAGTTTGTGTGTAGTGTGTGTAGTGTGTGTAGTTTGTGTGTAGTGTGTAGTTTGTAGTTTGTGTGTAGTGTGTGTGTAGTTTGTGTGTAGTGTGTGTGTGTGTGTGTAGTGTGTGTGTAGTTTGTGTGTAGTTTGTGTGTAGTGTGTAGTGTGTGTGTGTGTGTGTAGTTTGTGTGTAGTGTGTGTGTAGTTTGTGTGTAGTGTGTGTGTAGTGTGTGTGTAGTGTGTGTGTAGTTTGTGTGTAGTGTGTGTAGTGTGTGTGTAGTTTGTGTGTAGTGTGTGTGTAGTGTGTAGTTTGTGTGTAGTGTGTAGTTTGTGTGTAGTGTGTGTGTAGTTTGTGTGTAGTGTGTGTGTAGTGTGTGTGTAGTGTGTGTGTAGTGTGTGTGTAGTTTGTGTGTAGTGTGTAGTGTGTGTGTACTGTGTGTGTAGTTTGTGTGTAGTGTGTGTGTAGTTTGTGTGTAGTGTGTGTGTAGTGTGTGTGTAGTGTGTGTGTATGTAGTGTGTAGTGTGTGTGTAGTGTGTGTGTAGTGTGTAGTGTGTGTGTTGTGTGTAGTGTGTAGTTTGTGTGTAGTGTGTGTAGTGTGTAGTTTGTGTGTAGTGGTGTGTAGTGTGTAGTTTGTGTGTAGTGTGTGTGTAGTGTGTGTGTAGTTTGTGTGTAGTGTGTGTGTGTGTGTGTAGTGTAGTGTGTGTGTAGTGTGTAGTGTGTGTGTAGTGTGTGTGTAGTTTGTGTGTAGTGTGTGTGTAGTGTGTGTAGTTTGTGTGTAGTGTGTGTGTAGTGTGTAGTTTGTGTGTAGTGTGTGTAGTGTGTAGTTTGTGTGTAGTGTGTGTAGTTTGTGTGTAGTGTGTGTGTAGTGTGTGTGTAGTGTGTGTGTAGTTTGTGTGTAGTGTGTGTGTAGTGTGTGTAGTTTGTGTGTAGTGTGTGTGTAGTGTGTAGTTTGTGTGTAGTGTGTGTAGTGTGTAGTTTGTGTGTAGTGTGTGTGTAGTTTGTGTGTAGTGTGTGTGTAGTGTGTGTGTAGTTCGTGTGTAGTTTGTGTGTAGTGTGTAGTGTGTGTGTAGTGTGTGTGTAGTTTGTGTAGTGTGTGTGTAGTTTGTGTGTGTGTGTGTGTGTGTGTGTAGTGTGTGTATGTAGTGTGTAGTGTGTGTGTGTGTGTTGTGTGTAGTGTGTGTGTGTGTGTTGTGTGTAGTGTGTGTGTGTGGTGTGTAGTTTGTGTGTAGTGTTGTGTAGTGTGTGTGTTGTGTGTGTGTAGTGTGTGTGTGTGTGTGTAGTGTGTAGTTTGTGTGTGTGTGTAGTTTGTAGTTTGTGTGTAGTGGTGTGTGTAGTGTGTGTGTGTAGTGTGTAGTGTGTGTGTGTGTAGTGTGTAGTTTGTAGTTTGTGTGTTGTGTGTGTGTAGTGTGTGTGTGTGTGTAGTGTGTGTGTGTAGTGTGTAGTGTGTGTGTAGTGTGTAGTTTGTGTGTGTGTGTAGTGTGTAGTTTGTAGTTTGTAGTTTGTGTGTAGTGTGTGTGTTGTGTGTGTGTAGTGTGTGTGTGTGTGTGTAGTGTGTGTGTTGTGTGTGTAGTGTGTGTGTTGTGTGTGTGTAGTGTGTGTGTTGTGTGTGTAGTGTGTGTGTGTGTGTGTGTAGTGTGTGTAGTGTGTAGTTTGTGTGTGTAGTGTGTGTGTAGTGTGTAGTGTGTGTAGTGTGTAGTTTGTGTGTGTAGTGTGTGTGTAGTGTGTGTGTGTAGTGTGTAGTTTGTGTGTGTAGTGTGTGTGTAGTGTGTAGTGTGTGTGTGTAGTGTGTAGTTTGTGTGTGTAGTGTGTAGTGTGTGTGTAGTGTGTGTGTTGTGTGTGTGTAGTGTGTAGTTTGTAGTTTGTGTGTAGTGTTGTGTTGTGTGTGTGTATGTAGTGTGTAGTGTGTGTAGTGTGTGTAGTGTAGTTTGTGTGTAGTTTTGTAGTTTGTGTACCCGACAGCAGCCTGATGAAATGGTTCTGAACGGTTCTGATCGGAGCGGTGGTCCAGCAGGCTGAACTGAACCGGTCAGAGAACTCAGACAGTCATCCTGAAACAAGGCAGGTCAGGCAGAGGTCAGAGATCAGAGGTAACCCTGAGGCTGAAGGTGTAACACCAGGAGGAGCTCTCACCTGTCGGCAAGGTAAGCTCCCAAACAACGGCTTCTTGTCATCCATCAGGAGGCGCTCTGCAACGAGACAGACAGGAAACAGTCAGTCCTTAGCAAGGGTTACCTGCCAGGTGAGGCCTGCCAGGTGAGGCCTGCCAGGTGAGGCCTGCCAGGTGAGGCCTGCCAGGTGAGGCCTGCCAGGTGAGGCCTGCCAGGTGAGGCTGCCAGGTGAGGGCTACCTATGCTCTGTATAGTGTAGGCGCAGGTGGACCAGCTCAGCACCGGGACTCGGGGGTCCTGCTCGTTGGGGTTGACCTTGAGGCCGATCTTGTAGGCCGACATGCTGAAAGTGTTGATCATCTCGCTGACGCCGCTGGAGAACGGATTCCTGAGGGAGGAAGTGACATCGCTGCTGATATCATCAGTAGTACCGCTTAGCCCCGCCCCCCAGACGTCGGGACTCACTGTGGAACAAAGCCGACCCTGAACCCGTCAAGAAACTCCAGCTCCACCTGCTGGGCTGCACCTGCAACACACACCCACCTGAACACCTGAACACCCGCTGATAGCCCCGCCCCCCAGCAGGTGACTGACCATATGACTGCTTCCTGTGGGTGGAGTCTAGTGCTGCTGCCTGCTGAGTGGTTCTCTTCAGCCAGGTCTCTAGACATGGATGCTCCACACTAAGGACAAACAGAATCAGAAGCTCCGGCAGCGCGGCACGTCACACGTGTACCTGAGCGTGCGGTACCTGCGGTCAGGTGAGCAGGCGTGAGGCAGCAGGGGGATGACGGTGTTGCTCAGACACTCGCACAGCGGACACAGGAATTCCCCGTTCTCCACGTCGTAGCTGGTGTGACCTCTGAGCCGCTGCTGCCGCCGCTGCTCCTTCTGCTGCACCGCCTCAAAGTACCTGAGCACACACAGGTGGGGTCAGACGGGGTCAGGCCGCCCGCCTGTCGATGGGACGGACATGGCTGCAGGTGGTCACCTCTGCCAGCAGGTGGCGTGCATGATGTGTCCGCAGCTGGCGGTGTGTACGCCCACCGAGAGGTCAGGGTGCATGAAGAGCGGGTCGGCGTTCTGCAACAGAGACGAGTTGTCAGCTCCGACCAATCGGGGAACAGGTGGCAGAGGCCACGGCTAAGCTCCGCCCACCTGCGTCGGGGAGGGCGCGGCTGCGGTTCTTGGACAGCACGGTGGATCTCTGGATGAATGCTGCCAGCACCATGGCTCTGCCGTGACCTCTGACCTCCTGCTCCTCCTGACACAGGATGCAGGTGACCAGCTGGCGGCGCTCGGCCCCTCCCGACCGGCAGGGGCCCAGGCAGATCTGAGCGGCACAGGTGGGCTCCGACCTGCGAGGACTGGGAGCAAGGAGAACTCAGTGGAGACAAACAGAAACCACTGGACAGGTGGGTGTCCAGGTGTGTACAGAGGAGAGCCTCCAGGTGTACCTGGGCTCGGCGGCGGCGGCCTCCAGCTCCTCCATGCTCTGCTGGAACAGCTCCTTGTTCTCGTTGATGAATGTTTCTGCATCTCAGACATCTGGGCCATGACCTTCTCCCTGCGGAGCCGCGCCATCTCCGCCTTCCTTTTCCTCTCCGCCTTGTCCTTCACCATCTGCGGGACGCCGACCAATCAGAGGGCAAGTCGGACAGGAAGCCGGCCAATCGGCGAGAGGGCGGGTCGGATAGACAGGAGGCGAAGGACTCACCTCCTCTGGGCGGCGGCTGTGGCTGACGCTGACGCTGGAGCCAGACGTTCGCTCCCTGGAGGTTTTGATGTTTCCCACCATCTGCACACCAACACACCACAACTGACTCACTGGGAACCAGTTCAGCCACTGGAGCAGCCACTGGAGCAGCCACTGGAGCAGCTACCTTGAGGATCCAGGTGATCATGTCCTTGTGGACCTCCAGGTGAGGGGCGCTCTGCAGGCTCTCCAGCAGAGCCAGGATGCTTCCGGAGGTGCTGGGAGTCTCACTGGACCTGAAACACAAGTCAGTCCCGGTCAGACCGGTTCCTCCTCACCTGCACACCAGGTGAGCTGAGCTCAGGTACTGACGTGTGATCTTGCTGCTGAAAGGTGAAGGAGATGTCTTCGTCTCCGCCGCCGCTCTCCAGCTGCTGCTGCTCCTCCAGCAGCGCCATGGCAACCAGGTGCAGCACCTGCAGGGAGAGGCAGCATTGGAACCAGAACCAGAACCGGGACCGGAACCGGGACGAGGACCAGAACCAGAACCAGGACTCACCCTCTGCAGCATGGACTCGGTCCAGCCTCCTCCGCTGGGCTCCGCGGCCCACTGCAGCACGGCGCCCTCTAGTGCCAGCAGCGCGTCGCACTGCAGCAGGTTGACCAGGCTGCCGAACAGCGGGCAGAGGGGGGGCGGCCGGGGCGGGGGCAGGGCTGCACGCACACACAGGTAACCATGGTGACCAGGTGAGTCAGATAAGTATCTCATTCGGGAGCCGCCAATAAATTTATTAAATGCTTTTGTATTGAAGTTATAACATTTGTTATAACTTTTTTAAAAATTGTAAAAATGTTACTTTATGGATAAAACTCTTCTAGGGTTAAAGGTCAGAGGTATGTGCAGCGACTGCAGCCTATTATAAAGCCCTTTTTACTATTATCAAAACTGTAGAAAAAAATGACCTTTTGTACGTAGCGAGTCTGTGGGGGTCAAAGGGCACGAAGCCTAATTCTTATTGAATGAGCGGAGTTTGAACCTCCTATAGTTCTGAGATCCAGCCTGAGCTTTTCACCGTGTGCGGTTCTGACGGGTCGCTGGTCGGCCGACATCTGCTCTTCTGTCCAGATGGGGATGGATATCCGCCCAGATGGGGGATGGATATCTGCCCAGATGGGGGGTGGATATCCGCCCAGATGGGGGGTGGATATCCGCCCAGATGGGGGGTGGATACCCGCCCAGATGGGGGATGGATATCCGCACAGATGGGGGATGGATATCCGCCCAGATGGGGGATGGATATCTGCCCAGATGGGGGGTGGATACCCGCCCAGATGGGGGATGGATATCCGCACAGATGGGGGATGGATATCCGCCCAGATGGGGGATGGATATCCGCCCAGATGGGGGATGGATATCTGCCCAGATGGGGGGTGGATATCCGCCCAGATGGGGGGTGGATATCTGCCCAGATGGGGGGTGGATATCTGCCCAGATGGGGGATGGATATCCGCCCAGATGGGGGATGGATATCCGCCCAGATGGGGGGTGGATACCCGCCCAGATGGGGGGTGGATATCCGCCCAGATGGGGGATGGATATCCGCCCAGATGGGGGGTGGATATCCGCCCAGATGGGGGATGGATATCCGCCCAGATGGGGGGTGGATATCCGCCCAGATGGGGGGTGGATATCCACCCAGATGGGGATGGATATCCGCACAGATGGGGGATGGATATCCGCCCAGATGGGGGGTGGATATCCGCCCAGATGGGGGGTGGATATCCGCCCAGATGGGGGGTGGATATCCGCCCAGATGGGGGATGGATATCCGCCCAGATGGGGGATGGATACCCGCCCATTCCCCAGAAGTGATTCTAAACTTCTGGGTCGTTTAGAGTCACAGAAAATCTCCAGCAGGGGATCAAAGTTCGAACTGAACTACGAAGCTCTGATGACAGAAAGACGATGAGCCACGTCTGCCACGGTAACAGCACTACGATCAGGCAGCATGGAATCGTACATGTATGACGGTTCATGTAATTCCCGTCCTAACTTCGTGTTGCTCTGGACCGTGAAGCAGCTCCAGCCCCAGGTCGGTGACCCCTGACCTCTGACAGGAAGTGGTGCTCACCTGTGTCCTCGCCGTTCTGCCTCCTCAGCTTCCTCTGAGCCTCCTCGGCCTGAAACACAACCCGTAACTATGACAAGCCGTAACCACCCGAGCAAGCGCTGGAGCCGGATCGGTTCCGACCCGGTTACCTTCGACTGATCTGCCCGGCTGTAGTGATGGAAGTACAGGTCGAAGTGTTTGGACCACTCAGGACGCAGCTCATACAGGCCCCGCCCGTCACACCTGGCTTCCTGTCAACACAACACACCTGCTGCTGACCGCTGTTAAGGTGGACATGTTTAAGGCAGAAGGCCAACAAACACAGACTGACCTGAATAACGCAACGCTCTCAATGACTCTCTCAAGACCCGTCTCCTTGTTGCCCTGAAAAACACCACGCAGCCAGGTGAGCGGCCAGGTGAGCGGCCAGGTGAGCGGCCAGGTGAGCGGCCAGGTGAGCGGCCAGGTAACCATATAACGGCTGTGTCTTACGTTCTCAGGCAGAGCCTTGACCAGCTCGCTATGAGCCATGGGTCTGATGCACAGCTGGTGGAGGATCTCCCTCCTCACCTCATCCAGCGGCTCCACCTGGCCGACGCCCGGAACGTAGCGCTCACCTGGAGGACCGGGACACGCCAGAGGTCAGCTCACCTGCCACAGGTCAGCCAGAGGTCAGCTCACCTGCCGGACTCACCTACCACCATGATAATGAGGTGCAGCATCTCCTCTATCAGCGTGTTCTGCTGGGCCAGGTCCTGCAAACAAACCGCACAGAACCGGGAATTGAATTATACGTCCATATTGCCCATCCCAAACCCAACCCGTTCTGGGTTCTGACCCGGTTCTGACCTTGTTGGCCTCCCTGTATCTCCTCCGCAAGTCGGCAGCGCTGAAGGTGTGGAAGAGTTCGAAGCGGCTCAGAACAATCATCAGGAAATGGTTTGGATCCATCATGGAGGCACCGACCTGGAGAAACAGCAGCTGTTACCGGACCAACCAGAACCAAAACAGAACCAGAGCTGACTCAAGCGGGCCCAACTAGAACCACCTTACCTGAAGCATGGCCAGGTCCTTGTCGAACATCTCCACTCTGCACTTGACGTTGTGGTAATAGTAGATCTGGAACACAGGAAGCATCAGCAGCTGTTCCTGCACACCTGGGCCTCTCAGCCAATCACAGACGCTCACCTGGTTGATCAGAGAGAAGCCGTTCCTCCTCCACATCCCAGCATGCACCTGGGCACAGAGCACCAGGCAGCGCAGCGGCAACTCTATCAGCTGGTGAGGGCTGAGCTCCCCCTGGTGGACAGAGGCAGTGATTGGTCAGGAGACCGGAGGTCGCCCGGCTGGCCGGCCACCAGAGGTCAGCCGGCCACCACAGGTCAGCCGGCCACCAGAGGTCAGCCGGCCACCAGAGGTCAGCCGGCCACCAGAGGTCAGCCGGCCACCTTCCAAGGTCAATCCGAGGTCGCCTTGTGACTGACCAGGGGCAGCTGCTCAGGGAGTCGTGACGCCACCTTGGTCCTGCTGAGGAGAACATGGAGTCCTGAGAGGAGAAACAACCAGGTGAGGATCAGGTGAGGATCAGGTGAGGATCAGGTGAGGATCGGCGATGTAGACACCATGATGCTCCTCTGGTCGCCCCCCCTCACCTGCTAACAGCCTGCACACGGGCAGGTGGATGGACACCTTCTCCTGGGACACCTGGTACCTGAACGTGTCCACGGTGTGACCCGCCAGGCTCAAGCTGATTGGCTGCTCGCTGTCCGGCAGGCCACCCTGGCACTGACTGAGCGCGCTCAGACACTTCTTATACGCCTCGATCAGAACGTGCTCCTGAGGGTGCAGACGGTGACATGATCAACACCTGAGTAACACAAGCCCCGCCCCAGAGTAACAAGGTAATGTTGGCCAAAACCTCCCACTGCAGGATTGGAAGATGACGTCAGAGCTGCACCATGCTACATGGTACGACTACATGGTACGGCTACATGCTACGGCTACATGCTACATGCTGCGGCTCACGTCAGTGCTGCACCACTCCTGCATCATGGTGATGATGTGCGTCAGCTTCATCTGCAGGGTGAAGGCCGCCTCCCACTCCGGCTCCATCTCGATGTGTTGGCCCACCTGTCTCACCACTGGGTCCATGCCCTGCAGGGGCACGCAGGTGCAGTGAGGGGCGGGCCCCAGTTGAAGCTCCTCTTCCAGTCCACAGCTTACCTGCATGCACCTGAGCAGGTCCAGAAAGGCTTCGAAACCGTCCAGGAACTTGGTTCTGAGCTGCTGGCTCCACTGCGGCGGCGGGGAGATCAGGACGTACCTGCAGACACAGCGGACCCAGTGAAAGGCCTGGGGGGCAAATGCCAGGTACCAGGCAGGACCGGGCCTTACTTCAGGTCTCCGATGAGGCTCTGGACCCGGCCGAACTTGAAGGCCTGCTGGGCGGTGTAGTGGTCAAACTGGAAGCGGCCTTGAGCGTCGCGGTGGCGAAGCTGATCCACAAAGGTTCTGATAATGGTCATCATCAGGTTCTCCTCCACCATCAGCATCCGGGCCTGCAGGTACACACAGCCGGTCCTGAACCGGCCCACTTCCTTATGCCAGCAGTGGCTGCAGGTGAAAACTGGTGAGCATAGGCTCCGCCTCCTTCGTCTGGGACTAAGCCGGCTCTCTGGAGCTAATGGAACAGCTTCCTGGAACAGGAACTTCCTGTTTCCTTAACGCTAACAGCAGCTAAGCTAACTGTGGCTAAAGGCGTTCACAGACCTCTGGAGCCTTCGTGCTTTACAGGATTTATTTTGACCAAATCGATAATCAATTATCCTCAAAATCTATTGATTTCTCATTCAGTCCAAACTTATAAACACTGTTTACTCAAAGTCAAATTCTGTTGCTTGCATAGTGAACTTATTTAATAAGTTTAATCTGATTTGGAGTTAATTTTACGCACAGTAGATCCGTCTGAAACGTGGCCGCTAGAGGGCGCCATTGAGCCGGTTCAGACTGTGAACTGGTTCCACTCCAGCCTGCATTCCTCCAGTCTTCCACTCAGTTTCTAGATGAACAGTTAACCTCTGACCCCACCCTCCTGGTGGTGTTGGACCAGAACTCACCTGAGCTCAGCAGAACTGGGTCAGTACCGTCGGGGAACCGGGAACTCACCAGCGAGGGAACAGTGAAGATCTGCACCGACAGGTCGGTGACGGAGAACTGCCTGTCGTGGTCGTCTCTGATGAAGTCGCTCTGCAAGCGCTCATAGTTCTAGGGTTCGGGGTCAGGGGTCGGGGCAGGAGGGGACAGAGAGAGAGCGGCGTTGGGGCAGCAGAAGAAGAAGAGCTACTCACCACGGTCGGCACGGTGAACAGCTGCACCGACAGCGCCGTCACCGACACCAAGCGGTCGTGGTCGTCCTCCATGAAATCTGTCTGCAGCCGTCTGTAGTTCTACAGGGGCACAGGTCACCTCAGGGTCAGAGGTCAGCCCCCAACACATAGCAGGGAACGAATCAAGAATCTGGCTGCCATCGGTTGGTCCTGCTGACCTCTGACCTGCAGCACGACATGGGTCACCCAGAACCGGTTCTACTGGTTCAGTTTAGTGGTGATCAGAACCAGAACCAGAGGTCACACTGACCTACGAAACCACTCTGGTTCTGGACCCGGTTCTCAACTCAGAACCTTGGCACAGTTTTGGACCTATAACAACCTCCTGGTTCCGCATGCGGTCTGGTCCAGGTTGGGTCAGGTCAGGTGGGTTCTGTGTGTGGTCAAGTGTGTCCGGTCCGGTCCGGTCCATCGGGTCTGGTTACCTTGGCGAACCGGATGGCGAACAGCTTCTTGAACTTGCGGTCCATCAGCAGACTGTTCATGAACAGCTGGTGGTAAACGTTCCGGGCTCCTGCACAGTCAGAACCATCAGAACCTGCCAGGCCCGGCGCCCACCCCTGCCTGTGAACTCTGACCTTTCCACATCTTGGAGTCGTTGAGCATCAGGCGGTCCACCAGTGAGGAGTTCTCGCCCTCCGGACCGGGTCGTAGCCCCACCTGGCACAAGATCCGCCTCAGGCCATCTGAAAGACTCACAGTGAGGGAAGCCGCACCCCAAAGCATCGTGGGTAACGCTGCCTGCCCCAAAGCATCGTGGGTAATGCTGCCGAGACGTACCAGAGTACTGGATGATCTGGCCCAGCCAGCTGAGCGCCTTCAGAGCGAAGCACTGATGAGCCACCAGCGCCGAGTGCATCACCTGGACCCGCAGGGGCTTCGACTGCCGGCTGGTGCTTCTCTGAGGGGCAGAGGTCAGGGGTCAGAGGTAAGGGACAAACTCTGGCTCCGCCCACACGACTGTCTGCAGCTCACCACAATGACGGCCTTCGCCTGTTCACAGAACTGATGGTCTCCGAACCGGACCGACTTCCTGCCCTGCAGAGACGGAGAGGGTCACAACCACAGGTCACGGCAAACTACGAGAGCGGTCTGGATCTAAACCTGGACCCGGTTCTGGACCCGGACCGGGTGCTGTACTGACGTCTCTGTCCACGGTGGTGGCGAAGCTGACGGCGTCCTTCTGGCTGCAGTTGACGGCTTTCTGCAACGTGTAGATGACCTGCTCATAGGTGTGGATTTCATCATTGAACAGCATGCAGTAGTAGCTGTCGCTCCGCTGCCTGCAGGGGAAACAGAGACTCACTCAGAACAGCAACACGGCACTCTGCTGCTGCAACAGCTAACCTGCACAGTCCACTGCTGTCACAAATGACATTGAAACAAAAATCCAGTCCATCATTTGATTCCTCTGGATCCTTTTGGAGCAAAAATATCTAACTATCTAAAGTTCAGATCTGCCATGGCTGACACCTGCTGCCTCAGGTTTGTAACCAGTTTCTGACTGAGAAACCAGTAACCTGCTCCCAGCGTCAAAACTCACTGAGGAAGAAACTGCATCACTTTGTATTTCTGCTGTACCTGACGGATATTTGCATTTAAAATAAGTTTCATTAACCATTTTTCTATCTTCATGTATGAGGTAGATCTCAGCCGGGCCGGTGAGAGGAAATGTAAATGTTGGTTTCAAAACGTTTGGGCAGCCCTGGTTTGAGGCTAGCTGTTAGCCAAGCAGCTAATAGTTCCCCCACAGGGCTAGCTAGCTGAACCTTGGTGCTCAGTTAGCAGTTGTATGAGTTAGTAGCTTAGCATGAACCTCTTAGCATTAAAACTGGTCCAGGTTGATCCATCCTGGGAGCAGCAGCAGCTCAGGTTCGGCCAGTCTGGACCACTTAGGTCCAGTTCAGTCCAGTTTCGGACCACCGTGACCCGTTTGACCTGGTCGGGACCTACGGCGGCCTAGGCCTGCAGGCAGCTGGTCCTGCTCCCAGGTCAGCAGGTCGACGGCGTACTGCAGGATGATGGAGAAGATGCTGTAGCTCCTTTCCTCCACGGCAGGGGGCAGCAGAGAGACCGGGTCCTGGAACACAGGCAGCAGAAACATGCTGTGAGTCTGGGCCCGGGCAGGTCGGAACCGGCTGCTGGTTAGAACCGGGCCGACAGCGGTCTCACCTCCTCGGTCTCCCGGTTCTGGTCGGTAGGCGTGTGGTTCTGGCAGGACGGACCGGTCTTCCAGGCCTCAGTGTCTCCACAATCGCAGAAGCCTCCGCCTCCTGACGTGGTCATCTGGGGGACAGAGAGGTCCGGTCAGCCGGGTTCTAGTGGTTCTGGTTCTGGTTGGACTCACCCGGTAGCGATGGTGGCGGTGGGCGCTGGCCAGGAAGCACTGCATGCACAGAACACAGGTCGGGTCGGCCGCACACTCCCTGAGAACACACCGGGTCAGAATGGGTCAGAACCTCGGCCCGGTTCTGATCCCTGAACACTGGCTTTGCTGATATCCTGTTCCAAAACCAGTCTGAAGAACCGGTTCACAGCTGGCAAACCAGAACTTCTGAGAACAGAACCCCAACCCGACCTCCAGGGAAACACAGAACCAGGTCCGAAAGACTCCGATTGGTCCCAACATGGCAAATAATGTGGACCATCCCGGTCCTGCAGATCCTTACCGGTCCCTACCGGACCCTAACAGATCCTCATCGTTGTTCTCGTTCCCAGTTATCTTATGGTGTTTTAATGGTTTTAATGGTTCCAGGTTGGTGACAGTTTCTCTCTCAATGCTACGGTGGCCCACAGGTTCAAACACAAAGCTAACGGTGAAACTAGCTGCTGGCACATGAACTATGCTAACTCCACAGGAAACAGAAGCTTAAGGGAAAACTAAACAACCACCTGAAATCTGCAATTTGTAACTTTTAGAAAGGATCTGTCTTTTTACATATTTATTACAACCATGTCGTTAGTTTGAAAAGATCGATCTCCTCCACCTTCAATCTGAGCTACTGTGGCCTTTGAAGAAATGCACCGAAAACAACCAATCAGAGTCAGGAGGCGGGCCTTAGTGCAGTCAATCAACTCATGTATGCTCACTTATATGTGATAATAGCAGAGAAACAACTGTTTATCTGCTGTGGCTATGCTAACGAGCCTAGCATTTATGAGAGGTGCTGCTGTCATCAAAGGGGAGATAAGCAGCGCACACACACACGCACACACACACACACACACACACACACACACACACAGACACACACACACACGCACACAGACACACACACACACACACACACACACACACACAGACACACACACACACAGACACACACACACACAGACACACACACACAGACACACACACACACACACAGACACACACACACAGACACACACACACACACACACACACACACACACAGACACACAGACACACACACGCACACAGACACACACACACGCACACACACACTGACACACACACACACACACACACCAGACACACACACACAGACACACACACACACACACACACACAGACACACACACACACAGACACACACACACGCACACACAGACACACACACACAGACACACGCACACAGACACACACACGCACACACAGACACACACACACAGACACACACACACAGACACACGCACACAGACACACACACACGCACACACAGACACACACACACAGACACACACACACACAGACACACACACAGACACACACACACACAGACACACACACACAGACACACACACACAGACACACACACACACACGCACACAGACACACACACACGCACACAGACACACACACACAGACACACACACACACACACAGACACACACACACACAGACACACACACACACAGACACACACACACACACACACACACACACAGACACACACACACACACACAGACACACACACACACACACACACACAGACACACACACACACACAGACACACACACGCACACACACACTGACACACACACACACACACACACACAGACACACACACACAGACACACACACACACACACACACACACACACACACACACACACACACACACACACACACACACACACACACACACACACACACACACACACACACACACACACCACAGACACAAGACTGACAGCAACTAACCCGCCTCCTGGCTCTCACAGATTAGTTGTCTCATGCCATACTATCAAAACATGGTGACAGATTCAACAAAGATGTTGTAGTGGAAGATCTTAAGGTTACTGTGGTTATTATCTGAATCAACACACACTGAATCATGTGAAGCACGAGATCATGAAAAACGATTCTGAAGCAGGTTAGTTTCTCTGGCCTTGGCGCTACAATGAATTGTTTCTACATCTCTCATGACTCCTGGTGAAGAAGATTTGTGCGTCTGCCCTCAGTTCTGTAAACAAGTAGATAATCAAACTCTGTGAACGGATGAAACTCTCCCTATAAACCAGGGGTCCCCAAAGTGGGTCCCTGAGGGCTGCATCCTGCATGTTTTAGTCTCTCCCTGGTTTAACTGGATCAACTGAGGCTCGTTAGAGACAGAAGGAAAACATTGAGCTGCTGAAAAGGTTGTCACTACCACCAAGGAGAGAACTAAAGCATGCAGGATGCAACCGGCCCTCCAGGACCCACTTTGGGCCCCTGCTCTAAGCTGTAACTGACTTTGGCTCCAGGCTCTTTCTCTTGACTGATCAGTGAGCAGAGACTTTGAATAAATACTCATTAGAAGATATAGTCTCTCTGGTTCGTTGGGTTTGAAACAGTTTTCCTTCAATATTGTTAAAGAAAAATGTTCACAACAATGTAAAAATGTCTTTTTAATAAAAGCTGCAGTAAAGGAATCCTCCAGGCCACTAGAGGGAGTCGACCAGCAGACAGGATGTGCAGAAGGCAGAAACGGCTCTATTCTTCACAACATTACAGTACAGCAGCATATTTACGTGGGTGATCTTGGTGACTCCAGACTCCCCCTAGTGGACTGGAGGACTTCAGCCTGTGGAGCCAGGTAGCAGTTTTATACTCGCTGTTTTTGATTCTGTATGTTCTGTTTCCTGTTTGCAGTGTTTCCCTGTTTGTGTGTTAAGTTAGCATCGTTAGCAACATTAGCAGTAGTTTCACCGTGTAACGACCTTGTCTTCCTGTTCCTACATCACAGAAATAAAGGAATGTATAATCAAAGAAGGCCAGATTTTGTTGAACAGTCAATTGTTCCTGAACTTATTGTAATAATAAACTTCTTAATAGTGATAAACAATAATACTGCTGTTTTGACTTTAATGGTAATAGCATAGTAATGCAGGAACACATTCTCAAATTTACAATTTGATGAACATTTAACGCTGAACTAGAAGACATTTTAAATATCCAAAATAAACTGAGTGATGAAAAGACATTTATTATCCATGGTAGAAAGAGAGAACTGATCAATTATGTCAATGGAAATTATTGATATTGTTTCACCATGAATAGGTCAGGTGACTTACCTGCAGGAGTAGGTGGGCTCCCCCACCTTGAAGACGTGTCCACAGAGCGCCGCCGCCCCCCCGCCCTGCTGCAGCAGCGCCAGGCCGGCCGCCGGCTCCTCCCCCAGCAGGAGCCACTCCAGGGGGGCGAGGATCAGCAGCTGGAGAGCCAGCTCCTCCCGCTGCTCCTCCCGCTGCTCCTCCCGCTGCTCCGCCACGCCGCCCCCCTGGCACAGGATGCGGGGCACATACTCAGCCAGGTGGCGGTACACCTCCTGCTGCAGGTCGGAACACGCCAGCCAGCGCTGAGGAGGACGAAGGTCAGAGGTCAGCAGGGGTAACCAATCAGGTTACTGCTAGAAAGAACCGAATAAAACCTGCAGCTGACCCAGAACAGAAACGCTTCTGATGGAAAACACATCCAGATTCCCTTCATCAGCTCCCTGTTAATCCAGTCTGTAATCAATAATCAAACAGTAACTGGTTCTGTTGGGTCCAGCAGTAGGATGGGAGGCGGGTCATTCAGTCCCAGTTCACCGTGAATATTTGTGGTATTAAAACAAAAGTTACGTATGTAACTACGGTTCTATGAATCCCGGATGACCGCCAGAGCTTCTCTGTCACTCAGAATCCTTGCATTTCGCGAGAAGATTCTGTAGGAACAGAGCGTCGGATGACGTCATGCTATATAGCCTCTGATTGATCATCCGATATGTCACAGGTGTGACTCTTTTGGTATTATTACCCTACTGACCGCCCTCTGGCGGTCCGTAGGGATGAAATAGAACCTTCCTGACCTGCTGGCCGGGGTCATCCTGAGCTCCTCCTGTAGTCATGATGCTACCGGCTGCTGCAGGACGACCTGGCCTCTCCCCTCTCCTTCTTCTTCTACTACTCTCCAGTTTGCACCGTTTGCTGTCATTGTAACTTTTTATTTCCTGTTATTTCTGTCCATGGCAGCTCTGGGTTCTGATTGGCTGATTCCTTCCTGGAGGCGGCTGACATGATGCTGATCGCTCTCCCTCTCCTGGTATTGACCTATTTTTCTTCTGTCCAGGTCTTCCAGAACTTTCTTGTCTGGGTCCGAATCTGGATGCGGTTCTGTGATCCAGCAGTAATCTGATTACACAACGCTGACCCGGATCCCGCCGCCACTCTCAGGTCATTACTGGGTGGCTTCAAACCTGCAACCTCAATCTGAGACCCCAGGGTGGCCGCCAGGATAAGGGGTCTGACCTGACCTTTGACCCAGGTCCACCTCAAAGACTCCTCTACACGCAGAGTCTCAGCCTGGGAATCGAACCAGCGACCCCCGGCACCCTGCGGGGTGCCTACTGGAAGGCGTCCACAGCCACGCAGCTCGCCGTCAATATCAGCTATTTCCATGGCAACTGTCATCTGGTCCACAGGTGAAATGAGGCACACCTGATCATGTTTGTAAACCTGTGCGTGACGTCACCAGCTGTCCAACTATCCACAGCCCGCGGGAACCGACCCAGTACTCCCCAGAACCCTGAATGAGAGTGAGAAGCCCCGCCGCCGCTACCGAGAGGAACACCGGGAGCTGACGGCCGCCGGTGTGGCTCCAGGTGTTCCTCCAGGACCAGCGGCGCTAGCGCCGTTAGCTCCGAGGACGTTAACCCGAAACAGAAGCCTCAGAAGCGGCCTGGGTCCGGCGGGCTGCGTCGGCCGGACCCGCAGCCTCCGGAGCCACTCACCGAGGCGGCGTCTCTGGGGGAGAAGCTCATGAAGTCCGCGCTCAGAGCGGGCGGAGGATCTCTGGAAGGCTCCGCCATCTTGGCTCCTTCTCTGGTCGAAAACATCCGGAAGCGGAAACTGTTACGGAGGGGGCGGGACTTCGGCTCAATTTGGCCATATTAAGGCGGGGCTTATGTCAAATGGGGCGTGGCTCATTTGTTTTATTCATTGATTGATTTCATAATAAATAAAAAACTGAGAAAATGTTTATGGCGATTTTATGCTTTTATGACATAAATTAAGGCACTTATTGATGAAATGGTCCAAAAATAAATCATCAGAACACTAGAACCACTGGAAACGGACCAGAACCAGAGCCTTTGAGGAGAAACATCAGAGCCAGCTCAAGGCGGTTGCCATGTTGCCATGTTACAACATGGCAACATGGTGGCTGTTGTGGTCAGGCGTGGCTCTCACTGTGGAGGTGGTACTGATTGTAGATCACCTGTTACTCACCTGGTGACTTTAGAGAGAGGCTGATGGGGAGGTCGATTTTTGGACATTTTTGCCGACCTGTTTGGACACAAATGTCTGTTATCCACCGACGTTCTTCTTTGGGTTTTTGATGATATAACGTCTTAACTGCAGCTTGCATTTAAGTTTTGGTCAGGTGGGTATCAACAAATGATTCCCCTATTCAGCTGCTCAGTGGCTTTGTTTGACAGTCGCTAATAGTGGGCGTGCCTGAACTTCAAAACATGCTTCATAATTTGGTATTTTCTTCATTCTGTCTTTACTGGCCATTTGAAATCAAGAACATTTAAGTCAGTAAGTCTGGATGAACGTTTGTGGTCCATCAGGAAGTCCAGAAAAAGGTTCAAGCTGGTCTCAAATGATCTTAATGTCTTCAAACAAAGTCATGCCCGTTCTGGACCAGCTGCTGGACCAGAGATCGAAGCTCCTTCAGCTCTGTCTCAACGGCCTCCTGTTCCTGTTGCAGGTTCTTGGGATCTTGGACCTGCTGGTTCTGTCTCTCTCGGTTTCTGCTTCTGTTTCTGAGGCGTCTCTTTGATGGGGAGGTCCTGAAGCTCAAGGTTCTCCTGGACCTGAAGTTGTTGATTCTGCTGGTGTTGTTCTGTAGGGAATCTGCCAGAGAGACTGGAGGTCAGACTTGCTGCCTAGTTGAGCACTGATCTGTTCTGTGTGTCCTGGTGTTCTCACCTTGGCTGCCTCCATGTCCCTCTGAAGGACCAGGAACTGGTCCAGAGTCTCCTGCAGGACAAGCCATCCCATCGTGCCCCAGGAAGATGATGTAGGAAATGTATGGATACCCATCCTAACCCGTCCTGTGACGTGTCCAAACTCATGGCTGAGACGCCATCGCAGGCTTCGCCCAGTGGAGAGCAGTGCTTGGAGATGTACTGCTTGCCATAGAAACGATGGATGGAGTCCTCCACCTGCAGGATGACAGCGGCCTGCAGCATAACCACGTTAGCCTGGGAGTTATCATGCACCTGAAACCACCAATCAACCAACGAATCATTCAACTTAGACTTAGACTTCCTTTATTGTCATTGTACAAAAAAACACAAGGTGAATCTTGACAATGAAATGTGTTACTTGGCTGCCAGTGTAGCAGAGCTAAAACCTTATATTAAATACATAATAGCTAAATAAATATATAAGAGCTAAGAATAAAGTGCCATGGAATCCACAGGTTCAGTGTTGTAAAAAAACTAAACTAAAGTGCGTGTGTTGACCATGTCCATGGGCGGGGGTTTGGTTTGGTTGTTAATAGTAACTCAGTCATTTATTAATAGTAAGTCAGTCAATAGCTTTTAAGGTGTTGGTTTAAATGTCTTTTCAGGTCATTTAGGTTACAGTCCATAGGTTGAGACCAGTCCAGGCGTGACCTCTGACCTCTGGAAGGTCTCAGTTACTAGTGTAATCAGGAGGTTGATACACAAGATGGAGGATGTGGCCAGAAATGTTCCACACAGTAGAGAAGCCATGATGTTGTCCACAGTTACCATGGCAGCGTACTCGTACTCATCCACCAGAGCGATCCGGTAAAGGCTGTAGAGTAGACCTGAGACAGAGTGCATGCTGGGAACAGAGGGCGTTCCTGAGAACACAACACAGTTTCTGTCAGAGCAGAGCTGAACTCAGAACCTTCACAAAGACAGACCCGCTGATCTTCTGACCTCCAACATGGTCCAGAAGCTGGAGGCATAGGGGATGAAGATCTCAGCATACAGGAACAGGAAGTGCATCACATCCTTAACGATGTTCCCCAGCTTGATGATGAAGGGCCCCATTAACCTGCAGAGCATCACCTGTGCTACACATTAAACATGCTTCATCTGACGGTCTGGTTCAATAACGCCTGCTCTAAAACCAGAACCATCCAGAACCACTTCTGGATGGCTTCCTTTGAGAAACCCTGATACCCCCCTGCCTAGTGGCCTTCTCCGGATCCTTGTGAATGTCCTATACCTGTGCAGCACCTTATCAAGTCCAGAAGACTCCAAAGCTTCACTGTACATCCAATCATTCAGCCTCTGATGGCGCTGAGCTACTGGATAGTAGCCACAGCTGTCCTGAGCCAGTCTGACAGATGCCAGGCTGCCATGCTCCCTGCTGAGCGCTCTACCGCCACCAGCTGGCAAGGAGGGTGAAGTGCCTTGCCTAGGAACACAACAAGAAAGGCGGACAAAGAGGAAATCGAACTCCTACCAAATGTATTATCTCAGAGTCCAGTCTACTTACTGGGGTGGTTGGTTCCTGCAACACAGACAGTCCCACCTGACGGAGGGGGGCTCTGCTACCTGATGGGGCCCCAGGTGTAGCAGCCTCTGGTTCCAGCAGGTTCAGGTAGAAGTACTCCTGATGGAGGGCCTCGTGACCCTGAACGTGACACAGGTTACCTCAGCAACCACAGACACAGAGCTCTGTGTCAGGGGGCGGGGCTAAGT
The DNA here is from genome assembly GCF_027474105.1 of Poeciliopsis prolifica. Taxonomy (NCBI): domain Eukaryota; kingdom Metazoa; phylum Chordata; class Actinopteri; order Cyprinodontiformes; family Poeciliidae; genus Poeciliopsis; species Poeciliopsis prolifica. The sequence goes on from NW_026562531.1 coordinate 208,173, forward strand.
TACCACATGACTCATCCAACCAATCAGAGCAGAGATGCACAGCTGTCCATCAGAGTCCTGGAGGGCCTGAGCTGCTTCAATGCGCTCTGGTGGTTGAGGAACGAGTGACATCACTCATGATGTCATGAGCTATCTATGATGTCATGCTGTGATGTAATGGTCACCCATGTTGGCTGTGAGCTGCAGCGGCGTCCGCTGCTTGTTGTCGGTGGAGCCGATGGCGGCACGCAGCAGCTGGATGGATCGGACTGCTAGTGAAGAGGAGTCTGCTGGTCCAGAAGGGTCCGATGCTCGGGTCACATAGAGCTGGTACCGGACCTTCAGCACCAGAACCCGCCTCTACCTGGACCCACCGACCTTCCCTGTCCAGCAGGAACTAGACCATGTCCTTATAGTCCAGGGCCGGGGCCACATGTAACTCCGTGACGCCAAACCGATCCGAGCCCAGCGAGTCCGATCCGCGGTCCAAAAAGAACCGCATCACATCTTCGCTCCTGAGGACACACACCTGAGTTCAGCTGCACAGCTCAGTCTCGCAGACAGGTAACCAATCCACCAGGTGTGACCTCATGAAGGACAGTCTGTCTCCATCTGTCTGAGCAGTTTGTCAGTCTCACCTGGTCGAGATACAGTTGGTTATTTAGTTTTTATAAAGTGAATCAAATCTTGTCACCATGTTTTTCACACTGCATTGCATTCTGGGTAAATGAAGTGTAAAGGTCCAACTGCCTGGCAAAAACAGTGATGAGTAACTTTATTAAGACTTTTTTATGGAATTACATTTGCTTCACAATTATTCAAACAACAAACATAGAATTGTAATCAAAACTTTTTGATTTGAAAATAGAAAATTTTCAACAAAAAAAACTTTTCTCAATCAAAAAATTAAATTGGTCAAAAACTTTTTGAATTGTATAAATTCTTTAAAACAAACAAGCAAAAATTGTTTTTTAGATGAAAATCACTCATTTTGGTGAAAAAGTTATGAACAGAACATAAACCTTTATTTTGCACGTCAGAAATGTCTTCCGATCGGAAGGTTGTAGGTTTGATTCCAGCTTCCTCCATCCAAAAACATGACTGTTGGTCTTTAAATTCTCCCTAGGCGTGTGTGTGTGTGTCCCGTCTGTCTCTGTGATGACAGACTGGCCACCTGTCCAGGTGACCCTGCCTCTCGCCCAGAACATCTCCTGACCCCATTAGGGAGCAGAAAATGGACGGATGTTCAACTGGATTCCTTTCATGGAAGATTAAACCAGTTATTTGATGTAAATAATATTCCAACTAAAGGACAAATGACTTTCTGCATTGTTTTCTGTCTCTGCTAAATCAACCCTGACCCTCCCTGAGTTTTAACTTTAGGTTTCCTGATTAACAGCTTGTTATTTCAAATATTGATCGCCGCATTTTAACACGAGTTTATAAATGCTGCAGATTGATAAGTAAATGTGATTATATATGTCAACTAACACTAAGATAAATATGAATGAATATTCATTTCCCTTACAAAAAAGCCTATAATTCACAGGATGTTCCCATTTTCCACATGTGATAAAGTATTTTGTTCATGTGATCACATTTTTTTTGATGTAAAGAAAAATAACCCCGCGATCTGAGAGGAACGCTGTTGGACGTCCACCTGGGGACACCGGCCCCGTCTCAGACACAGGGACAGACACAGTGGGAGTCTCATGTTTTATTCTGTTATTTACACTCAAAGAGAAATCCACAGTCTGAACCGACGACAGACAGAGCCACGCCCCCCGGCGGTGGGCGGAGCCTGGCCGTAGCATCTATCCGAACCAGTGGTTCCCCATGCACTCCCTGTTCCAGGGGGCGCCGCAGAGCCAGCACCACTCTGCTCGGCATTGGGTGCACTGCATGTGCATGCAGCCGCCTGCAGGGGGAGACACGGGCAGGCGTCAGTGCTCACCTGGTGGACAAATGGGACGGTTGTGGGGCGGAGCTTACCGTTCCTCTCCACAGGTACCAGGCAGCGCGGGCAGCGCCGGGTCGACTCCTGGATGAGCTGCAGAGACGCCTGTTCCCACCTGCCTCTCTGAGACGCCTCGTGTTCCACCACGAAGCCCTAAGGAGAGGGACCGCCTCAGCACCTTCATCACCTCCATCATCATCATCATCATCATCATGTGACTCACCTGGCAGCCGTCCACTGTGGGCGGGGCCACAGGGCCCTCGCACGGCCCCTCATGGAAGCCCTCTCTGCAGTCTTTGCAGAAGACAAAGCCGCAGCCCAGCCGCCGGTCACACTCCACCCTCCTGCTGCCCTCAGGTGGGAGAAGCCCCGCCCCACATCCAGGTGAGGGGCACAGCACGCCGCCGGCAGCCAGCAGACACTCCTCGGCGCCGTACTGCAGGTAGCGGCAGTACTGAGGGAGAACCACAGGGGTTAGCACAACCCGCACTAATAACCTGCTACAACCTGACCCTAACCAGGAAGAGATGCAGCTGATCATAGACCTAATCTCTGCTGGTCATCACTTCCTGTCCTCACCTGTTTCAGGTAAACTACAGGCACCTGAAGCTCTGATAATGTCCTTTGGGTTTTTGAAACACTGGTTTGAACTGGTTCCATTCCTGGAGGAGTTAGACAGTCTCTCTGCATCACTTCCTGTTCTGGTGTTAGGGTTATCCCTGATGCTCCTTCCCTCATCTTCCTCATCTTCCTCTGATCCAGCTGCCCCGCCTCTCTCTGACTGGCCACACCTGCCCCTCATCAACCTCCCACTGCTCCCAGCGTCTTCGCCTTTGACCCAGGTTCTGCTTCCTCCGTTACTTTATTTCATCTCTGTATTTATTTAGCTGAACCTCAATGAGTCACCAAGACTGGAGTGACCCTACAACACAGGAAGTACTTCCTGGGTGACCCTAGAACACAGGAAGTACTTCCTGGGGTGACCCTAGAACACAGGAAGTACTTCCTGGGGTGACCCTAGAACACAGGAAGTACTTCCTGGGGTGACCCTAGAACACAGGAAGTACTTCCTGGGGTGACCCTAGAACACAGGAAGTACTTCCTGGGGTGACCCTAGAACACAGGAAGTACTTCCTGGGGTGACCCTAGAACACAGGAAGTACTTCCTGGGTGACCCTAGAACACAGGAAGTACTTCCTGGGGTGACCCTAGAACACAGGAAGTACTTCCTGGGGTGACCCTAGAACACAGGAAGTACTTCCTGGGTGACCCTAGAACACAGGAAGTACTTCCTGGGGTGACCCTAGAACACAGGAAGTACTTCCTGGGGTGACCCTAGAACACAGGAAGTACTTCCTGGGGTGACCCTAGAACACAGGAAGTACTTCCTGGGGTGACCCTAGAACACAGGAAGTACTTCCTGGGTGACCCTAGAACACAGGAAGTACTTCCTGGGGTGACCCTAGAACACAGGAAGTACTTCCTGGGGTGACCCTAGAACACAGGAAGTACTTCCTGGGGTGACCCTAGAACACAGGAAGTACTTCCTGGGGTGACCCTAGAACACAGGAAGTACTTCCTGGGGTGAACCTGACACACCTTCTATGGTGGAGTCACCTGATCGTCTCCCAGGATCCTGAAGTGATGTATCTCTCTGATGAGAGAGTTTTCACATCCAGCTGTAGAGAGACAACAGGAAGTCAGGCACATCCCCTGTTGGACCCGGCCCCCATGAGGCTCCGCCCCTCACCTGCACATGGCAGCGAGTATCCAATCACAGCATCATGAATAAATTGCCGCTCGTTAAGGCGTGTCTGGCAGTAGCCCTGGAAGCAGTCCAGGCAGATCACATGACGGTCCGAACACTGAAAGACCAGAACCACGTCCCTGGAGACAGAGACGACGTGAGGAGGGGGGACGGAGAGCGACAGAGGGCGAGACAGGTGAGGACGTTACCTGATGTCAGTGCAGCCCATGCAGGGGACGCTCCTGGTGTTGGACAGGATGAGGTCCAGTGCCACGGAGACGTCGTCCTCTGACGTGGGGTGAGACGCACATTTCATGTAGAACTCCTGCCATCAAGACCAATCAGAATTAAGAGATCAAGAACTTCCTGTCTGAGACTCTCAGACCCCGCCCCTTACCGCCTCATTGCCATGGCAACCTTCAAACTGACAGACTCCAGGAATCCGTCCGGGGAGGAGAATGTCATCCCAGCATGATGGACCCTGAGAGACAGACACAGTGTAACAGCAACCCCTGCTGGCCCCCAGCAGGAACTGCACCAGGACTGGAAATACTACACAGCCAACACAGGAAGTACAGCCAACACAGGAAGTACAGCCAACACAGGAAGTACAGCCAACACAGGAAGTACAGCCAACACAGGAAGTACAGCAGTTCCGTTCTCACCCTGCAGAGCGTCAGCGTCATCTGTCTGCATCGCCGACAGCGAACACGGAGTTTCCCTGACTGGACGGATGAGCAGCGCTTACAGTACACGAAGAAGGTACTACACACACCTGGAAACAGAGAACACACACCTGGAAACAGAGAACACACACCTGGAAACAGAGAACACACACCTGGAAACAGAGAACACACACCTGGAAACAGAGAACACACACGTGAAGACAGGTGTGTGTTAACCTTTAGCAGCTACTGACCTTTAGGAGCTGCAGCCTGTTGCTCTGAACTCTGATCTTCATCTTCTCTTCCTCCCTCCAGGACAGTGATCTGCACGGCGGCGGCGGCGGCGGCCAACCTGGAGGAGCTCAGGTCCAGTCGGGTCAGCCTTGTTCCTCTGGCAACCAGGTGTTGCTGCGTTGACGGCAGGTGGATGGAGCCTGGAGGAGGGAGCACCACGTGGACCGTGCTCTGCTCTGGGAGGTCACAGCCCTGACAGGAGGTCACCAGGTGAGGAGGTCACCAGGTGAGGAGGTCACCAGGTGAGGAGGTCACCAGGTGAGGAGGTCACCAGGTGAGCGCTACCTGCACATCGGCGTGGGAGCTCACCTGCAGGGAGGCGGAGCTCTGCAGCTCCTTGCCGGCGAACAGAACCCGGAGCCCCTGGGCAGGAACTCCCTGCTGACTCGCCACAATCTCCTTGAGGTCCGCCACGCGGGCCGCTGCACTCATCTCCACGGCAACGCCGGGGCCGTGGTTGAACCGCACAAACACTGCAACACAGGTGAGGTCTAACTTCACACTCAAGCAGATTTTATGGATTTGGTGTGATGGTTCCAGTCGGTCTCAGGCAGGACCAGAACCAGGACCAATTTGGTTCTGGTAGCCCCGCCCCCTGTGACACCTGGCCAGGTGAGTTCTGCTTTAAGAACCATAACAGGAAAGACCTTACGATTTTCCTGTTGATAATATGAACCACCATAAAGCATTAAGAATGTTTAATTATTGGTTAATAATCTATAATGTTTTATTGATCAGTAAACTCATCAACCTTCACAGAAATAACATTTTAAATAATTCGCTGAATCTTCATTTTCATTTTATTTCACTTTGATCCTATTTTTTGGGTCCGGTTCTGTCCGGGTCCAGCAGTTCCAGAACCAAGAGGTCCAGTTTCGGGTCCAACACGTCACTGACGTTAGGAGGCTGTTTCTGTGCATCAGAACCACCAGAACTGGGCTGGCCAGGTCCAGTCCACCAGAACTTGCCGTACCTGGTGGCCCGGTACCGGCCCCTTCCGGAACCGGTCCCTTCACTGAGGGATGCAGGGTGGTAGAACTGGACCTGGACTCACCTCCAGAACTTTCTCAAATTTACCAACTTCGATCGGAACCAGAACCAGTGACTGGTTTAGAACCGGCGCTATTGGACAGGTTCTGGTCCGAACCCAGTCTACCGCGGTTCTGGTCTTTAAGCTGAAAGAACTGATCGACCTTCAACCCGAACCGAACCGAACCGAACCGGAGCCGGACCAGAACTCACCGATCATCCTGCTGCTCGTCCTTCATAGACGTGTTTACAGCCGGCCGCGGTGCACTCTGGGATCTGTAGTCCGGAAGTTAGCGGGCAGGACTACCGCCACCTGCCGGACCGGAGGGGAACGGCAGGTGGCGCCCAGAGGAGGAGCAGGCTCACCTGGAGACCACAAGTATTCATACCCCCCATAGATTCAGGAGTCCGACTGGTTTCCATGACCACCGAAATGTTTTACATCATTTTGAAAGGTTTTATTGGTCTGGATGCGGTTCTGGTTATGATCCATCAGAACCCCTCGCAGAACGTGACCCTTCAAATTAAGAGCCTACTTGATGCAAAGGAAGTGGAAGCAGACAGGAAGATGTTTTAATATTTATTAGAAAATGGCGACAGAACAGGTGAACAGGTTTATTCTAGTACAATGAGGAACGTTGTTCTTTCTATCTGCAGAACCAAACCCAAACAAACCAACACGACGGGGGCGGGGCATCAGGGCGGGGCATCAGGGGGCGGGGCATCAAGTGCTGCTTATCTTCTACAGGAGGTGGGGGGGCGCCCTCACATTTATAAATAAATCACCATTAAATTAACTCCAATTCACACAATAAAACTCAAAAGTGTCGAGCAGGAACACAGATTGAAGGGGGCGGGGCATCCACAGGAAACGTTTTATGTTGGTGACAGATTTTCCGCTGGAGCCGATCGCTGACCAATAACCAATTTCACAGGTTTCATTTGAACCGTCCAATCAGCAGTCAGTTTACTGAAGAGTCTGCTGGCTTTGACTCCATTTCCCATGATGCTCTGGGACTGTTTGAGGAGGGGGCGGGGTGGGCCCAGAACAGGTGGATGCCTGTAAGCCCGTTGAGCGGAGCAGGAAGCTAACGGTCCCTTCTGACCATACATGGAAACGGCCGACGCGCCCATATATGGCCGTCCTGCTGCTATCTACACAGAACCAGTTCCAGTTCCTGAAACCTGGAGAACTAGAATCCCAACGGGTCCAGAACATTTTTCACTCTGACCACAACTGGCCCAAGAACCGGTCCAGAACCAGTCGGCGCCGGTCCAGAACCAACCCAGAACGGGTCCGGGTCGGAGCGACCCTCACTCGGAGTCGGACTCCAGCGGGGCGGTCTCGTCCACCAGGGCGGGCTGCGGCTCAGGGCGGCGGCCTGCAGGTGCGCCTTCTTGTGGCGGGAGAAGCTGGAGGAGTGCATGAAGGTCTTGTTGCACGCCGCGCACACGTAGGTCTTGGACTTGGAGGCGGCCAGGCCCGGCTTGGCCAGGACGTGCTTCCCCGGGCCGGCGCCATGAGTCTGCCGGTGCCGCGCCAGCCTGGAGGCGTGGCTGAAGCTCTTCCCGCAGAGGTCGCAGGCGTGGCGGCGGCCGCCCGGCTCCCCGGCGCCGGCCTCCGGGTCGTCGTCGCGGGGCGGCCGCCCCCCGCGGCGGCGACGGTTCTTCTTGCACAGAGTGTAGAAGTTGGGCTTGTCGCGGGAGCAGAGCTTGAGGCGGATCTTGAGGTCGGACGAGCTCTCGCCCAGGTTCTCCTTGCCGGGCGTGTAGCTGTCCAGCAGCTCCTTCACGTGGCTCACCTGGTGCTTGGACAGCTGGGTGGACGTCCGGAAGCTCAGGTCGCACTGCGGGCAGGCGTAGAACCGGTCCGCCGCCGCCGGGCCCGGTGCCGCGCCGCCGCCTTACGGGGCTTCTTGTTCCTGGTGGCGGCCTTGTGGCGCAGGGCGGCGGGCTCCGCCTCTCTGGCCCCGCCCTTGCCCTTCTTGTGGACGAGGCGATGGCGCGACAGGCTGGAGCTGTGGTTGAACTCCTTCCCACAGATGTTGCAGGGATGGATGCGCCGCTTCCCATGCAGCCGCAGGTGGCTGCCCAGCATCCTGGAGACAGAGCGGGTCAGAACCGGTCAGTACTAAAGAAACAGGTCACAACTAAAACTCTGGGTCAGAACCGGGTCAGAGCTAAAGAATCGGGTCAGAACCAGGCCAGAACCTGGTCAGAGCTAACGGTGTCGCCCAGGTTCCGAACCCCCCAGCAGACTTCGGCCCGGCTCACCTGCTGCCCTTGAAGCTCATGCCGCAGTGCGGGCAGGCGTAGCGGGCGTCGGGTGCGACGGCTCTAAGGTTCTCTTGGTGGCCGGCGGCGGGCCGGTCCGGCCCGTGTGGGTCTGCTGGTGCCGGTACAGGCTGGAAGCGTGGCTGTAGCGCTTCCCGCAGTAGCTGCAGCGGTACTGCCGGCCCTCCGGCTCGTAGTAGTCCCGGTCCGGGTCCGCCTCGCCGTCGGGCGCGCCGCCGCCACCGGCCTCCAGCAGCAGCCGCGTCTCCTCGCTGTCCTCGTCCTCCTCGTCCGAGTCCGTCTTGATCTCCACGCTCTGCTCCGTCACCTCGCAGGGGAACACCTCCTCGTAGGGCGCGAAGAAGGCCTCGTCCGCCTCGATCTTCAGCGGCTCCGCCGCCAGCTCCTCCGCCTCGTCCGAGTCCTTCTTCACGCAGGAGATGGTGGTGAACTTGGAGCCGACCTCGGCCCACTTCACCACGTACTCGATGGGCTGCGTGTCCAGCTCCACCGTGATGAAGTCTGCGCCCAGGGCGTCCGACTCCGACACCGTCAGCTCCGTCTCCGAGTCCTCCATCCCGCAGGCGGCGAGGAAGAGGAGCCGACCTGAGGAGAAAGAGCAGGGGTCACGGGGTCAGATCAGGGAGAGGACCGTCCCATCCTGGTGACAAGCGGCCAGAACCAGCAGAGCTGAAGGCCCGGTTCTGGTTCCATCCAGTACAGAGAACCAACAGAGCCACAGCCGGCTCCAATCAGAGCTCAGCGACCCAACAGAACCTCAGTGTGTTCTGCTGGCCGGGTCATCCTGAGCTCCTCCTGTAGTCATGATGCTACCGGCTGCTGCAGGACGACCTGGCCTCTCCCCTCTCCTTCTTCTTCTACTACTCTCCAGTTTGCACCGTTTGCTGTCATTGTAACTTTTTATTTCCTGTTATTTCTGTCCATGGCAGCTCTGGGTTCTGATTGGCTGATTCCTTCCTGGAGGCGGCTGACATGATGCTGATCGCTCTCCCTCTCCTGCTGTTTCTACTTTCATGAACATCAGAAATGATCCAACATCAGTTCATGTGTTTCTTCTTCTGCTGTGTGTTCTCTAACCTCCAGGCAGATAAGTCCCATGGTACTGAGCCCGATTCTGGTTCTGCTAGAGGTTTCTTCCTGTTAAGGGGAATTTTTCCTCTCCTCTGCTGCTACATTCATGCTGTGTATGAGAAACTGCTGTAAAGTTAATGATTCTGTGAAAGGGGTTGACGCCCCCTGCTGGCCAGGAGGAGTGAATGCTGTAAGGACCTGCTGGGTCTCCAGTTTAATCAGTTAGGATAATGATTCCTAACAGATTCCTGGTGCTGACCTGGAATCTGTTTGGATGATTCGATTAAACCGAGTTTTCTTCCTCAGTATGAAGGACAGGTTCCAGATTAATTCTAGATGAACGGATCTCATCTAAGATCAGCTCTAGATAAATAGTTCTGGTCTCAGATCACTTGATTAAACTCCTCCCAGAGGTTCCTGACTTCCTGTTGCTCCCCGGATGGCCGACAGAGGGCGCTAGCCGCCCGACTTCTCTCAGTAAAGCTTAATTTGACTCTCGCTGCAACATTTTATGGCTGCCCTACGGAAGCCGAACCGAACCCTACACCGCCATGGTTCTGGAAACATCCGGACCCGCAGCTAAAAACGCTGCTGTCGGCCGCCCGGCTCGCAGGAGTAAAACCGGCGTTTTTCTCAGAGAAGTTCCGGGGCCGGGCGGCTGTCAGGAAGCAGGACCAGCTGCTCTCCTTCCCGGCGGGAACTGTCAGAATAAAAACCCGGGGCATCGCAGAAGTACCAGAACCGGGTCGGGATTCGGTTACTCACCAAGATCCAGCCGTTAATCAGTGAAATCCACCGGAGCGGGCCGTGACAATAACAGGAAGCCGCCGCCGGGACACGGAGCTCCGAGAGGAAGGATTAAATGGTCGAGACGACCGGAAGACGGCCCTTCAAAATAAGAGCAGTAAAGTTACAAATATTACAGAGGTGGAAAAAATACCATGGCGACGCTTCCGCATTCAGCAATTAAAAAATGATCAAAATGTAGAAATAAAACATGTCTGACCTCACTACCGGTTTCATGTAGCAAATAAAAAATATAATAACTAAAAAAAAAAAACATAAACACAACCTTCAAATAAATGTTACAAAAAAAAATTCAATGTGACATCAGATATCAGTTTAATAATCTAAAACTAAATGTAACAAAATATAAAAAAATAACTAGATAAAAAAATTACATAAAAAAAAAATAACTACACAAAAAAAAGACATTTTGTAAAAATGGTTGAATCCCATAATTGAGTCTCTGCCCGTTGACCTTTGGCCCATGTCTTATGCCTCTCCCACAACCTGCTTTATTAACCAAAAATAATAATAAAAAAATAAGATCATAAATCATAACAAATATGTTTTAAAATTGTATAAAAACTACAAATAAAGAAATTTGAAGAAAAAAAATGTCTTCCTCCTTTTAATTAAGACAGACAGTAGGGGAAGGTCAAAGGTTACTGGAAAAAAAAGATTGCGCTGGTGCGACTGAAAGCATCTGATTGGTCGATATTCAGCCAGGAAGCTGATGGTGCAGCCAATCAGAGGAGGATGACGGTTCAGGGTTAATCATGTGACACTCCAGCAGCCAATGAGGAGAGGACAGAGATGTCCTAACGTCACGTCTGACTGGATGCAGGCTAGGACAGGACAATGACCTGACCTGACCCTGACCTGCATCTCTGTAGTTCAGGTGAGTCCAGCAGAAGCAGGTCCATCCGGACCAGAACCGGCTCAAGATCCAAACATCAGAACTGAGGCGGGACAGAAGAGGCTGTTCTATTTCACTTTATTCTGTTTCTATTCTTCATGTTTCCGGATTCTCTCCCGGTACTCCATCTGTGATTGGTTGGTTCTTCCGGGTCGGGCCGATGGATGGAGTGAAGCCGCCACAACTTCACCTGATGTGTGACGTCACTTCCTCTTTCCCAGCCTCACCTGGACACCGGCAGGTTCATCTGTGAGGAAGAGGAGGAGGCTGGATGGACATGATGAAAAAAGGCAGGATGGAGCAGAGAGGAAGAGGAGGGGAGGAAGAGGAGCATTTGGGCCTGTGGCGGGTTTTCCGCAGCAGCGTCAGCGCGCCGCGCGGTGCCAGAACCTCCGCCGGTACCAGACCGAGCTTCGAGCAGCTTCTGGTCAGATGGAGCTGCGGGGAACCGAGCCTCGCGCAGGTTCCGGCTCGTTCTCGGTTCCGAACCCCGGCGGCCCGCCGCACCGCGGCTCCTCCCGCACATTGCCTACCGCGCTCCTTGCCGCCAACCGCCGCGCCGCTTCCGCGCCCAGTACCCACTTACGATTTGAGCCGGACCGGTTCTGTCCTGGTGGTTCGGTTCCGGGTTCTGTTCGAAGTCGGTGGTTCCTGCCGCACCTCTGTCACATCTCAGCCGAGGAGCGGCCGCATAGTGGCGGAGCCGACGCTGCCGCGGCGCAGGGGCGGCACGTCTCCAGCTAACGTCAATGAGACGCTGCGGCGCAGAGGCGGCGCGCCGTCGAGAGCCGACTCTCATTGGTCAAGCCGCTGCGCAGCCTCCGTCTGATTGGCTGGAGGAGTTTCAGCTGAAAGTTTGCATTAAAAACTCGCGAGATATCGCGAAGCTTTACGCTGTGACGCCACAAGCAGGATTCTGTCTCCAATTTGTATGATTGGAAGTAAATATCAGGTTTTCCTAGATCTGTAAATGTTTCTAGAGCTGATGTTTGATGTCTCAGCTCCTCCTGCTGCTGATGTTTCATTTCTGCTCTTCAGTTCCTCATATTTCACAACATGTTAAGGTTTTATTTCTTTTATACCGCCGGCCTTATATCTGCTGAAAGTCAAATCACTAATTCAGATGCTTATTAACCCAAACATTTTCCAATAAAAAATGTTTTTGAAACTGGGCTGTGGTGTCAGGCCGGTTCTGGTTCTGGTTGGTCCGTGTTGGGTGAGTGGAGCAGTACTTTGGGATGGGCAGGCCCAACAAGGCCTGCTTTGACCAGCAGGGCTGACGGCCGTTCTACATTCTTGCTGGTACTAAACAATACATAGATATATTTCTTCATGTGCCTTGGAGTCTCTGTGCTGATTAATGTTTTTGCGAAGCTCAAGCTGTAGCTGCTCCTGCTGCAGCTGCTCTTGCTGCAGCTGCTCTTGCTGCAGCTGCTCTTGCTGCAGCAGCTCTTGCTGCAGCAGCTCCTGCTGCACAATGGAGCCGTGTTTCCTTCAGCCCACTAGCTGGTAATAGTTTCACCTCCAGATGCCATGAGACATAAATTCTCAACATCATGGCATGAAGTGCATCCTAGTTTTCCATGTCTAGCATGGAACCGTTGATTTGAGCTTTTAAAGTACTCGTATTGGTCCCGTGTCCAAACAGCAGGAAGGTCCTGCAGCCTCTTCACCAGCCTGATGCTCAACCTGAACCACAGAGCTCTGCTGGCTTCAGCTCTTCTTCTGTTTTCCTCCAACAGGATCCAAAGAATCACCTGAGACCATGTTGGACTGGATTTTATTTCAATGTCATTGGTGAATGGCAGCTCCTCATTTTCAACAGTGGAGCTAGAAAGGTTGATGAAAGTTATCATTTTGGAGAAAGTCAATATTTCCACTAAAGAGGCAAAATGAGCAGCATGTTTGAAAGAGGAAAGCCTCAGATTCTGAGCTCGAGCAAGACCCCAAAGCGAGACCCCAAAGCGAGACCCCAAAGCGAGACCCCAAAGCGAGACGCCAGAGCGAGACGCCAGAGCGAGACGCCAGCGAGACGCCAGAGCGAGACGCCAGAGAGGAGCAAAATCATTTCTTTCTATTTATTTTTCATGGTGTTATTGCGGTGCATTAGGGTTACCACAGCAAAGGTAAAACAACCTGAACAGGTGATCAACTCTAAACCTCTTGATCTTTTAACTCTTCGTCTCTCTTTGCCATTTAAGCACGTCTGTTGCCGTGGCAGATTACGTTCAAACCAACATTCGGTGCGTTATGATATCAGGTTTTCAGGCTTGATATTTAGTAAAGGTTGATTAACTAATTTAACTTCATTAATGCCATGTTTACAAACAAACTGCAGCGGCTTGTTAATGTTCAATAATTGGATCATTTAGTGACTGGAAGCTTAGCAGTTCTGGTTAGCTTAGCATTGAACAATTGATATGATGATGAAACCAGAAGCAGATCACTTCCTTCATCTGAATATCCTACCAAAGTTTGAAATGAAAAGCTGCAGATGCAGCTGATCCTTTCCTACAATATCTAGCTGTTTGAACTGGACTGGACTGGACTGGACTGGACTGAACTGGACTGGACTGGACTGGACTGGACTGAACTGGACTGGACTAGACTAGCTAGACTAGACTAGACTAGACTAGACTGGACTAGACTGACTGAACTGGACTGGACTGGACTGGACTGGACTGAACTGGACTGGACTGAACTGGACTGGACTGGACTGGACTGGACTGGACTGGACTGGACTGAACTGACTGACTGGACTAGACTGGACTGAACTGGACTGGACTGGAGTGGACTAGACTAGACTAGACTAGACTGGACTGGACTGGACTGGACTGGACTGGACTGAACTGGACTGGACTGGACTAGACTGGACTGAACTGGACTGGACTGGAGTGGACTAGACTAGACTGGACTGGACTGGACTGGACTGGACTGGACTGGACTGAACTGAACTGAACTGGACTGAACTGAACTGACTGGACCGGACCGGACCGGACCGGACCGCACTGGACTGAACTGAACTGAACTGAACTGGACTGGACTGGACTGGACTGAACTGGACTGAACTGAACTGGACCGGACCGGACTGAACTGGACTGGACTGGACTGGACTGGACTGGACTGGACTGAACTGAACTGAACTGGACCGGACTGAACTGGACTGGACTGGACTGAACTGGACTGAACTGGACTGGACCGGACCGGACCGGACTGGACTCGTTCTTTCTAACTGAAGGAAAGTGGCAGCATTTCCCCTCCAGCCGTTTCCTTCTCCGTCTCTAAAACTCCTCTGCTTTCCTGTCCTGAGTGAAATCAGACCAAATTGGTATCAGAGGTTTTCACAAACCAGCACAAATGCAGTCGAGTTAATTGACACACATTTTGTCTGATTTGAAGAGGAGGGGGCGTCACTTTTCCTTCTGTTTATTCCATTCATTTGTTTTGTTGATGGTTCAATCCTTTACTTTTTCAGGTGGGATTAGAGTAATTTCAGTTATTCTGGATATTACATTTGTTTCTTCATTTCTCCTGGATGAAATATTATGTCACTTCAAATTGAAGGAATTCCCAATTTCTAGGGAAATTGATATGAATTAAGTTTTTTTTCCAGAAATGGTTTATTAATATTTGATTTTATCAATTAGTAGCTCATTAATGTTAGGAGTGACTGAGGCGATCAGTGATATTGCTTTGTGATCGATAAAAGGAGTTTTTAATATTCTAGGAGTGAAGTAATTATTATCTAAATAATCAGAAAATAACCAGTAATCTAATGGTTCTCATTAGATACTGGTATAATCTCTAGAAACTGGATTGTTTTCCCTCCATATGACTCTGAGATTAAACTTGTGTCTGAAGGAGGACAAGTTAATAGAAGTATTATTAATATTATATTCACAGCAATGTTGGAATCTCCTCCATTAAAACCATTTGGGTATTCTGATAACCAGTGTAGGAAACTAGATTATAATCCATCAAGTAAGAAATCATTTTCAGGGTTTGAATTATATCCATATACATCAGCAAGAAGGACAATATTGTTGTTTCCATTCAGGATTAATATTCTGGCCATCAGAAGCAGTGACCCCTGTTGACCTTTCTGAACCATGAGAAATCCACTGAGTTTTCCTAAACGACGCATCATTTGCTACATTATGACTCTTGAAAAAGGCAAAAATCACTTTTTTTGTTTTGCAAATAAAATAAGCATTTTCTGTTCAACCCCAGGTGGCGTTTAGGGAGAAGATTGAAAGGGAGGTTGGAGGTCACAGAAAACAACCTTCAGACCCTGAATGGTGATTGAACCCATGGACAGATGGAGCTGAAGTGAGTCAACATGTCAGACACCAACACTGAGGAGAAGCTTGCAGTTTGGGCCAATTTGGCTGCATTAATAACTATCAATAAACTCAAACTGATGATATAAAAGCTGCTGAAATGCCCAGCAGGCTGAGGCTGGACTCAACCATGTAGTGAACACACGCAGCAAAGCAGTCAACAGTCATACAATTAATTCTTAACCTTGGAGTGAATTAAGATCATGTAATGACGACAAACTGGCTTCAAAAATTACAAGATAGAAATGGACCCAAATATTAAAAGTGGGTTTTGTAGGTGACCATCTGAAGAACCTGAGCTCTTGCTTATGAAGAGTTGTTGAGTCCATAAGGACAGGACTGAGTTTCTGTCTGGTTGGGGAAAGCGGTCACTTCGTTTCCCTCCATGGTGACATGGACTCCAGCAAAGTGGGCCGTTTCTCCTTCCTTCCTTCCTGCCTGCCTCAACGAATGGCCAGTTTTTCTGGCAGAGCCTGGCCAGGTGTGGTGAGATCCTCAGAGACCTTCAGCCTGTTGCTCTGGGCCATTTTCCACAGCAGGATGTTCTGTGAGGACAGGTCACTGTGGGGACGGGTCACTGTGGTTCCTCTCCTGGTCGTTGAAGTGACCCGGACCATGAGTGAGGTGGATGGCAGCTTATAGTCTGTTTAAGTTGGTTATTGCATTTAGACATATATTTTCACACTTTAGTTAATGTCTGTCTGAATGGTTTATTTACACTTGTTATTTATTTGAGGTACTGCTGAAACCAGCTGGAGGAGGAAACTGGACCAAAGCACTTGGTTCTTCTGAAACCCCAACCCTACCCCAACCCCCCAACCCCAACCCCAACCCAACCCCAACCCCAACCCAACCCCAACTCACCCAACCCCAACTCAACCCAACCCCAACTCAACCCAACCCCAACTCAACCCCAACTCAACCCAACCCCAACTCAACCCAACCCCAACTCAACCCCAACTCAACCCAACCCCAACTCAACCCAACCCCAACTCAACCCAACCCCAACCCAACCCCAACCCCAACCCACCCCAACCCAACCCAACTCAACCCAACCCCAACCCAACCCAACCCCAACCCCAACCCCAACCCAACCCCAAGTCAACCCAACCCCAACCCAACCCCAACCAACCCAACCCCAACCCAACCCAACCCCAACCCCAACTCAACCCAACCCCAACCCAACCCAATCCCAACCCCAACTCAACTCAACCCCAACCCAACCCAACCCCAACCCCAACCCAACCCCAACTCCAACCCAACCCCAACCCCAACTCAACCCAACCCCAACTCAACCCAACCCAACCCAACCAACCCAACCCCAACCCCAACTCAACCCAACCCAACCCAACCCAACCCCAACCCCAACTCAACCCAACCCCCAACCCAACCCCAACCCCAACCTCAACCCCAACCCAACCCAACCCCAACCCCAACCCCAACCCCAACTCAACCCAACCCCAACCCCAACTCAACCCAACCCCAACTCAACCCAACCCAACCAACCCAACCCAACCCCAACTCAACCCAACCCCAACTCAACCCAACCCCAACTCAACCCAACCCCAACTCAACCCAACCCCAACTCAACCCAACCCCAACCCAACCCAACCCCAACTCAACCCAACCCCAACTCAACCCAACCCAACCCTAACCCTAACCCCAACCCCAACCCAACCCCAACCCCCAACCCCAACCCCAACCCCAACCCAACCCCAACCCAACCCAACCCAACCCCAACTCAACCCAACCCCAACCCAACCCAACCCCAACCTAACCCAACCTAACTCAACCCAACCCAACTCAACCCAACCCCAACCCAACCCAACCCCAACCTAACCCAACCTAACTCAACCCAACCCCTCTGTCCTCTGAAAGACACTTTCTGCTTCAAGTTGATCTTAATTAGTTCTTTTAGTCACTTCAATATTCACCTATTATTTGTAACAAGTTCCAGTCAGTTTTGCTTATTTGAGCCAAAATCAGCAGGTCAAAGGTCAGAACCAGGAATTGGCCAGAAAACTGCAATCACTGCAGAAACACATTCATCACATTCAATTAGTTTCTCTTCAGCTCCAATAGCTAAAATCTAATTTATACCATGTGAGTCTTTCTCCCCTGGAGTGTGGACCGGTACCGGTACCGGGTCGGTTCTGAGCCTCCAAATGATTTTTCTCAGCAGCGGCTCATCCTGCAGCAGCTGCAGACTGACGTCTCAACATTTAGCTGGACAATATCAGAATCTGATGAGTTTTAATTATTCATATCAAACCTGATCAAACAGTTTGAGCCAAAATACCCGAGAAATATCCACCAGGAGAATCAACTCATTTAAACTCAGTTTCACACAAAGACGCAGCTTCAATGTTGCAGAACTGGACCGGTCCGGTCCGGTCCGGGTCGTCAAGGTCATTTCTGTTAGCAGCTTATTATCTTTATATTATAAAGACTCATTAAAACAAAACTTTATCTTTTTCTATTCTTACTCTTCCTTCTCTCCCTCCCTGAAGCATCACTCCTTTTTTGACACATAGTTTTGCTTATTTAACTTCTGACCAGAGTTTGGATGCAGCTCGTTACAGTGAAGCATGCGGTACCTACCGCGGCCACCAGGGGGCCCAAGAGTATTTATTTTTCTTTCTATCAATAAAATAATTTCTCCATACAGTATGAAATACATATTATTGGAAAAACAAATAACTCATGGTGAAATTGTGTTTCTATATTATAATGACAGAAATGATTGCAAAACAAAGGGGCCCCTTTGTGGCCCCAAGCGGCTGCTTGGTTTGCTTTGCTTTGGGCCGGCCCTGGTTGGGCCCATCCGTTCCACTAATTGCTGGCTGACTGTTTTATGCAGGGCCGCAGCGTTACTAGATGTTCGTTTTCTAATTTTATTCAGGTTGAATTGGATGTTTTTGTTCTTTATGTTGGTGGTTTTCATTCGGTAGGGCTGCCGCAGCAGATCCTTCAGTTTCCTTCAGTTACTTAATATGGATGCATTCAATAATATGAATGCATGAATTCAATGTTTTAATGTGTTTGATTGGTTTGAATAAATTATTTAATAGGGTTAGTAATTTCTGTTTTTACAGTTTTATCTCTGCTTCCTTCTAGAGTTTGATTTTCTTGTTAGTCTGTCCAGTTTGGATTGTTTGTCTCCTTGCCGGGTAACAACCCTCCAGAATTTTGTCTTTGTGGCTGTTGGGCCCCGGTCTTGTTGGGCCCCGCTCTGCTGGGGCCCCGCTCTGCTGGGGCCCCGCTCTGCTGGGGCCCCGCTCTGTGCATGTGATCACTCTGCAGTGAAGGTTGCAGTGGTTTCCAGGGTCTGTCTGCCTGATGTGGTTTGAATTATGATTGATGAAGTTAACAGGAAACCCTCTTATTGGTGCAACAGTAAATATTAACTCACTTTATTCTGGTTGTTGTTTTTTACTCTTCATCATAACACCAAGTACTTCAGTTTTGACAAACGGTCCCGTTGTACTGGACCTGTGGGGTCACCATGGTAACCGCCTCTGGGTCAGGCCCCTGCAATGGCTCTCAGCGGCCAGCGGGGGGCGCTGTCTGTCCCGCTGAGAAATGAACCTCCTTCCCAAACAGGAAGCAGCTGCAGGACGGGGGAATTCACAATAAAAGCTCAGAACTTCCCAGGCTCCTCCTCTTCCCAGGTGAGTCACCTGCTGACAGGAAGCTCGGATCAGGAGGAAGGCCCTGCTGCTGTGGCTGGGAGACCCCAGTCATCTTCTGATGATGTCATAGTGACATCATCACATGGTTTATCAGCAGCATCCTTCTGGTGGGCGTGGCCAGAGCACCGTTAACCAGGAAGTTTATCAGTAC
Source organism: Poeciliopsis prolifica (assembly GCF_027474105.1). Taxonomy (NCBI): domain Eukaryota; kingdom Metazoa; phylum Chordata; class Actinopteri; order Cyprinodontiformes; family Poeciliidae; genus Poeciliopsis; species Poeciliopsis prolifica. Next base: position 227,095 of record NW_026562531.1, read on the forward strand.
CAGGGTGGAGCCGGATCAGAACCTGAACCGGGCCTCCAGAACCTAAAGAGCTCATCATGGTTGGAACTCCTGAGGATCTTCAAGAGTTCTTGTTTCATTCTGATCATCCAGAACTGGGTCACAGCAGCAGAACCATCTGGATACTTTACAGGTCCAATTCATATCCAGAACCCTGAAACAGAACAAGCAGAAACAGGTCCAGTTGATCTGCAGGCTGGTTCTATATAGAAGGAAACCCAGACGGTTCCGTCTGACCCACAGCGACAGGAAGTGGAACCAACCAATCAGAGGTCTTACGGCCTTCCTCATCCAATCAGATTGTGTGTTTCCACATGCAGGATGCTAATTGGCTGGCTTCATAATGATGTCACACACACCGTGATGATGTCAGCATTTTTATTACTGCAGAAAATAAATGACAAAGCACCAACCAGTTCTGACGTGACTCGCTGAGCATGCTGGGAAACTGAGTTCCTCCCAGCAGCTGTGAGGTCAGCAGAGGAAACAATAAAAGATTCAAATTAAACCTAAAAGTAAAGCTACAAGCTCAAACATTCAGCAATTGGCTACACTGACTGATGACATCACTGATCAATATCAAGTAAAGTGGCAAGTTTCAGCTCCGATCCAGTCTACTGATTGGACGAGGGCGGAGCCTCAGGATGGTGATGTCACAGGAAGAAGGCGGTCATGTGAGCGATGGCGTTGTGCGCTCATCGTCAGCGATAAAGTGACTTCCAGGAGAGAAGAAGAAGAAAGATCCTCTTCATTACCATGTGGTCACATCTGGAAGGAAACAGGAAGTGGATGTTAGAAGCCAGCCTATCAGGCGGTCCGATCAGCTGCAGGTAACTCACCTGGACAGCAGTGCTGTGCAGCCATTTTTCCTTGTCTCCGCCCATCTTCATGCAGGAGAAAAGCTCACAGACGGCAGGAAGAGCCAGACGCTCCTGGACAGGAAACAGGAAGTACAATTCACCAGGCTGGAAGGAATTGGTTTCAAACCAATCTGAGCCGGTCTGACCTACCTGAGCCTGGCTCCTCTTCTTCAGCAGCCACTTGTCATCCTCCTCCTCCTCGGCCGCTGCTCCTCTGGAGGCTGATCCTGGCAGCACCCACAGGTCGGCCTGCAGGGGGCGCTGGAACGGGGAGCAGGTCTGGTTCTGGGAGGCGTGGCTCCTCTTCAGGTTCTCCTGGGCGGCTCCTGGGTGCAGCCAGGTCTCCAGGATGGCCTGAACCTGCAGCAGAGAAGTGTTACCGCCACCATCCATGGCCGACAGCAGCTCTCACCTGATTGGCTGATACCTTCTGCTCCTGCTGCCTGTGGAAGCCGGTGGGCGGGGCGTTCTTCACAGCAGGTACGCCGTTCTTGTCCAGGCCCTCCTGCTGCAGCAGCCAGCGGCTCAGCGCCTCCTTCCCACAGTTCTCCTCGCAGACGCAGTCGCCGTAGGAGGAGCACGTCTCGTTGGCCCTGCAGGTCTGCCTCAGTGGCGCCACCTGCTGCAGCCAGAGCTCCAGGTTGGGGGCGGAGCCAGGGCCGGGGTGGGCGGGGCCTTCAGGCACCGCAGCTGGCCCAGGTTCTCTATCTCCATAGTGCGGCCGGTCTGGTGGCAGGAGGAGCAGTCGGCGGCGCCGCGGCCGGCCAGCCAGTCGCCGGAGGCCCACTCCTCCTGGAAGGGCCTCAGCACTTGGCGCCAGCGCTCGCCATCACTCATCGCCAAGGTAACGGTGGGCGGGGTCACCAGCCAATCACTCAGCTCCTCCTCGCTCAGCTCTGACTCATCGATCTTCTCAATGGAGAAGGAGGAGCTACAGCTGCTGCTGGCCCGCTCCCTGCCCACCTGGTTCTGGTTCTGGTTCTGGTCCTGGTTCTGGTCCTTCAGGAGCCACGCCTCCAGGTCCCTCAGCTGGCCCCAGGCCTTCAGAAAGTCCATGGAGGCCAGGACAGGACAGGAAGTCTGCCAAACAAGAACCACTCTGGGTCAGGCTCCGCCCACCAGAACCAACAGATCAGACAGAACAGGAGTCAGCTGATTGGTGGTCCACCAGAACCACCAGGTTCTGGCTCTGATGGTGCTCTGCTCACCTTGGTCTCCTTCTGCTTCAGCAGCCAATCCTGAGGGTTCTTACTGGCCTGGTAACCAATCAGAGAGCTGCTGCTAGCTGGACGTTTCCCCAGCAGCCAATCGCCCAGAGCCGCCGCCTCCAGCTGCTGCAAACAGAACTAGATCCAGTCAGACCAGAACCAGGAGCAGAACCAGTCAGTTCTGACCCAAACTCACCTGGTGTCTGGCTCCAAGTGAGCAGCTCTGAACCTGGGCTCTCAGAGGGGTGGGGCTCCGGGAGGCCACGCCCTCCTCTGCCTGCACACCAGAACAAGCCGGATCAGAACCGGAGCTCCTCCACAGATCACCTGACAGAGCGGTGCGTTACCTGGGCGGCGATGCTGCCGAACGAGGTGATGGCCTGCCTCAGGGAGCGGGAGTCGGCATGGAAACGCATCTCAGGGGTTTCCTCAGGGGCCAGGCTGAGAGAGGCCAACCTGCACAGCCAGGAGGAGAAAACAAACGCACCTCCGTTCATCAGAGGGCAGAGGAGGACCGGGCGGCTGTGTGTGTGTGTGTGTGTGTGTGTGTGTGTGTGTGTTCCTACTTCTCCATGCAGCTGGTCAGCTGGTTGCTCAGGTCGTTGTTGCTGTTGGAGTTCTGCAGCTGATGGGCGATGACCTCAAACTGACCTCTGAGCTGCAGGACCAGAACCACAGCGTAAGAACCAGGTCCAGGTCCTGTGTGTGTGTGTGTGTGTGTGTGTGTGTGTGTGCATTACCCGGTGCAGCTGGTGCAGCTGGTGTTGCAGCGTCTCTGTCTTGAGGTTCTCCAGCAGCTCTATCTGCCCCAGCAGCCAGACCTCCCTGCAGCGCAGCGCCTCCTGCTGGCGGCTCATGCAGCTCTGCAGCTCCGACCGCACCTGGAGGGACAGCAGGTGAAGCAGGTGAAGCTCCGGCTGCCGATTGGCTGACCTCACTGTAACCGTGGAAACAGCAGCAGCAGGGCGCCCGGACAGAACTGAGGGCGTAAAGAACCGGGTCGATCCACAGAACAGAACCTCCGATCAGAAACCCAGAACCTGCCAGCAGAACCTCTGACGGGTCAGACGGGTCCAACAGCTGGAGCTCAGTCTCTGTGAGGAGACGCTTATAGTCAGGTTGACCCCACCCTGACTCCGCCCTCTCTCCACGTTTAACAGTTGACTCAGCCACAGGATCATGGAGGTTCTGGTTCTGGTCAGACCACAAACCCGAACAGACTGAGTCAGCGCTGAGAAAGATGAAAGAGACTGAGTGTGGCTGGAGAACAGAACCAGAAGCAGGAGCTGACCCGGTCCAGAAACAACCGTGTTCCCTTCTCCAGCCACCAGTCAGCTGGGTGGTTCTGGTCTGGTTCTCAGAGCCGGTTCTGGCAGCTGATTGGACCAGAACTGGGCTGGGGGGAGCTGAAAGTTTTCTCATAATATTGAGATCAATGTCATGATCAGAACTTTATCAGGGCCATGCTGCAGTAAGTCAAGTTCTGAGAGGTTCTGCTGGGCTCAGAACCAGGTTGGGTGGACACTGACCTCTCTGGCGCTGTCCCTCAGCTGCTGCTCGGCCTTCAGAACCGACCCGATGGCGTCCTCCAGCTGGTCCTGGGCCTCCTGGCACAGCTTCATGCTGCTCACTGCTGCCCCCGCTGGAGACATCCTGAACAGCAGCAGAGGAAGGATGATGACCGGCTTTGTTCTATTAGCAAAGTTAAACACGCTCAACTGTATTTCATATGGAACTGGATGAGGTCAGGCGGCTCAGTGAGCTGCAGGATCCTGTCTGGTCGACTGGAACACGATAAACGTCGAGTCGACCAGTGGCAAACGCTTCACAGCAACTTGGAGGCTTTATCAGCTAAATTCATGGCCAATATTGATAAAAACCTGCTTTCCCTAAGTCTATTATGCAGAATTACACAAACAAGAAACAGATTATTCTTCCTGAGTGGCAGAGAAAAGTCTGAAAAGTTGCACAAAGTCAGGTCTGACGTTTTCTCTCAAACAGTGGCTGGTACTGATGATCTGTGGATAGCTGCACAGTTAGGAGTTAAATTATCTGACTGGCCACAACAGAACATCACAAACCTAACTAATCATGACCCGACCGCTTGGTTAGAGTTGGATCCAGCGCTGCATCCCGCTGATCAGCAGCGCCTCTCTGAACCGACATGCAGACGGAGAGCGCCCCCTTCAGGCCCTCAGGGTGAAGCCTGGACTTTATTCCAGATGTTCTCAGACAATATTTTTATAAGTTTTCTCTAGAAGCTTCATAGCAGGCTGACGCCGATCAGTTGGAGGGATAAAAAAGCCTGACATCATGCCTTATTGCCCCACGTTACTCTGGTGTTCTTTCATTCCATTTTCTCAGCACTAGCTGCCTTTATTTGACATCAATCCAACAGGAAGGGGCAGAGAGGCCCAGCGAGTCAGACTCCAGATACCTGGTCTACGGTGTCCATGCAGCGCCGCCGCCGCAGCAGCGCCAGCCGCAGCGCCACGCCGCCGCCGCAGCAGCGCCGCCGCCGCAGCAGCAGCGCCGCCGCCTCTATTCCAGTAGCCTTTGCTGGTATCTTCAGTTTCTCTTTGGTAAATTATTTACATTTTTATACAATTGGAGCTTTCTGATGAACTCTCCTCGTTCACTTTCTTTCATTTTCTTGGAAAAATCAGTTTGTCACTGACTGGGACCAGCAGAGTAACGAATGGGCCAGTTGGTGGCGCTCTAGCAATAGGTGCATTTCGTCACCGTCGTTACCTGGATCCTGATTGAAAGGCCAGCCTGTCGTCATGGTTACCAGTCAATCGTGGTGTTTCAGGTTCAGTTTTATAATATTTATGTTTCTGAGTTTTATTGTTATTAAATTGTGTTATGTTGATAAAGACATCTGGGGCTGTCCAAATGGACAGATCCGGACCAGAACAGAACCTCTCTCTGAGCTGCTATTTTCCACCCTGGCCCGGTTCTGATCTGCTCTCCCACCTGGCCGGTTCGGGTCATGCTGTGGTTGTGGGAGGAAGCGGGTCAGCGCTGTGGCCCGTTCTGAAACAAAGCGCCTCCTCTGACTCAGCTGTTTGTGAACATGGCTCCTTTATGCTGCGGGTCATAACGGGTCAGAACCACAACCCAAAGGGGATTACACCAGTCATCCCACTGAACCACCAAAACCACGTCTGGACCGGACCTGTGGTACCAGAGTGGGCGGGGCTTATCAGCAGCCAGCCTGGATAAGTTGCAGGCCGTTTCTAAACACTCTGCAGCTGGCTGACCTTTGACCCCTGAGCTAGTCTGTTGCTATGGAGACCAAGGTTTAAATGGGGTAGGTGGTCTGGTTTCAGCCAATCAGACGCAGGACACTGAAGGAGGTCACAGAGGTTCTGCTGACTGAATAGAATCAGAAGAAATGGGTCCAGAACTGACCACTGATCAATAATCAAGGCTGCTGCAGCTGCCACCTAACCTGACCTCTGACCTCTCTGAGGAACTTCCACCTGGAACCAAGAATCAGAGACGTGTCAGCAGGAAGCCAAGTTGAACCGGCAGAACTCCTTGTTCTGGGGGAAACATCCAGATACCAGAGAGAGAGAACACCAACGTCAGCAACTCTCTCTCTCTCACACACACACACACACACACACACACACACACACACACACACACACACACACACACACACACACAGACCTGAGGATGTGAAGCCAGGCGCTTCAGAACAGAACCTTCCTTTACTTGGGGAAGATCAGCCTGTCAGCAGCGGGTCAAAGGTCAGCAGCAGCTTGAACGTTCAGGTAAACACAAAAACAACAACAAGATGGCCGATCACCTGATGGTGTCATCTGGTTCCTCTGAGTCCAAAACACCTTCATCCCTCACTGGCTTCCAGAACCACACAGAACCAGCTGATCCACCTGACACTAGCAGACGTGACCGAACTTACCCAGTTCGGACTGACCCTGGTTCTGAACTGTTCTTCATAGCAACAGGAAGCAGCACAACCGTTCGGCCAAACTGTTCTCAAACCATCCGGTTCGGACTGAATTCTTCCTTCGACCGGAACCGGGTCGCTCTGCTTTCACCGCAGATCTTTAATCTCAGCAGAAATGTTCTGGAAACAACCCAGGATTAAACTCTTACCTATTTTTCCTTCTCAGACAAAAAACGCTCCGCTTCGCACTGAACGACTCTGTTCTCGCGATATCCTGCGCTAAACGCTCTCACACACCGAGAACTCAAAGGGACGCCATTACTGTCTGTACAGAAGCACGTAGACACCACAAACACTGAGAGTGAGGGCGGAATCAGCTGGGAACAGCCAATGAGGACGGCGGGAGGCAGTATCTCACTCTGGAACAGCCGCTTTTCAGGACTCTAAGCCCCGGAACAGCCGGAGATTGACGGCTCGGGACAGGCCGAGAGTTCTGTCCCGAGCGAAACTCTTACCTAGAGACCGGAATATCCCGGGGTTCCCCTCTATGCCCCTTACTGACCGCCATGTTGTCTCCTGGCCTCCGTCACACCAGCTACAACTGCTAACTGTCATTACAGCCACTCTGACTACATACTGTGTTCATGTTAACGTAAACCTGAGATGAGAAGCTCATCTACCAGCTCGCATTCAGCAAGATGGCGCTACAATCAGTGCCGAATATTCAATATGATTAAAATGCGACAGACCGGACGGTTAGGAAAAATATCTTGTTCAGCCCGGGCAACGTGTCTCTGTCGCGCAAGGAACATAAACACTGAGCTGAAGATCCGAAAAGAAGAGCCGAAAAGCTCCAATTAGTCAGAAAACATTTATGAAACACCAGAAAATCCCACGGCGAAACGGAGCCGCTCTGGAGCTTCACTCACCGCGTGGCTTTGCTCTGCAGTCTGGACTTGGAGGTCATAAATTATCCGAACCGGTTCGGTATCACTGCAGCCCAAAAACGATTGGTGAACGCCGAGCGCCTCAACGGAACCCCGGCTGCTGACCCACAGTCACTACGTCACGGAAAGACAGCAGCCGAATGTCGCGATAACTGGAAGGAAATGCTCGTTAGTAGAAGACAGAGTGAAGCTGCCCCCTGCTGGTAAAAAAGCAGAACCAGAACCATCACTGGACTTTCTGTTCCTCCAGCCCGATTTTCAACTGGAACCAGAACTCTGGTCCACTGGGCCTCAGTCCTGTTCTGGTTCTGACTGTGGAGATGATGACGACGATAAGATGGCTTCTTTATTAAACCAAGAAACCCCTGACCAGCTCTGATCATCTTCATCAGAAATCTTTGGGAACATTGAGTGTCTTCAGATTCGCTGTAACACAGACTGCTACAGCAGAGCCTTCATTTCCCTTTTGCGTCAATAGCGTATTTTGAATAATCCTTAAATTTAACTAAAGAAAAAAATCTATTCATTCAAATATGTCAGAAGGAAGATGGAAACATTTTATTGTAAATTAGGACTTTTATGAAAACTATTGAGACAGAAAAATGTTTTTTTAAATTGAGCAGCAGATCAATCAAACTTTACTATTCACTAAAACACATAGAACTGCAGCAAATAAACAAAAGATTTAACGTTTGGATCTCTAAATGGAGGGAACTCCTCAGACTGAACTCAGCACAGAAACACTGAAGGACCAGAACCGGACCAGAACCAGGAGTCAGCGGTTCAGTGAGTGCGCTGTGGAGGAACCAGGAACAAACTTTGAGGACCTCTGGAGGAGAACATGGAGAAAAACATGCAGTTTTTAAAAAATTGAAATCACAATTTTTTTTCTCCTGACTTAAAAAAATGATTTGCAAAACAAAATTCTTTGCACATGTCAGAAATCTTTGTTTGCGATTCTCACATGACATCTGGGCAGAGCCTGGAATCAAACCAAAGATTTCTGATGTGTGCAAATAAAAGTTTATGTTTGCCCGTTCACTGATGACAGAAGCAGTTTGATTGATTATTACATACATTATATCAATCATGGTAATTCAGGATGAATTCTTTCTATTTCTAAATGAAATAGAAATGGAATAGAATAGAAATGTTGGACTTTTATTTACCTAACACTAGAATAAATGCAATGTGCATCATGCTCCAAAGAAAATGAGAAAGTTGGACACATATCCATGATGGAGATGATTCTGGTTTTGGACAAGTGATGTGCCCCTATTGCATAAGACACCTGGCTGCCTCACCTGCAGCCTCACCTGCTGCGTCACCTGCAGCCTCACCTGCTGCCTCACCTGCAGCCTCACCTGCTGCGTCACCTGCAGCCTCACCTGCTGCGTCACCTGCTGCCTCACCTGCAGCCTCACCCTGAAGCCTCACCTGCAGCCTCACCTGCAGCCTCACCTGCAGCCTCACCTGCTGCCTCACCTGCAGCCTCACCTGCAGCCTCACCTGAAGCCTCACCGGCAGCCTCACCTGCTGCCTCACCTGAAGCCTCACCGGCAGCCTCACCTGCTGCCTCACCTGAAGCCTCACCTGCAGCCTCACCTGCTGCGTCACCTGAAGCCTCACCTGAAGCCTCACCTGCTGCGTCACCTGACAGTAGCAAGCCGACTCCAGCTTTGGCACCAAAAATTATCTTTTAATTCACCAAAAACTGTTCTGTAATCTCTGGGATATTTGCTAGCTTGAGCTCCGCAGTTAACCGCCTTATCTCACTGTGCGACAGGCAAGTGCGTCGTGGGTCACGGGCAAAAGGTCAAAGGTAACAATGTGACCGGAGGGCTTGCAAAATAATAATAATAATAATTATTATTATTATTATAATTGTAGTACATGTGTCAGAAATAGTAAATGTGTCATGGAGCAAAAGGGGCAGGTGCTCAGCCCTGCTTGCCCCCCCCCCCCCCCCCCCCCTGCACTTACCTGTTCCTGCTTCTTGTTCAGCCCAGAAACCCACACCAGCTCATCAGTTTTTACCCCAGGCTCAGGATCAGCACTGATGATCCCACCCCCGTTTGCTTGGATATTTCTTCACACCTCTCTGTCGCGCTCTTCTTGTTCCTTCCTGCGCTTTGCTGTCATACTTTCTGTTACCCGCCATCGTGAGAGATCCCTCCCTGAGTCCACATCTTCTCCCGCTTTGGGCTGAAATGACTCTCCATAGCAGTAGCAAATGAATCTCTGTGGTGAACTCAGCCGCCTGAGTCGGATCTCAGAAAGGCGCCGGAATTCTCATCGTGAATGGAAACCTCGCGATATCTCCTTCGTCCACGAAGGCTCTGTAACGTCACAAACACAAACATCGGCGGATGTGATCGGTACCGGTCCAGTTTAGAGTCCGCCAGAAGTCCACAGACACCAGAACCAGCGACTATCCGAACCCCGGGACCCGGAGCTGAAGCTGCCGCCGCGTGAGGATGTCTGCCGGGACCGGGAGCCGGAGCACGGAGCCCTGGGGAGGGTTCGACGACCAGCTCATCCAGGTGGGTCAAACCTGGGATAACTAGCAGCTAGCGAACCGAGAGCCTAATTAATTGTTGCTAGCAGTCCGGCCAGCAGATGACCCCACTGGCTAAGCTAATGTTAGCCTCCGCTGACAGAACCAACCGACCCGCCAACCTGCTAACTGGAGGAACGGATCCGACCGGATCAGGAGCTTCTGATGGGTATCACCATCAGGTTCTGGTTCTGATCACAGGTTCGAACACTGACCCGGTGTTATGGATTAACTGGTGGCAAAATTAACTGGGTGAAACCTTCTCGCACCGCAGATGTTTCTGAATTGTAGGTGGCTGTGTTGATGCCTGCTAAAAAATGCTACTTGTGTGACAAAACCATTTGCAAAACTTTCCTTTAAATCCCGTTTGAAGCAAATACGTTTTTTGTTACATGTGAAAATTACGTTTCAAAACAAGTTTCTACAGAGCAGCGATCAGTTCGCTTCATTGGATCAGAACCAGGTCAATGAGAAACAGGACCACCCCATCCAGGTTCACCAGAATCAATTCATTTCCTGTCATGAACAGCAGAATGTGAGCCTGAGTGGAAGCTTTTCTAACCAGCACTGATCGATTATTGATCATTGAATCGGCTCTCAGCTTCCTGTAATGGGCGATATTAACATTTCCATCCTGCTGAGAGTTTCTGGCTCTGCAACCAAAATGTTTCTGAACTTCATCCTGTAGAGACTCGACCTGTCACAGGAAGTGACTCGACCTGTCACAGGAAGTGACTCGACCTGTCACAGGAAGTGACTCGACCTGTCACAGGAAGTGACTCGACCTGTCACAGGAAGTGACTCGACCTGTCACAGGAAGTGACTCGACCTGTCACAGGAAGTGATGCTGAGCGATGAGGTCATCACATTGAATCAACTTTAAATCACTGATGTGTTGCTGTGTGTTTACTAACAGTAACGTCCATCAATCATCTCAATGACATAAAGTTATAATAATCAACATTATGATCATATCTACAGTCTCCACTGGGAACCAGTTTGGATTTGGCATTAACCAGTGAGCCCACGGGTCCTCAGCGCTGCTGCCTGGAGACTTTAGGCGTCTGATTCGTTTCCTGATCAAAATGATTAGAAAATGTCTTTGATCTTTTCAAAACAACAATAATAATTATTAGCATGTGAAGGAAAATTGATAAATATATTGAAATATCAGCGAAATATCAGCATTTTGAGGACTTACAACCTGTTATTGATCCTGATCCAATGACCCTATTATTGATCCTGATCCAATAATCCTGTTATTGATCCTGATCCAATTACCCTGTTATTGATCCTGATCCAATAATCCTGTTATTGATCCTGATCCAATGACCTGTTATTGATCCTGATCCAATAATCCTGTTATTGATCCTGATCCAATGAGCCTGTTATTGATCCTGATCCAATGACCCTATTATTGATCCTGATCCAATAATCCTGTTATTGATCCTGATCCAATGACCCTGTTATTGATCCTGATCCAATAATCCCGTTATTGATCCTGATCCAATGACCCTATTATTGATCCTGATCCAATAATCCTGTTATTGATCCTGATCCAATGACCCTGTTATTGATCCTGATCCAATGACCCTGTTATTGATCCTGATCCAATGACCCTATTATTGATCCTGATCCAATAATCCTGTTATTGATCCTCCAATGACCCTGTTATTGATCCTGATCCAATAATCCTGTTATTGATCCTGATCCAATGACCCTATTATTGATCCTGATCCAATAATCCTGTTATTGATCCTGATCCAATGACCCTGTTATTGATCCTGATCCAATAATCCTGTTATTGATCCTGATCCAATGAGCCTGTTATTGATCCTGATCCAATAATCCTGTTATTGATCCTGATCCAATGACCCTGTTATTGATCCTGATCCAATAATCCTGTTATTGATCCTGATCCAATGAGCCTGTTATTGATCCTGATCCAATAATCCTGTTATTGATCCTGATCCAATGACCCTGTTATTGATCCTGATCCAATGACCCTATTATTGATCCTGATCCAATAATCCTGTTATTGATCCTGATCCAATGATCCCGTTATTGATCCTGATCCAATGACCCTGTTATTGATCCTGGTCACCTTGCGCTGTAAGAAGTAAACCTGGATTAACTTGTGAAACGTTCAGAATCTTAGTTTGAGTGAAGATTTTAACAGTTTCTGATGTAAAAATTTATAAGACAATAGTTTCTGTCTCTTATGGTTGAGTGTTGGAGTCACTTGATGAAAAGAATAAAGCTGTTTAGTTAAATTAAAAGACAAAATATCAACAATAGAGAATAAATGCCACATAGATCTGCAGTAGCCATGACTTCTATAAATAAGCAGCGCCCCGTTGCTTTGGTATCGTCTCTGAATGCGTGGAATGAAACATCATTTTTCCAGCAAAAGTCCTGCCATGCGTTTGATCCAGTCGAGATCCACTGCAGCCTTCTGCTGAGATTGTTGCCTTCATTTCTTTTCCCATTTCCTCTTGATGTATTCTGGATTCTCATGTTTAGATAGCTTATATCGTTATATAATTTGGAGATAATTCTGCTGTCTCGTCCAGGTTTAATTAGTGATAAAAATGAAACTTGAATCGCTTTCTGTCATCCGTTCTTTAAAACATCTATTAAAATAATGTCTCTCCTGCAGGTACCGAAAGAAATCATGTTTTCCAGTCTGTGATCCTTCTGTAAGGTTTCAAAACTCTGAAATATCTCTTTGTGGGAAAATGAGTAACAGGTAGTTGATCCTTTTCAGGTCCTCCAGTTGATCTTTTTAATCATTTATGGCTCTTTAAGATTTATCAGGGATGAATCTTTGAGATCTGTTTCCATCTTCCATTGACGAGTTTCAGCCTCTGAAGGAACATAGAAATCAGGACAACTTCTGACAAATCTGCATGTTTTGGTGATTTTGTAGATTAATGTAAAATAAAAAAGGCAACATAGCATGTTAGACCAATAAACATCTTTCTAATTAGTTATTACCGAGATCTTCATGGGCTTCTTACAGAATCTGATGGTTTTTCAAGCTCATCGCCTTGTTTACTTCCTGGTTCAGTAAAGGGGTCCTAAAAAGCCACGCCCACACCAACATCTGCCAGCTGCCGCCACCAGTTAACCCATAACACCAGAACCAGTCCATCCGAAGGTTCTGGAGTTATTCTTTATTTATTCAAACAACTCCAGAACCAATTCATTGAACTGAAACAGAACCAGAATTTTATCCACATCCATTTTCCTGACCATCAGCTTCTTTGCCTGAATTTCACAGAAATGGACCCGACCTCCCCTCGGTTCTGGTCAGTTTAAGCCTGAAACCAGAAATAAACCCGGTTCTACTAAGACTAGAACCGGGTCGGTGGGGAACATTGATGGTTCTGATCAGGTTTGTTCAGCTGGACTGAACCGGGTCTGAAACCATCAAAGTGTTTCTGGACCCAACATCTGGACCTCTGCTGGTTCTGAAAGACCCACTTCATTTTCTGATTAGGATTGTTGTAAGTATTACTTTAGTAATTGATTATTCTGATGATTAATGGAGTAATCGAATAAAACATTTGATAAAATAAAATTCTGCCATATGAAAATTATGGCACAATTCTGTTAATATCAATATTAATGCTGATATTCAATATGTAGTTTTCTAAACTACTTTTCTGTAGTTTAGAAAAGAAACCTGAGACAATAAAAGTTCATAGTTCAAGTTAACCTGGACAACAATCTGAAGCTACATGGACTTTAATAATCAACCAGTTTCATGGATGAACTCTGCCCAGACTCTTACTAGCTTCGTGTTAGCCTTAGCTTTGTGTTCATGTTAGCATTGTGTTAGCGTCAACTTTACGTTAGCTTTAGCTTTGTGTTTGAGTCAACTTTATATTAGCTTTAGCTTTGTATTCAAGTTAGCATTGAGTTAGCTCGAGCTTTATGTTAGCTTTAGCTTTGTATTAGCATCGGCTTTGTGTTTTTGGTAGCTTTATGTTAGCTTTAGCTTTGTGAGCATTGAGTTAGCTCGAGCTTTATGTTAGCTTTGGCCTCATCAGCCGTCAGCTACGTGTTTTGTCAGTGACAGGATTAACAGTACAGCCCCCAGCTCTCTAGCGCCACCATGTGCTTGTCCTCTACCTGCTCTGAGATGGACAGACGTTTATTTCCGGGTTCTTCCATTAAACGTCATCAGCACCGCCATGTTCAGTCCAACGGTGAAACACTGAAGAGTTGCTGGTTCTGGTTACACAGCTGAATAAATTGACCCGGTACCGGGAACAGCTGGATGTCCTGGTCCTCAAACGGACCTGACCTAACCCGGTCCGTTTGGTATCAGCACCGGCTATGATGCGTCCTCAGGGCGGCGGTGCGGCGGTCATCGACATGGAGAACATGGACGACACGTCGGGCTCCAGTTTCGAGGACGTTGGCGAGCTGCACCAGAGGATGAGGGAGGAACAGGAAGTGGCCGAGGAGGCGGCGGCCGCCGACGCCGACGGCGCTGACGACTTCCTTGGTGTGAAGGGGCTAAAAGGTCAGCTGGGTCGGCAGGTGGCGGACGAGGTGAGTGCGTGCCGACGGATGGGAGCTGGAATGTTGCTATGGTGACGAGAGGATGCTATAAGCCCCGCCCCCTCCCTCTGTTTCCTCCAGGTGTGGCAGGCGGGGAAGCGGCAGGCGTCCAGAGCCTTCAACCTCTACGCCAACATCGACATCCTCAGGCCGTACTTTGACGTGGAGCCCGCCCAGGTGCGCTGCAGGTGAGAACTCCACTTCCTGCGTCCTGTCAGCTGCTTCCTGATCCCATGCTAAGCTAGCCTTTCCCCTCGCCAGGTTGCTGGAGTCCATGATACCCGTCCGCATGATCACCTTCCCCCAGGTAAACCCCGCCCCTCTTGCAGTAAGCCCCGCCCTCTCCAGGTGAGCTCCAGGTGAGCTGCTGTGCTTCCTCTGCAGAAGGTGGCGGGGGAGCTGTACGGCCCTCTGATGCTGGTCTTCACCCTGGTGGCCATCTTGCTGCACGGCATGAAGACTTCGGGACCGTCATTGTAAGCCCGCCCCCGGCCTGTCCTCACCTGTCCTCACCTGTCCTCACCTGTCCTCACCTGTCCCTCCTTCCGTCACTAGGTGGAGGGCACCCTCATGGGGACGGCCATCGGGAGTGCTTCGGCTACTGGCTCGGCGTTTCCTGCTTCGTCTTCTTCTTGGCCTACCTGGTCAACGCTCAGATCACCTTGCTGCAAATGCTCTCCCTGCTGGTGGGTACTGCACCTCCCCTGCCCCCCAGCTCCCCCTGACATCACTTCCTGTCTCCTGTCGCCAGGGTTACGGCCTGTTCGGGCATTGCGTGGTCCTCCTGGTCACTACAACATCCACTTCCACTTCCTGTTCTACGGCCTGTGGCTGCTGCTGGGCGGACTGTCCACGCTGCGCATGGTAGGACTGCGTTTCCCATCAACCCCTGCCTCAGCCCCGTTTCCCATCAGCCCCTGCTCCTCATTCCCTGTGTGTCCTGCAGGTGGCGGTGTTGCTCTCCCGGACGGTGGGCCAGACGCCGCGGCTGCTGCTCTGCGGTTCCCTGGCGCTGCTGCACATGAGCTTCCTGCTGTACCTGCACTTCAGCTACCACCGCATTCTGGAAGGTCAGAATCGGGTCAGAACCAGAACCGGGTCCGAACACAGAGCTGATTGGACCACGTCTCGTCGTGTTCGACTTTAGTGAATGGGTTTCCTGGGTTTGTTGAGACGATGCGTCCCAGTGGAACGGATCGGTTCCGTTACACACCGAGACCTTATTATGAAAACAATTTTACTGGATGGATGGTTGATGGAACCAGTTCACCCAGTTTAACCATCAGAGAGAAAAACTCGCCATGTTTATAGCAGCATGTTTATAGCATATCGCGGCCCGGTTCTGCAGCTCCGGATCCAAATGTTCTCTCGGGATTGGGCGGCTCATTTGGGTCAGAACCGACTCATGATCTGCTTGGTTCTGTTCCAGGTCTGCTAGACTCTCTGGAAGGACCCGACCCGGCGGCCATGGAGAGGGTGGCCCGAAACGTTCACCAGGTGACCCTGAACGCCACCGCCAGGAGTCTGTGAAGGGCCCAGTGAGAGCTCGGTCCGGATCCGGTCAGGGTCCGGTCCGGATCCGGTCCGGGCTCGGTCCGGATCCGGTCAGGGTCCAGTCCGGGCTCGGTCCGGATCCGGTCAGGGTCCGGTCCGGGCTCGGTCAGGGTTTCTTTCTCTCTGGTTCTGGTTCTCTGGGTTTCTCTCTCCTTCTGCTCTCCATACCTTCAGCGTCTTTATTATTGTTTTTATCTTTGTTGTTTATTACAGATGTTGCGTTTGAGTCAGTTAGAAACTCTGGGAAATCTCAGTTTGTCTAACCTTCACAGAAACTGAAACATGTCAGTGTGTTCAACATGTTAATAAAGATTTGATTCCCATCTAATGGTTCTGAACTGGCAACAGGTGCAGTTCTGTATTTCTGCCACCAGGCGGCACAGCCTACCATAACAAACAAACTGATGGTTCCCTCCTTACCCCAGCTAACCCCAACAGGTCAGACTGAGGCATAAAGGATCCAGCTGCAGGAGTTGGAACACAGTCTGCTGCGATCCGTGCAGAATGTGCTCCAATTATAGAGGGGTCACACTCTTAAGCCTCCTTAGCAAGGTCTATTCAAGGGTCCTGGAGAGGAGGGTCCGTCGGATAGTCGTACCTCAGATTCAGGAAGAGCAGTGTGATTCTTTTTTCTGGTCGTGGAACACTGGACCAGCTCTACAACCCCAGCAGAGTCCAGGAGGTGTATGGGAGTTCCCCAACCGGTCTACATGTGTTTTGTGGACTTGGAGAAGGTGTTTGACCGTGTCCCTCAGGGTGTCCAGTGGGGGTTCTCCAGGAGTTTGGGGGTACCGGGCCCTTTGATACAGGCTGTCAGGTCCCTGTACGACCGGTGTCAGAGTCTGGTCCGCATTGCCGGCAGTAAGTCGGGCTCGTTTCTGGTGAGAGTTGAACTCCGCCAGGACTGCCCTTTGTCACCGATTCTGTTCATTACTTTCATGGACAGAATCTCTAGGTGCAGTCAAGGCGTTGAGGGGATCCGATTTGGTGGCCTCAGGATCGCATCTCTGCTTTTTGCGGATGATGTGGTTCGTTGGCTCCATCAGGTTGTAATCTCTGCAGCTCTCGCTGGAGCGGTTCGCAGCCGAGTGCGAAGCGGCCGGGATGATGATGATCAGTGCCTCCTAATCTGAGGCCGTGGTCTTGAGCCGGAAAAGGGTAGAGTGCCTTCTCCGGGTCGAGGGGGATGTCTTGCCCCGAATGGAGGAGTTCAAAAGATCCGAATGGATCTTGTTCACGAATGAGAGAAGGGAATGGGAGATCGACAGACGGATTGGAGTAGGGTCTACAGTGAAGCGATGAAACTGTACCGGTCCATCAAAGTGAAGAGCAAAGCTATCGATTTATTGGTCGATCTACGTTCCTACCTTCTTCTATGGTCATGAGCTTTGGGTCATGACCGACAGAACGAATACATGGGTCATTCGATCATGACCCATGATCGAATACAAGCGGCCGAAATGGGTTTCCTCCGTTGGGTGGCTGGGCTCTCCCTTCAAGAGAGAAGCTCAGTCATCCGGGAGGGACTCAGAGTAGAGCCGCTGCTCCTTCACATCGAGAGGAGCCAGTTGAGGCTCAGGCATCTGGTCAGGATGCTTCCTGGACGCCTTCCTGGTGGAGATCCCACTGGGAGGAGACCCGGGAAGACCCAGGACACTCTGGAGGGACTTTGTCTCCCGGCTGGCCTGGGAACATCTCAGGTTCCCCCGAAGTGGCTGGAAGAGGGAAGTCTGGGCCTCCCTTCTTAAGCTGCAACCCCCGCGACCCCGGATAAGCGGCAGATGATGGATGGATGGAAGTAATATTGATGATAATAATGTAGCAACAGGAGGATTCATATGTTAGCATTAATATACATCAGTAGTTCGATAATTCAGTCAGGTATCTGATGATGCAACACATCTCAGAGATTTCAAATATAACTGCAATAAAGATAAAAATGTTAAAAACTGTGGCTCATCTCAGCTGTCTGTTTATGAATAAACAAAATCTTAGGTTACATATTTGAGCTCTATTGTTTTGCAGTAACACTCCATAAGTTACCATAACTCTAGAAATAGATTCAGGAAGTGCAATTTTCAGTTTGATCCGCCTTTCTGATCAGTCCCAGAATATTTCGGTCTGACTGCGTTCATGACTTGCTTTATCGTTTATTGTCATCGATATCAAAGCGATCTCAAACTTGCAAAAAATGTTTTTTTTAAATTATTTTTCAGGAAATAAAGTTTCTTGGGGTCATTGGATGATATGTTATTATATCTGTATTCTGATGAATAAATGGTTTTGATATCATATGATCTGGTAAATTCAGCTTTTGGGGGAAAGAATTGATATTTTGCACAGAATTGTTGTAGTTTAACATGCAGCCATTAAGTGTCTAATATATTCTCCTGCAGCCAATCCGTAAAATAAGACTTTATTGTGACGTATGAATCTGTTATTGCATATGATGGACAGCATTTTCCAGACAGTAACATTTTATGGAACTGATAGTTTAATAAGAAATTTATGTTTATTGAAAACAGCTACAAGTTTTAGACCATTATTGTGTTAATATATAATGAGAGAGACAATACCAACATAACTGAGAATTATTCATTATTAATCCAGTTGGCTACTTTCAGACGCCATCTTTGATTTCTTTGACCTATGACCTTTCCTGTGGCCTGTTCCTCCCAATAAAGTTGATTGGGTTAATAGTTTTAACGACAGCAGCAGGTTGACGATATCAATCTGGACAAATTTCCATGTTTGAGGAGTAAATTGGTCCTGAAGCCGTGAGTGAAGTTTGGATTTATCGTCTTTAATCTTGTTTTCAAAACTTCAGGTTCTGAAAAAGTTTGGTTGGATCCGTTATGGTTGGAAGCTGCTTGTTTGAACGCAGCAGTGACGTCATATTAACTGCTGACGCGTCTGATTTCTCAGTGTCTGCACCGATCTGATCATGAATTGTTCATATTCCTAAATTACAGAGAAAAGTGGAAATGAGATGAAATATTAATGTTAAATCAGCAGCAAAGCCTCCAGGGAGTTTCACACAAATATTAATGTTTGGATATAAACCAATAATTAAGTTCCTACAATTTACTCCAAAACATAAATGATCCAAAACTGAGAATAAGAATTGATTATTGATCAATAATGATCATTACTCTCTCCGCCATCTTGTCCTGGTGTTATCTGTCCCCTCACTATCAGCAGCAGGTCCTCTAAGCCCCGCCCCCGCAGGCTGAGCTCTCTCCCTTTAGCTCCTCCCACACAGGTGAGTTCAGGTACCTTCTGCTCTCCACAGTAAATGTCTCTGACTTGGTGAAACTTCATTTCTTGCTACGTCATTGAACTCGTGTTCAGTCCTGCAAGGTGTTTTTGGAGGTCAAAGGTCTTTCATTGTGGGAGGGACAATCAAAACAGAAAACTCAAGAGGCTGATCAATGATCAATACTGATGGATATCGATGGGTCCTCGGCTGCATCTATGTCGCCACGGGAACCGGAAATAACTCTTTAAGGGGAAGCGGAAACAATGAGCGCTCCGCGGGAACAGGCCGGAAGTGGAACCGCGGCTCAGACAGCCAACAGCAGAGGCGGTTCGGAACCGGCCCGGTCCAGCATGAAGATCTATTTCTGCGGCAGCATCCGGGGCGGCAGGTCGGACCAGCTGCTCTACCGGAGGATCGTGAACGCGCTGAGCAGATACGGGAGCGTGCTCACTGAACACGTGGCTTGCGCCGAGCTCGGCGACTCAGGTGGGACGCGCATGCGCTTTTGAGTTTTTGATGGCCCGGACCCAGGCGGGTCGGAGCCTCTGATACTGAGGAAGAGGAAGGCGCTGGAGCCAAAAGGGAGATTTAAAGCCAAAGAATGAGCAGATGCGTCCTGATTAATAGCTATTCAACACTGTAAGAGTTAAGCAGTGCCTGGAGCACCTATTGCTCCACGTTAGCACAACATTAGCAGAGCTAGCGCTCTGGGGAGCAAAGCTATGCTAGCATCACCCTTCTCCCCAAAATCAGCATTTAGCTGTTTCATGCATTAGCTGTGTTCAGCACACTGAATGGAGAAATTCAATGTAAGACAACATGCTAGTGACGGCGTTTAAGCTAACATTAGCATTTTGGCTCATGTTAGCTCACGCTCTAGTTTAAACCTACCGAATGGAGTCAGTCCTCATTGGTCAACATGCTATTGATAGGATTTAGCTAAGTTTAGCATTGATGCTAAATGTTAGCATCAGAACGCTGGTTCTACCCGACGGGCCCACTTTGGAACGTCTTCAGAAACGTTCTACTTCATCAATAAAGTCTTTGCCTTGGTGATGCAACTCTTAACATTTTGTCGTTTTCAGGAAGTCTGTAGATTTGCTCAACAATCACAAAATCCACCAACATTCCTGTGAAGAATGATCACAATAAGTCGTTGCCTTTTCCTGCCTGGTTCTGCTGAGCGCTCAGAAACCGCAGCCCTTCGTAGAAGAGAGGCCAGTCTGGGAGCAGATCCACCGTGAGGCTCCGGGCTACGGCGGCCCATTAGCCGCTGCTACGGCGGCCCATTAGCCGCTGCTACGGCGGCCCATTAGCCGCTGCTACGGCGGCCCATTAGCCGCTGCTACGGCGGCCCATTAGCCGCTGCTACGGCGGCCCATTAGCCGCTGCTACGGCGGCCCATTAGCCGCTGCTACGGCGGCCCATTAGCCGCTGCTACGGCGGCGCATTAGCCGCTGCTACGGCGGCCCATTAGCCGCTGCTACGGCGGCCCATTAGCCGCTGCTACGGCGGCCCATTAGCCGCTGCTACGGCGGCCCATTAGCCGCTGCTACGGCGGCCCATTAGCCGCTGCTACGGCGGCCCATTAGCCGCTGCTACGGCGGCCCATTAGCCGCTGCTACGGCGGCCCATTAGCCGCTGCTACGGCGGCCCATTAGCCGCTGCTACGGCTAGTGACGTCCCCCTGCGGTGCCTTTCCAGTTTCTAGACGTTTTTGGCTTGAATAGGAGCGCCGATGTTGGGATGTGTCACAGATCTCCATCTGTCTGGATTCAAACCCAGAAACAGTTTGGTTTCTGTCAGTTTGGCTGGTAGCGTCTTTAAGCAGCTGCTTCACTGATCGTCTGTCCAGGGAGTAGATGTTTGGGTCGCTTGTTTCTGAGTGAACTGAATTGAAACACAGCGGCTTCATATTGTCAGGTGCAGCATCAGGCTGTGACCCACAGACATGTTAGAGTGCTGCAGGTCAAACGTTTCACCCAGCTGATTCCCTTGGATCTGACCTTGCTGTCGTAGCGTTGACCATTAATAGCAAAATATTACGTCCCCTTTTCAGATTCTCGGCTTGGCTGCAAATCCTGAGCATGGAGTCCTCTCAGTGACCTTCCAAGCAGCAGGTCACTGAGAGGCTCAGGATTTGCAAAATAATGTTCAAAGCTGTTAACAACCAGCTGCTGCTGCAGAGTTACTGTCTGCTAACGATGCAGGAACAGGAAGGAAACAAGGTGGCCATATTGGTGGGCATGTCTCAAGAAATCTGCTTTTATTTGAAATCTTCTCTTTCAAGCTAGAGCTGCTCAGGATGTTTGGGACCAAATGGCCACAATGTTCATTAGTTCATGAATGAATTTGTTCAGGATTGATGAATTGCATTGCTGCTGCTGATTGGTTATTGGTCATGTGATGTCAATGACCAGCTGTGCTCTGACTGGTCAGGAGAGAGAGGTCCAGCAGGGGGCGACAGAGCCATCCATGACCGAGACCTGGCCTGGCTGCGCAGTCTGACGGTAAGACCGGATCGTAGCGTCGGTCCCAGAGGGGTGGGTCGCTCACCTCTGACCCCTATGTGTCTCAGTGGTGGTTGCCGAGGTGACGCGGCCGTCCCTGGGCGTCGGCTACGAGTTGGGCCGGGCCTTGGACATGGAGGACAAGAAGGTGCTGTGTTTGTTCCGGCCGTCGTCAGGACGAGGTGAGGTCACTTCCTGTGCAGGTTGATGTGATTTGGTCATCAGGGTGTTAACTTCCTGCCTCTGCAGCGCTGTCGGCCATGATCCGAGGGGCGGCGGATGGGCGGCGCTTCCTGGTGGTGGACTACAGCGAGGAACAGCTGGAGGGGGTTCTGGACCGGTTCTTCAGTCCAGACTCAACGCCAAGCAGCAGGTCACTGAGACCAATTAGTCACCATGGTGTCGTCCACAGGGGAAGGCGGGTTTGTTTGAACTTATAATAATAGTAATAAAAACCACTAATGAGCATCATCATCATCATCAGCAGCAGCAGCAGCACAAAGGTCAGAGGTGACGGGGAGACATAGTTTGTCTAGCAGAAAGGTCGTGAACCCTGAACTTGTCCAGAATATCTTTCTTCCTTATTTTTTGATATTTTAGTATCTGATGTTTGACTTATAACTGAGGAGCAGCAACAGTTTATTAAATGTCTCTTTGTCCAAAACGTTATTAAAAATGATCTTTCATCAAAGATTGATTTCCTGGTTGTTTGCAGAATATCTGAGACATGAACCGTGTCAGAGGAATCGTCTCCATGTGAAAGGAAGAGCTTCCTCTGCTCCACTGATCGTTGGAGCATTTCTGTTGTGACAACATCTCCAATCAATAACCCTTATTGATTGATGATTAGCAGTGACACATTGTAGAGGATAAATTCAATTTATTATAAGATTCCCTTCATCGTTATACATGTTTAACCAGTGATTCTGTTCCATCCAGATGTGAGTAAAAAGTGATTTATTCTGATAAAATATTCACATCATTGCAGATATTACAGTAATGACATCACAGTCTCTGTATTTCAGCAGATTAAAGTCGATTTAGAGTTTTAAAAAGTAGGCGGAATCTCCCTTTAGCGAATCAGAAGCTGACTTCAGTTTGAGAACCAGCAGGGGTCCGGATGTTCCCAGAACCGGGTCCGACTGGACGACCGTGGACTAAATGTTGTTTATAGACTAAACGACCTGCCAAAATAAAAGCAGCTTATTTCAACAACCGTGGAGGCGATGTGCTTTTATTTTGGCAGGTTTCTTGGTAGCTATGGTGACGGAACTGCAGCTGAATTTGTTTCTCTGATTGTTTATGAATAACTGATCATGTAACGGGTCAATATTGATGTTGACTGATGATACTGTGATAAATCATTGAGCAGGTGTTGTTTATCTGAGCTACCTGTCAATCCGTCCTACCTGAACACTACGTCACATTCTGCTGACTCAGCAGATTTCTTCTCCTACCTGTGGAAGTTTCATTCAGGTGTTTTATTTCATTGCATCAGAAACTTTATTTATTTTCTAGCAGCTTTCATGAAGCTGCTGGATTACTAGCAGAATTCTGGCTTTAGTTTGGTCCAGTCATCATCAGGACTGAATATGTTTTTGAGCTATACTTTTAAAATACTTTAGTTTAATTACACTTTTTATTAATGATCAAACTTTGCTAAATAGATGTGGGACTGAAGTTGTCAAGGCCTGTAATATCAGTGCATATGAATCATATCCCATCATTTCAGTGACTTGTTGTGGCTGATGCTGATAACATATAATATATATATAATATAAAGTATTAATGCACAAAAAAGATCTGTGGTGATCTAGATTAGTGTTTAATTCCAATAAAAGCTGTTTCCATCTGATCCGGTTTTATTCTAACAAACGCCTCTGTGTCTCAGATATTAACAGCTAGATATTGTAGGAAAGGATCAGCTGCATCTGCAGCTTTTCATTTCAACTTTGGTAGGATATTCAGATGAAGGAAGTGATCTGCTTCTGGTTTCATCATCACATCATTGTTCAATGCTAAGCTAACCAGAACTGCTAAGCTTCCAGTCACTAAATGATCCAATTATTGAACATTAACAAGCCGCTGCAGTTTGTTTGTAACATGGCGGTAGCAGCTTTAGACGGTAGCACGGACAGACAGAGCCAGCTGTCGATCCGTGCTGCGGTAGGGAAATCTGACGAGTAGCTCAGATCGTCAGAACAGGGTCAGTGAGAAAAGGCCGAAATCTCGCGAGAAACTTCGTGTTTTCAGCTGTATTCCCTCCTGTGCCGCTGGGGGCGGTAAATCCGACCTCCGCTTTCACCGCAGCAGCAGAAGAAGGAGCCCACCAAAACACCCGCTGAACCGCCCGTCCAGGTCTGCTCTGACTGGAACCGAACCGAGCCCAGCCGAACATGACGAGTCTGAAGGAGTCCGTTTCCGGCGGCTGCAACGTGCTCACGTGATCACAGAGGAACTTCCGGAGCGGAGACAGAAAGGAGGCAGGTGAGACCCGAACCTCACCTGGATACGCGGTTCGGCTCTGTGCTGCGGTTCGAGAGGTTTCTGGATCACCGGGCTCTGCGGTTCCGGCTCTGTGGATCCTGGTCCAATCAGAGGAAGCAGACCGGAACTGCCTCACATCCGGTTTAACCCGGATTATGTGATGGGTGTGGAGCGATTCAGAACCACCCAGAAGGTTCTGATGGACCTGATAGCTTCATGCTTGACCCGTTGGATCAGAGCAGTCTGGTCCGGTTCCGAACAAGTTCTCCAGGTTCTTGTTCTGAACCGTCGCCCCAGTAGAAGTTTCTGGTTGCAGCTCACAACCTTGAAGACAAAAATCGACCCATTAGAATGATTAGAAGCTGGTACCAGAACCAGGAGGAACCAAGCCAGAAGAGAGGCTCCTCCTAGTTCTGGTCCTGGTTCTGGTCCTGGTTCTGGTTCTGGTCCTGTTTCTAGTTCAGGTCTGGGTCGATCCGTCTCCGGGTCGGTCTGGGTCCGGGTCGATCCGTCTCCGGGTCGGGTCTGGGTCGGTCCGGGTCCGGGTCGGGTCCGGGTCGGTCCGGGTCCGGGTCGATCCGTCTCCGGGTCGGGTCCGGGTCGATCCTGCAGCCCAGCACAGTTGGAGGTGGACCAGATGGTCCGGTGAACTGGTACCAGCCGACCTGGACAAAGTTGTCAGGGTTTCCCAGGCGACCTGCTCAGCCCAGCGGGGGGTCCGCCGTGTTTCTGTTGTAAAAATGTTAAATTGACAGGAAATGTAAACATATTACTGGGTAATTATGAATTAGAGGAAAACATGGAGAGTGAAACTATTGAAACCGTCACCGGTCTAAACAACAAATCCAATTTTCCATGAATATGAATTATTTGCACTTTTGTTCAATCCACATTAAGGCAGCGGCTCCTTGGGGCCCCCAGGGCTCTTTGGGGCCCCCATGGCTTCAGGGGCCCCCAGGGCTTCAGGGGCCACCATGGCTTCAGGGGCCCCCATGGCTTCAGGGGCCCCCAGGGCTTCAGGGGCCCCCAGGGCTCCTGGGGCCGCCAGGGCTTCAGGGGCCCCCAGGGCTTCAGGGGCCCCCAGGGCTTCAGGGGCCCCCAGGGCTTCAGGGGCCCCCAGGGCTTCAGGGGCCCCCAGGGCTTCAGGGGCCAGAAATAATCATATTTTAACACAGAAGCAGAAATGAAACCTTCTTTTATTGAGATGATCAATGCTGCTAAATTTGATGTCACAGTTTTAACATAAACTAAAAGATTTTAAATTGTTTAACATTTAAATGTACTTTTAAGGAGCTGGAAAGTTTATTTTATAAAAGATCAAAGAACAATATTCATAGTTAGATTGTTTGTTACCACAGCAACAACCTGATGCTGAGTTTGTTGACAAATATAAATTAATAAACTGTAATTAGAACTGATAGTTTTCAGGTTGGCCAGTTAATCTACTTTAATCTCCCAGATTAAATCCAACAGAAGCTGCTAGAGGTTCTGATGTTTTAGCAGCAAGAGGGGCCCAACAGTCAGGTTCTGCCCCACAGTCAGGTTCTGCCCCAACAGTCAGGTTCTGCCCCACAGTCAGGTTCTGCCCCAACAGTCAGGTTCTGCCCCAACAGTCAGGTTCTGCCCCACAGTCAGGTTCTGCCCCACAGTCAGGTTCTGCCCCAACAGTCAGGTTCTGCCCCAACAGTCAGGTTCTGCCCCAACAGTCAGGTTCTGCCCCAACAGTCAGGTTCTGCCCCACAGTCAGGTTCTGCCCCACAGTCAGGTTCTGCCCCAACAGTCAGGTTCTGCCCCAACAGTCAGGTTCTGCCCCACAGTCAGGTTCTGCCCCACAGTCAGGCAGCTAGCCTGTTAGCTCAGCACATGGCAGCTAGCCTGTTAGCTCAGCACATGGCAGCTAGCCTGTTAGCTCAGCACATGGCAGCTAGCCTGTTAGCTCAACAAATGGCAGCTAGCTTGTTAGCTCAGCACATGGCAGCTAGTCTGTTAGCTCAGCAAATGGCAGCTAGCCTGTTAGCTCAACAAATGGCAGCTAGCCTGTTAGCTCAGCACATGGCAGCTAGCCTGTTAGCTCAGCACATGGCAGCTAGCCTGTTAGCTCAACAAATGGCAGC
Source organism: Poeciliopsis prolifica (assembly GCF_027474105.1). NCBI lineage: Eukaryota > Metazoa > Chordata > Actinopteri > Cyprinodontiformes > Poeciliidae > Poeciliopsis > Poeciliopsis prolifica. Next base: position 253,100 of record NW_026562531.1, read on the forward strand.
TAGCTTGTTAGCTCAGCACATGGCAGCTAGTCTGTTAGCTCAGCAAATGGCAGCTGGCCTATTAGCTCAACAAATGGCAGCTAGCCTGTTAGCTCAACAAATTGCAGCTAGCCTGTAAGTTCAACAAATGGCAGCTAGCCTGTTAGCTCAACAAATGGCAGCTAGCCTGTAAGCTCAGCACATGGCAGCTAGCCTGTTAGCTCAGCACATGGCAGCTAGACTGTTAGCTCAGCAAATGGCAGCTAGCCTGTTAGCTCAACAAATGGCAGCTAGCCTGTTAGCTCAACAAATGGCAGCTAGCTTGTTAGCTCAGCACATGGCATCTAGCCTGTTAGCTCAGCAAATGGCAGCTAGCCTGTTAGCTCAGCACATGGCAGCTAGCCTGTTAGCTCAGCACATGGCAGCTAGTCTGTTAGCTCAGCAAATGGCAGCTGGCCTGTTAGCTCAGCAAATGGCAGCTGGCCTGTTAGCTCAACAAATGGCAGCTAGCCTGTAAGCTCAGCACATGGCAGCTAGCCTGTTAGCTCAGCACATGGCAGCTAGACTGTTAGCTCAGCAAATGGCAGCTAGCCTGTTAGCTCAACAAATGGCAGCTAGCCTGTTAGCTCAACAAATGGCAGCTAGCTTGTTAGCTCAGCACATGGCATCTAGCCTGTTAGCTCAGCAAATGGCAGCTAGCCTGTTAGCTCAGCACATGGCAGCTAGCCTGTTAGCTCAGCACATGGCAGCTAGTCTGTTAGCTCAGCAAATGGCAGCTGGCCTGTTAGCTCAGCAAATGGCAGCTGGCCTGTTAGCTCAGCAAATGGCAGCTAGCCTGTCAGCTCAGCACATGGCAGCTAGCCTGTTAGCTCAGCACATGGCAGCTAGCCTGTTAGCTCAGCACATGGCAGCTAGCCTGTTAGCTCAACAAATGGCAGCTAGCTTGTTAGCTCAGCACATGGCAGCTAGTCTGTTAGCTCAGCAAATGGCAGCTGGCCTGTTAGCTCAACAAATGGCAGCTAGCCTGTTAGCTCAACAAATTGCAGCTAGCCTGTAAGTTCAACAAATGGCAGCTAGCCTGTTAGCTCAACAAATGGCAGCTAGCCTGTAAGCTCAGCACATGGCAGCTAGCCTGTTAGCTCAGCACATGGCAGCTAGACTGTTAGCTCAGCAAATGGCAGCTAGCCTGTTAGCTCAACAAATGGCAGCTAGCCTGTTAGCTCAACAAATGGCAGCCAACTTGTTAGCTCAGCACATGGCATCTAGCCTGTTAGCTCAGCAAATGGCAGCTAGCCTGTTAGCTCAGCAAATGGCAGCTAGCCTGTTAGCTCAACAGCAGGTATTTTGTGCTAATAAAATACAGGAAAACGCCACAACAGCGAGTTATGAAGTCGCTAAACTTATTGCCCAGCACGTCAAACCGTTTTCAGACAGTGATTTCATAAAGCAGTTCCTCATCAAAGGCACACATAATGTGTCCAACAACAGTGTCTGATTTCAACAATGTGAGCTCATTCAGAAATACAGTCGTGCGGAGAATAGAAGACTTGTCAGCTGCCCTGAAACTTCAGCTGAGAGACAAAACTTGTGCTTTTGATTTTTACTGGATAGCATGAGATGAGAGCTCAGACGCCACAGACACTGCGCAGCTGCATACAGGCAGCTGAAAAGATGGGGCTTAATTGGGACAAGCTCTGCGGAGTAACAACAGATGGAGCTCCGGCCATGACGGGCGAGCGCAAAGGTAAAAGAGAGCAGAGGTGAGGCTGTTAGGATGAACTGTATAATCCACCAAGAAGCGCTGTGTGCCAGGGTTAGGGTTAGGGTTAGGGTTAGGGTTAGTGTGTGCCAACACTGTCCAGCTGAGCGATGTGATGAACTCTTATTAAAACTGTCAACATATTTCAAGCTCCAGGAATGACCCACAAAGATTTTCAGGCTCTCCAATCTGACGCTGAAGACGGGGATGTTCTTGCACTCTGATGTGCTGTTGCAGCGCTTTTATTCGCTGACATCAGAAATCGACCAGTTTTAAAAGAGAAGAGTGCTTTTGATTTTTTCATGAACTAAGTGACCCTGTAGCTGCAGAACTGGCATTTTAGTTGATCTGGATCCACTGAACAAGAACCTAGAAGGAAAGAACAGCTGCATGCGCATGAAAGCCCTGAGCGCTAAGCTCCACCTAGTGGAGACAGACTGAACGTCACCTCTAGTGTCTGTGGCCCTTTGCTTGTTTGTCTGTATTTGGCCCTCAATAAAAACATTTGGACCCCTGAGACCCAGGAGTCTCAGAAATGTTGGACAACAGGTCCAACATTTCTGTCTGTCGACTTTTAATAGAGTCACAGAAACTGAAACTGTTTACTGCAGTTTATGGGACGAGTTTCTCTGAGATCTGAGTTAACCCACCTGTCCTCCTCCTGTCCTCCACCTGTCCTCCTCCTGTCCTCCTCTTGTCCTCCACCTGTCCTCCTCCTGTCCTCCACCTGTCCTCCTGTCCTCCTCTTGTCCTCCACCTGTCCTCCTCTTGTCCTCCACCTGTACTCCTGTCCTCCTCTTGTCCTCCACCTGTCCTCCTCCTGTCCTCCTCTTGTCCTCCACCTGTCCTCCTCTTGTCCTCCACCTGTCCTCCTCTTGTCCTCCACCTGTCCTCCTCCTGTCCTCCTCTTGTCCTCCACCTGTCCTCCTCTTGTCCTCCACCTGTCCTCCTCCTGTCCTCCTCTTGTCCTCCACCTGTCCTCCACATGTCGTCCTCCTGTCCTCCTCTTGTCCTCCACCTGTCGTCCTCCTGTCCTCTACCTGTCCTCCTCTTGTCCTCCACCTGTCCTCCTTTTGTCCTCCTCCTGTCCCCCACCATCCACCTGTCCTCCACCTGATGTCCTCTTGTCCTCCTCCTGTCCCCCACATGTCCTCCACCTGACCTCCTGTCCTCCACCTGTCCTCCTCTTGTCCTCCACCTGTCCTCCTCTTGTCCTCCACCTGTCCTCCTCTTGTCCTCCACCTGTCCTCCTCCTGTCCTCCTCTTGTCCTCCTCTTGTCCTCCACCTGTCCTCCTCCTGTCCTCCTCTTGTCCTCCACCTGTCCTCCACCTGTCGTCCACCTGTCCTCCTCTTGTCCTCCACCTGTCCTCCTGTCCTCCTCTTGTCCTCCACCTGTCCTCCTCCTGTCCTCCTCTTGTCCTCCACCTGTCCTCCACATGTCGTCCTCCTGTCCTCCTCTTGTCCTCCACCTGTCCTCCTCTTGTCCTCCACCTGTCCTCCACATGTCGTCCTCCTGTCCTCCTCTTGTCCTCCACCTGTCGTCCTCCTGTCCTCTACCTGTCCTCCTCTTGTCCTCCACCTGTCCTCCTTTTGTCCTCCTCCTGTCCCCCACCATCCACCTGTCCTCCACCTGATGTCCTCTTGTCCTCCTCCTGTCCCCCACATGTCCTCCACCTGACCTCCTGTCCTCCACCTGACCTCCACCTGTCGTCCACCTGTCCTCCTCTTGTCCTCCACCTGTCCTCCTGTCCTCCTCTTGTCCTCCACCTGTCCTCCTGTCCTCCTCTTGTCCTCCACGTGTCCTCCTCTTGTCCTCCACCTGTCCTCCTCCTGTCCTCCTCTTGTCCTCCACCTGTCCTCCACATGTCGTCCTCCTGTCCTCCTCTTGTCCTCCACCTGTCGTCCTCCTGTCCTCTAACTGTCCTCCACCTGTCCTCCTCTTGTCCTCCACCTGTCCTCCTTTTGTCCTCCTCCTGTCCCCCACCATCCACCTGTCCTCCACCTGATGTCCTCTTGTCCTCCTCCTGTCCCCCAAATGTCCTCCTCTTGTCCTCCACCTGTCCTCCTTTTGTCCTCCTCCTGTCCCCCACCATCCACCTGTCCTCCACCTGATGTCCTCTTGTCCTCCTCCTGTCCCCCACATGTCCTCCACCTGACCTCCTGTCCTCCACCTGACCTCCACCTGTCGTCCACCTGTCCTCCTGTCCTCCTCTTGTCCTCCACCTGTCCTCCTGTCCTCCTCTTGTCCTCCACCTGTCCTCCTCTTGTCCTCCACCTGTCCTCCTCCTGTCCTCCTCTTGTCCTCCACCTGTCCTCCACATGTCGTCCTCCTGTCCTCCTCTTGTCCTCCACCTGTCGTCCTCCTGTCCTCTACCTGTCCTCCACCTGTCCTCCTCTTGTCCTCCACCTGTCCTCCTTTTGTCCTCCTCCTGTCCCCCACCATCCACCTGTCCTCCACCTGATGTCCTCTTGTCCTCCTCCTGTCCCCCAAATGTCCTCCTCTTGTCCTCCACCTGTCCTCCTTTTGTCCTCCTCCTGTCCCCCACCATCCACCTGTCCTCCACCTGATGTCCTCTTGTCCTCCTCCTGTCCCCCACATGTCCTCCACCTGTCCACCTGACCTCCTGTCCTCCACCTGACCTCCACCTGTCCTCCTGTCCTCCTCTTGACCTCCACCTGTCCTCCACCTGTCCTCCTCTTGTCCTCCACCTGTCCTCCTCTTGTCCTCCACCTGTCCTCCTGTCCAGCTCCTACAGTGGGAAGGTCTTCCGGGTCACTCTGCTGTCTCTGGGCGGTTTCTTGATTCTTCTTCTTCTCATCATCTTCTTCATCCTGGAGTCTCCCATTCATCCAGAGGCCTTCAGGTGAGTCAGTCTGGATCGGGTCAGAACCAGATCAAACCCTCTTTAACCCCCTTGTTTCCATGGCGGCCTGTGGCGCCCCCTGCTGGCTGCAGCTTGAAGGAGCCGCCCCAGATGAAGGGCTGCTGGGAGCCCAACCTGCGGCTCCGGGAGGCCCGGCGGCTCTACGAGGACCAGCTTCTGGGTCCAGAGTCCATCGTCAACATGGGAGGTCAGCTGCTTCACTTCTGGTTCCCGACCAGAACCAGAACCAGAACCAGAACCAGAACCAGTCTGTTTTTCTCTCCGCAGATGTTTTCTTCACTGGAACAGCTGACGGCAAAATCCTCAAGCTGATTGGACAGAGAATCGTTACCTTGGCAACGCTCGGCAGGCCGCCGTGTGGTGAGAACTGGTTCTGACTGGTTCTGATTGGTTCTGACTGGTTCTGACTGGTTCTGATTGGTTCTGACTGGTTCTGACTGGTTCTGACTGGTTCTGACTGGTTCTGATTGGTTCTGACTGGTTCTGACTGGTTCTGATTGGTTCTGACTGGTTCTGACTGGTTCTGACTGGTTCTGATTGGTTCTGACTGGTTCTGACTGGTTCTGATTGGTTCTGACTGGTTCTGACTGGTTCTGACTGGTTCTGACTGGTTCTGACTGGTTCTGATTGGTTCTGACTGGTTCTGACTGGTTCTGATTGGTTCTGACTGGTTCTGACTGGTTCTGATTGGTTCTGACTGGTTCTGACTGGTTCTGACTGGTTCTGACTGGTTCTGATTGGTTCTGACTGGTTCTGACTGGTTCTGACTGGTTCTGACTGGTTCTGACTGGTTCTGACTGGTTCTGATTGGTTCTGACTGGTTCTGATAGGTTCTGACTGGTTCTGATTGGTTCTGACTGGTTCTGACTGGTTCTGACTGGTTCTGACTGGTTCTGATAGGTTCTGACTGGTTCTGACTGGTTCTGATTGGTTCTGACTGGTTCTGACTGGTTCTGATTGGTTCTGACTGGTTCTGACTGGTTCTGACTGGTTCTGACTGGTTCTGATTGGTTCTGACTGGTTCTGAAAGGTTCTGACTGGTTCTGACTGGTTCTGACTGGTTCTGACTGGTTCTGACTGGTTCTGATTGGTTCTGACTGGTTCTGACTGGTTCTGACTGGTTCTGATAGGTTCTGACTGGTTCTGATAGGTTCTGACTGGTTCTGACTGGTTCTGACTGGTTCTGATTGGTTCTGACTGGTTCTGACTGGTTCTGACTGGTTCTGATTGGTTCTGACTGGTTCTGACTGGTTCTGACTGGTTCTGACTGGTTCTGATTGGTTCTGACTGGTTCTGACTGGTTCTGACTGGTTCTGATTGGTTCTGACTGGTTCTGACTGGTTCTGACTGGTTCTGATTGGTTCTGACTGGTTCTGACTGGTTCTGACTGGTTCTGATAGGTTCTGACTGGTTCTGATTGGTTCTGACTGGTTCTGACTGGTTCTGACTGGTTCTGATTGGTTCTGACTGGTTCTGACTGGTTCTGACTGGTTCTGATTGGTTCTGACTGGTTCTGACTGGTTCTGACTGGTTCTGACTGGTTCTGATTGGTTCTGACTGGTTCTGAAAGGTTCTGACTGGTTCTGACTGGTTCTGACTGGTTCTGACTGGTTCTGACTGGGTCTGACTGGTTCTGATTGGTTCTGACTGACTGGTTCTGACTGGTTCTGACTGGTTCTGATTGGTTCTGACTGGTTCTGACTGGTTCTGACTGGTTCTGACTGGTTCTGATTGGTTCTGACTGGTTCTGACTGGTTCTGACTGGTTCTGATTGGTTCTGACTGGTTCTGACTGGTTCTGACTGGTTCTGACTGGTTCTGAAAGGTTCTGATTGGTTCTGACTGGTTCTGACTGGTTCTGATTGGTTCTGACTGGTTCTGACTGGTTCTGACTGGGTCTGACTGGTTCTGATTGGTTCTGACTGGTTCTGACTGGTTCTGACTGGTTCTGACTGGTTCTGATTGGTTCTGACTGGTTCTGACTGGTTCTGACTGGTTCTGATTGGTTCTGACTGGTTCTGATTGGTTCTGACTGGTTCTGATTGGTTCTGACTGGGTCTGATTGGTTCTGACTGGGTCTGACTGGTTCTGATTGGTTCTGACTGGTTCTGACTGGTTCTGACTGGTTCTGATAGGTTCTGACTGGTTCTGACTGGGTCTGACTGGTTCTGACTGGTTCTGATAGGTTCTAACTGGTTCTGACTGGTTCTGATTGGTTCTGACTGGTTCTGATTGGTTCTGACTGGTTCTGATTGGTTCTGACTGGTTCTGACTGGTTCTGACTGGTTCTGATTGGTTCTGATTGGTTCTGACTGGTTCTGACTGGTTCTGATTGGTTCTGACTGGTTCTGATTGGTTCTGACTGGTTCTGATTGGTTCTGACTGGGTCTGATTGGTTCTGACTGGTTCTGACTGGTTCTGATTGGTTCTGACTGGTTCTGATTGGTTCTGACTGGTTCTGATTGGTTCTGACTGGGTCTGATTGGTTCTGACTGGGTCTGACTGGTTCTGATTGGTTCTGACTGGTTCTGACTGGTTCTGACTGGTTCTGATTTGTTCTGACTGGTTCTGACTGGTTCTGATTGGTTCTGACTGGTTCTGACTGGTTCTGACTGGTTCTGACTGGTTCTGACTGGTTCTGATTGGTTCTGACTGGTTCTGACTGGGTCTGACTGGTTCTGATTGGTTCTGATTGGTTCTGACTGGTTCTGATTGGTTCTGACTGGTTCTGATAGGTTCTGACTGGTTCTGACTGGTTCTGACTGGTTCTGACTGGTTCTGATAGGTTCTGACTGGTTCTGACTGGTTCTGACTGGTTCTGATTGGTTCTGACTGGTTCTGATTGGTTCTGACTGGTTCTGATAGGTTCTGACTGGTTCTGACTGGTTCTGATTGGTTCTGACTGGTTCTGATTGGTTCTGACTGGTTCTGATAGGTTCTGACTGGTTCTGACTGGTTCTGACTGGTTCTGACTGGTTCTGACTGGGTCTGACTGGTTCTGACTGGTTCTGATTGGTTCTGACTGGTTCTGATAGGTTCTGACTGGTTCTGATAGGTTCTGACTGGTTCTGACTGGTTCTGACTGGTTCTGATTGGTTCTGACTGGTTCTGATTGGTTCTGACTGGTTCTGACTGGTTCTGACTGGTTCTGACTGGGTCTGATTGGTTCTGACTGGTTCTGATTGGTTCTGACTGGTTCTGACTGGTTCTGATAGGTTCTGACTGGTTCTGATAGGTTCTGACTGGTTCTGACTGGTTCTGATTGGTTCTGACTGGTTCTGATTGGTTCTGACTGGGTCTGACTGGTTCTGACTGGGTCTGACTGGTTCTGATTGGTTCTGACTGGTTCTGATTGGTTCTGACTGGTTCTGACTGGTTCTGACTGGTTCTGATTGGTTCTGACTGGTTCTGACTGGTTCTGACTGGTTCTGATTGGTTCTGACTGGTTCTGACTGGTTCTGATTGGTTCTGACTGGTTCTGACTGGTTCTGATTGGTTCTGACTGGTTCTGACTGGTTCTGACTGGTTCTGATTGGTTCTGAAAGGTTCTGACTGGTTCTGACTGGTTCTGACTGGTTCTGATTGGTTCTGACTGATTCTGACTGGTTCTGACTGGTTCTGACTGGGTCTGACTGGTTCTGATTGGTTCTGACTGGTTCTGATTGGTTCTGACTGGTTCTGACTGGTTCTGACTGGTTCTGACTGGTTCTGATTGGTTCTGACTGGTTCTGACTGGTTCTGATTGGTTCTGACTGGTTCTGACTGGTTCTGATTGGTTCTGACTGGTTCTGACTGGTTCTGATTGGTTCTGACTGGTTCTGACTGGTTCTGACTGGTTCTGATTGGTTCTGACTGGTTCTGATTGGTTCTGACTGGGTCTGATTGGTTCTGACTGGTTCTGACTGGTTCTGATTGGTTCTGACTGGTTCTGATTGGTTCTGACTGGTTCTGATTGGTTCTGACTGGTTCTGACTGGTTCTGACTGGGTCTGACTGGTTCTGATTGGTTCTGACTGGTTCTGATTGGTTCTGACTGGTTCTGACTGGTTCTGATTGGTTCTGACTGGTTCTGACTGGTTCTGACTGGTTCTGACTGGTTCTGATTGGTTCTGACTGGTTCTGACTGGTTCTGATTGGTTCTGACTGGTTCTGACTGGTTCTGATTGGTTCTGACTGGTTCTGACTGGTTCTGACTGGTTCTGATTGGTTCTGATTGGTTCTGAAAGGTTCTGACTGGTTCTGACTGGTTCTGACTGGTTCTGATTGGTTCTGACTGGTTCTGACTGGTTCTGACTGGTTCTGACTGGGTCTGACTGGTTCTGATTGGTTCTGACTGGTTCTGATTGGTTCTGACTGGTTCTGACTGGTTCTGATTGGTTCTGACTGGTTCTGATTGGTTCTGACTGGTTCTGATTGGTTCTGACTGGGTCTGATTGGTTCTGACTGGGTCTGACTGGTTCTGATTGGTTCTGACTGGTTCTGACTGGTTCTGACTGGTTCTGATAGGTTCTGACTGGGTCTGACTGGTTCTGACTGGTTCTGATAGGTTCTGACTGGTTCTGACTGGTTCTGATTGGTTCTGACTGGTTCTGATTGGTTCTGACTGGTTCTGACTGGGTCTGACTGGTTCTGACTGGTTCTGATAGGTTCTGACTGGTTCTGACTGGTTCTGACTGGGTCTGACTGGTTCTGACTGGTTCTGATTGGTTCTGACTGGTTCTGATTGGTTCTGACTGGTTCTGATAGGTTCTGACTGGTTCTGATAGGTTCTGACTGGTTCTGACTGGTTCTGATTGGTTCTGACTGGTTCTGATTGGTTCTGACTGGGTCTGACTGGTTCTGATTGGTTCTGACTGGTTCTGATAGGTTCTGACTGGTTCTGACTGGGTCTGACTGGTTCTGACTGGTTCTGATAGGTTCTGACTGGTTCTGACTGGTTCTGATAGGTTCTGATAGGTTCTGACTGGTTCTGATTGGTTCTGATTGGTTCTGACTGGGTCTGACTGGTTCTGATTGGTTCTGACTGGTTCTGATTGGTTCTGACTGGTTCTGACTGGTTCTGACTGGTTCTGACTGGTTCTGATTGGTTCTGACTGGTTCTGACTGGTTCTGATTGGTTCTGACTCGTTCTGACTGGTTCTGACTGGTTCTGATTGGTTCTGACTGGTTCTGACTGGTTCTGACTGGTTCTGACTGGTTCTGATTGGTTCTGAAAGGTTCTGACTGGTTCTGACTGGTTCTGACTGGTTCTGATTGGTTCTGACTGGTTCTGACTGGTTCTGACTGGTTCTGACTGGGTCTGACTGGTTCTGATTGGTTCTGACTGGTTCTGATGGTTCTGACTGGTTCTGACTGGTTCTGATTGGTTCTGACTGGTTCTGACTGGTTCTGACTGGTTCTGATTGGTTCTGACTGGTTCTGACTGGTTCTGATTGGTTCTGACTGGTTCTGACTGGTTCTGACTGGTTCTGATTGGTTCTGACTGGTTCTGACTGGTTCTGACTGGTTCTGATTGGTTCTGACTGGTTCTGATTGGTTCTGACTGGGTCTGATTGGTTCTGACTGGGTCTGACTGGTTCTGATTGGTTCTGACTGGTTCTGACTGGTTCTGACTGGTTCTGATAGGTTCTGACTGGTTCTGACTGGGTCTGACTGGTTCTGACTGGTTCTGATAGGTTCTGACTGGTTCTGACTGGTTCTGATTGGTTCTGACTGGTTCTGATTGGTTCTGACTGGTTCTGACTGGTTCTGACTGGTTCTGACTGGTTCTGACTGGTTCTGATTGGTTCTGACTGGTTCTGACTGGTTCTGACTGGTTCTGATTGGTTCTGACTGGTTCTGACTGGTTCTGACTGGTTCTGATTGGTTCTGACTGGTTCTGACTGGTTCTGACTGGTTCTGATAGGTTCTGACTGGTTCTGATTGGTTCTGACTGGTTCTGACTGGTTCTGACTGGTTCTGATTGGTTCTGACTGGTTCTGACTGGTTCTGATTGGTTCTGACTGGTTCTGACTGGGTCTGACTGGTTCTGATTGGTTCTGACTGGTTCTGACTGGTTCTGACTGGTTCTGATTGGTTCTGACTGGTTCTGATTGGTTCTGACTGGTTCTGACTGGTTCTGACTGGTTCTGACTGGTTCTGATTGGTTCTGACTGGTTCTGACTGGTTCTGACTGGTTCTGATTGGTTCTGACTGGTTCTGACTGGTTCTGACTGGTTCTGACTGGTTCTGAAAGGTTCTGATTGGTTCTGACTGGTTCTGACTGGTTCTGATTGGTTCTGACTGGTTCTGACTGGTTCTGACTGGGTCTGACTGGTTCTGATTGGTTCTGACTGGTTCTGACTGGTTCTGACTGGTTCTGACTGGTTCTGACTGGTTCTGATTGGTTCTGACTGGTTCTGACTGGTTCTGACTGGTTCTGATTGGTTCTGACTGGTTCTGATTGGTTCTGACTGGTTCTGATTGGTTCTGACTGGGTCTGATTGGTTCTGACTGGGTCTGACTGGTTCTGATTGGTTCTGACTGGTTCTGACTGGTTCTGACTGGTTCTGATAGGTTCTGACTGGTTCTGACTGGGTCTGACTGGTTCTGACTGGTTCTGATAGGTTCTAACTGGTTCTGACTGGTTCTGATTGGTTCTGACTGGTTCTGATTGGTTCTGACTGGTTCTGATTGGTTCTGACTGGTTCTGACTGGTTCTGACTGGTTCTGATTGGTTCTGATTGGTTCTGACTGGTTCTGACTGGTTCTGATTGGTTCTGACTGGTTCTGACTGGTTCTGACTGGTTCTGATTGGTTCTGACTGGGTCTGATTGGTTCTGACTGGTTCTGACTGGTTCTGATTGGTTCTGACTGGTTCTGATTGGTTCTGACTGGTTCTGATTGGTTCTGACTGGGTCTGATTGGTTCTGACTGGGTCTGACTGGTTCTGATTGGTTCTGACTGGTTCTGACTGGTTCTGACTGGTTCTGATTTGTTCTGACTGGTTCTGACTGGTTCTGATTGGTTCTGACTGGTTCTGACTGGTTCTGACTGGTTCTGACTGGTTCTGACTGGTTCTGATTGGTTCTGACTGGTTCTGACTGGGTCTGACTGGTTCTGATTGGTTCTGATTGGTTCTGACTGGTTCTGATTGGTTCTGACTGGTTCTGATAGGTTCTGACTGGTTCTGACTGGTTCTGACTGGTTCTGACTGGTTCTGATAGGTTCTGACTGGTTCTGACTGGTTCTGACTGGTTCTGATTGGTTCTGACTGGTTCTGATTGGTTCTGACTGGTTCTGATAGGTTCTGACTGGTTCTGACTGGTTCTGATTGGTTCTGACTGGTTCTGATTGGTTCTGACTGGTTCTGATAGGTTCTGACTGGTTCTGACTGGTTCTGACTGGTTCTGACTGGTTCTGACTGGGTCTGACTGGTTCTGACTGGTTCTGATTGGTTCTGACTGGTTCTGATAGGTTCTGACTGGTTCTGATAGGTTCTGACTGGTTCTGACTGGTTCTGACTGGTTCTGATTGGTTCTGACTGGTTCTGATTGGTTCTGACTGGTTCTGACTGGTTCTGACTGGTTCTGACTGGGTCTGATTGGTTCTGACTGGTTCTGATTGGTTCTGACTGGTTCTGACTGGTTCTGATAGGTTCTGACTGGTTCTGATAGGTTCTGACTGGTTCTGACTGGTTCTGATTGGTTCTGACTGGTTCTGATTGGTTCTGACTGGGTCTGACTGGTTCTGACTGGGTCTGACTGGTTCTGATTGGTTCTGACTGGTTCTGATTGGTTCTGACTGGTTCTGACTGGTTCTGACTGGTTCTGATTGGTTCTGACTGGTTCTGACTGGTTCTGACTGGTTCTGATTGGTTCTGACTGGTTCTGACTGGTTCTGATTGGTTCTGACTGGTTCTGACTGGTTCTGATTGGTTCTGACTGGTTCTGACTGGTTCTGACTGGTTCTGATTGGTTCTGAAAGGTTCTGAAAGGTTCTGACTGGTTCTGACTGGTTCTGACTGGTTCTCATTGGTTCTGACTGATTCTGACTGGTTCTGACTGGTTCTGACTGGGTCTGACTGGTTCTGATTGGTTCTGACTGGTTCTGATTGGTTCTGACTGGTTCTGACTGGTTCTGACTGGTTCTGACTGGTTCTGATTGGTTCTGACTGGTTCTGACTGGTTCTGATTGGTTCTGACTGGTTCTGACTGGTTCTGATTGGTTCTGACTGGTTCTGACTGGTTCTGATTGGTTCTGACTGGTTCTGACTGGTTCTGACTGGTTCTGATTGGTTCTGACTGGTTCTGATTGGTTCTGACTGGGTCTGATTGGTTCTGACTGGTTCTGACTGGTTCTGATTGGTTCTGACTGGTTCTGATTGGTTCTGACTGGTTCTGATTGGTTCTGACTGGTTCTGACTGGTTCTGACTGGGTCTGACTGGTTCTGATTGGTTCTGACTGGTTCTGATTGGTTCTGACTGGTTCTGACTGGTTCTGATTGGTTCTGACTGGTTCTGACTGGTTCTGACTGGTTCTGACTGGTTCTGATTGGTTCTGACTGGTTCTGACTGGTTCTGATTGGTTCTGACTGGTTCTGACTGGTTCTGATTGGTTCTGACTGGTTCTGACTGGTTCTGACTGGTTCTGATTGGTTCTGATTGGTTCTGAAAGGTTCTGACTGGTTCTGACTGGTTCTGACTGGTTCTGATTGGTTCTGACTGGTTCTGACTGGTTCTGACTGGTTCTGACTGGGTCTGACTGGTTCTGATTGGTTCTGACTGGTTCTGATTGGTTCTGACTGGTTCTGACTGGTTCTGATTGGTTCTGACTGGTTCTGATTGGTTCTGACTGGTTCTGATTGGTTCTGACTGGGTCTGATTGGTTCTGACTGGGTCTGACTGGTTCTGATTGGTTCTGACTGGTTCTGACTGGTTCTGACTGGTTCTGATAGGTTCTGACTGGGTCTGACTGGTTCTGACTGGTTCTGATAGGTTCTGACTGGTTCTGACTGGTTCTGATTGGTTCTGACTGGTTCTGATTGGTTCTGACTGGTTCTGACTGGGTCTGACTGGTTCTGACTGGTTCTGATAGGTTCTGACTGGTTCTGACTGGTTCTGACTGGGTCTGACTGGTTCTGACTGGTTCTGATAGGTTCTGACTGGTTCTGACTGGTTCTGATAGGTTCTGATAGGTTCTGACTGGTTCTGATTGGTTCTGATTGGTTCTGACTGGGTCTGACTGGTTCTGATTGGTTCTGACTGGTTCTGATTGGTTCTGACTGGTTCTGACTGGTTCTGACTGGTTCTGACTGGTTCTGATTGGTTCTGACTGGTTCTGACTGGTTCTGATTGGTTCTGACTCGTTCTGACTGGTTCTGACTGGTTCTGATTGTTCTGACTGGTTCTGACTGGTTCTGACTGGTTCTGACTGGTTCTGATTGGTTCTGAAAGGTTCTGACTGGTTCTGACTGGTTCTGACTGGTTCTGATTGGTTCTGACTGGTTCTGACTGGTTCTGACTGGTTCTGACTGGGTCTGACTGGTTCTGATTGGTTCTGACTGGTTCTGATTGGTTCTGACTGGTTCTGACTGGTTCTGACTGGTTCTGATGGTTCTGACTGGTTCTGACTGGTTCTGACTGGTTCTGATTGGTTCTGACTGGTTCTGACTGGTTCTGATTGGTTCTGACTGGTTCTGACTGGTTCTGACTGGTTCTGATTGGTTCTGACTGGTTCTGACTGGTTCTGACTGGTTCTGATTGGTTCTGACTGGTTCTGATTGGTTCTGACTGGTCTGATTGGTTCTGACTGGGTCTGACTGGTTCTGATTGGTTCTGACTGGTTCTGACTGGTTCTGACTGGTTCTGATAGGTTCTGACTGGTTCTGACTGGGTCTGACTGGTTCTGACTGGTTCTGATAGGTTCTGACTGGTTCTGACTGGTTCTGATTGGTTCTGACTGGTTCTGATTGGTTCTGACTGGTTCTGATTGGTTCTGACTGGGTCTGATTGGTTCTGACTGGGTCTGACTGGTTCTGACTGGTTCTGACTGGTTCTGACTGGTTCTGATTGGTTCTGACTGGTTCTGATTGGTTCTGACTGGTTCTGATAGGTTCTGACTGGTTCTGACTGGGTCTGACTGGTTCTGACTGGTTCTGATAGGTTCTGACTGGTTCTGACTGGTTCTGATTGGTTCTGACTGGTTCTGATTGGTTCTGACTGTTCTGATTGGTTCTGACTGGTTCTGACTGGTTCTGATTGGTTCTGACTGGTTCTGACTGGTTCTGACTGGTTCTGATAAGTTCTGACTGGTTCTGACTGGTTCTGATTGGTTCTGACTGGTTCTGATAGGTTCTGACTGGTTCTGATTGGTTCTGACTGGTTCTGACTGGTTCTGATAGGTTCTGACTGGTTCTGACTGGTTCTGACTGGGTCTGACTGGTTCTGACTGGTTCTGATAGGTTCTGACTGGTTCTGACTGGGTCTGACTGGTTCTGACTGGTTCTGATAGGTTCTGACTGGTTCTGACTGGTTCTGATTGGTTCTGACTGGTTCTGATTGGTTCTGACTGGTTCTGACTGGTTCTGACTGGTTCTGATTGGTTCTGACTGGTTCTGACTGGGTCTGATTGGTTCTGACTGGGTCTGACTGGTTCTGATTGGTTCTGACTGGTTCTGACTGGTTCTGATTGGTTCTGACTGGTTCTGATTGGTTCTGACTGGTTCTGATTGGTTCTGACTGTTTCTGACTGGTTCTGACTGGTTCTGACTGGTTCTGACTGGGTCTGATTGGTTCTGACTGGTCTGACTGGTTCTGATAGGTTCTGACTGGTTCTGACTGGTTCTGATTGGTTCTGACTGGTTCTGACTGGTTCTGATAGGTTCTGACTGGTTCTGACAGGTTCTGACTGGGTCTGACTGGTTCTGACTGGTTCTGACTGGTTCTGAAAGGTTCTGACTGGTTCTGATAGGTTCTGACTGGTTCTGACTGGTTCTGACTGGTTCTGATTGGTTCTGACTGGTTCTGACTGGTTCTGACTGGTTCTGAAAGGTTCTGACTGGTTCTGACTGGTTCTGATTGGTTCTGACTGGTTCTGACTGGTTCTGACTGGTTCTGATTGGTTCTGACTGGTTCTGATTGGTTCTGATTGGTTCTGAAGGTTCTGACTGGTTCTGACTGGTTCTGACTGGTTCTGATTGGTTCTGACTGGTTCTGACTGGTTCTGACTGGTTCTGATAAGTTCTGACTGGTTCTGACTGGTTCTGATGGTTCTGACTGGTTCTGATAGGTTCTGACTAGTTCTGACTGGTTCTGATAGGTTCTGACTGGTTCTGAAAGGTTCTGACTGGTTCTGACTGGTTCTGATTGGTTCTGACTGGTTCTGACTGGTTCTGACTGGTTCTGATTGGTTCTGACTGGTTCTGACTGGTTCTGACTGGTTCTGATTGGTTCTGATTGGTTCTGACTGGTTCTGACTGGTTCTGATAAGTTCTGACTGGTTCTGACTGGTTCTGATTGGTTCTGACTGGTTCTGATAGGTTCTGACTAGTTCTGACTGGTTCTGACTGGTCTGACTGGTTCTGATAGGTTCTGACTGGTTCTGATAGGTTCTGACTGGTTCTGACTGGTTCTGACTGGTTCTGATTGGTTCTGACTGGTTCTGACTGGGTCTGACTGGTTCTGATTGGTTCTGAAAGGTTCTGACTGGTTCTGACTGGTCCTGACTGGTTCTGATTGGTTCTGACTGGTTCTGATAAGTTCTGACTGGTTCTGACTGGTTCTGATTGGTTCTGACTGGGTCTGACTGGTTCTGATAGGTTCTGACTGGTTCTGAAAGGTTCTGACTGGTTCTGACTGGTTCTGACTGGTTCTGATTGGTTCTGAAAGGTTCTGACTGGTTCTGACTGGTTCTGATTGGTTCTGAAAGGTTCTGACTGGTTCTGACTGGTTCTGACTGGTTCTGATTGGTTTGACTGGTTCTGACTGGTTCTGACTGGTTCTGATAAGTTCTGACTGGTTCTGACTGGTTCTGATTGGTTCTGACTGGTTCTGATAGGTTCTGACTAGTTCTGACTGGTTCTGATAGGTTCTGACTGGTTCTGAAAGGTTCTGACTGGTTCTGACTGGTTCTGACTGGTTCTGACTGGTTCTGATTGGTTCTGACTGGTTCTGACTGGTTCTGACTGGTTCTGATTGGTTCTGACTGGTTCTGACTGGTTCTGACTGGTTCTGATTGGTTCTGATTGGTTCTGACTGGTTCTGATTGGTTCTGACTGGTTCTGATAGGTTCTGACTAGTTCTGACTGGTTCTGACTGGGTCTGACTGGTTCTGATAGGTTCTGACTGGTTCTGATTGGTTCTGACTGGTTCTGATAGGTTCTGACTGGTTCTGATAGGTTCTGACTGGTTCTGACTGGTTCTGATTGGTTCTGACTGGTTCTGATTGGTTCTGACTGGGTCTGACTGGTTCTGATTGGTTCTGACTGGTTCTGATAGGTTCTGACTGGTTCTGACTGGGTCTGACTGGTTCTGACTGGTTCTGATAGGTTCTGACTGGTTCTGACTGGTTCTGATAGGTTCTGATAGGTTCTGACTGGTTCTGATTGGTTCTGATTGGTTCTGACTGGTCTGACTGGTTCTGATTGGTTCTGACTGGTTCTGATTGGTTCTGACTGGTTCTGACTGGTTCTGACTGGTTCTGACTGGTTCTGATTGGTTCTGACTGGTTCTGACTGGTTCTGATTGGTTCTGACTCGTTCTGACTGGTTCTGACTGGTTCTGATTGGTTCTGACTGGTTCTGACTGGTTCTGACTGGTTCTGACTGGTTCTGACTGGGTCTGACTGGTTCTGATTGGTTTCTGACTGGTTCTGATTGGTTCTGACTGGTTCTGACTGGTTCTGATTGGTTCTGACTGGTTCTGACTGGTTCTGACTGGTTCTGATTGGTTCTGACTGGTTCTGACTGGTTCTGATTGGTTCTGACTGGTTCTGACTGGTTCTGATAGGTTCTGACTGGGTCTGACTGGTTCTGACTGGTTCTGACAGGTTCTGACTGGGTCTGACTGGTTCTGACTGGTTCTGACAGGTTCTGATTGGTTCTGACTGGTTCTGACTGGTTCTGATTGGTTCTGACTGGTTCTGACTGGTTCTGACTGGTTCTGACTGGTTCTGATTGGTTCTGATTGGTTCTGACTGGTTCTGACTGGTTCTGATAAGTTCTGACTGGTTCTGACTGGTTCTGATTGGTTCTGACTGGTTCTGATAGGTTCTGACTAGTTCTGACTGGTTCTGACTGGGTCTGACTGGTTCTGATAGGTTCTGACTGGTTCTGATAGGTTCTGACTGGTTCTGACTGGTTCTGACTGGGTCTGACTGGTTCTGATTGGTTCTGATTGGTTCTGAAAGGTTCTGACTGGTTCTGACTGGTTCTGACTGGTTCTGATTGGTTCTGACTGGTTCTGATAAGTTCTGACTGGTTCTGACTGGTTCTGATTGGTTCTGACTGGGTCTGACTGGTTCTGATAGGTTCTGACTGGTTCTGAAAGGTTCTGACTGGTTCTGACTGGTTCTGACTGGTTCTGATTGGTTCTGAAAGGTTCTGACTGGTTCTGACTGGTTCTGATTGGTTCTGAAAGGTTCTGACTGGTTCTGACTGGTTCTGACTGGTTCTGATTGGTTCTGACTGGTTCTGACTGGTTCTGACTGGTTCTGACTGGTTCTGACTGGTTCTGATTGGTTCTGACTGGTTCTGACTGGTTCTGACTGGTTCTGACTGGTTGTGGTTCTGATAGGTTCTGACTGGTTCTGATAGGTTCTGACTGGTTCTGAAAGGTTCTGACTGGTTCTGACTGGTTCTGACTGGTTCTGATTGGTTCTGAAAGGTTCTGACTGGTTCTGACTGGTTCTGACTGGTTCTGATTGGTTCTGAAAGGTTCTGACTGGTTCTGACTGGTTCTGACTGGTTCTGATTGGTTTCTGACTGGTTCTGACTGGTTCTGACTGGTTCTGACTGGTTCTGATTGGTTCTGACTGGTTCTGACTGGTTCTGACTGGGTCTGACTGGTTCTGATAGGTTCTGACTGGTTCTGAAAGGTTCTGACTGGTTCTGACTGGTTCTGACTGGTTCTGATTGGTTCTGACTGGTTCTGATTGGTTCTGACTGGTTCTGACTGGTTCTGACTGGTTCTGACTGGTTCTGATTGGTTCTGACTGGTTCTGATTGGTTCTGACAGGTTCTGACTGGTTCTGATTGGTTCTGACAGGTTCTGATAGGTTCTGACTGGTTCTGACTGGTTCTGATTGGTTCTGACTGGTTCTGAAAGGTTCTGACTAGTTCTGACTGGTTCTGATTGTTCTGACTGGTTCTGACTGGTTCTGACTGGTTCTGATTGGTTCTGACTGGTTCTGACTGGTTCTGACTGGTTCTGACTGGTTCTGAAAGGTTCTGACTGGTTCTGACTGGGGTCTGACTGGTTCTGATAGGTTCTGACTGGTTCTGACTGGGTCTGACTGGTTCTGATTGGTTCTGACTGGTTCTGATTGGTTCTGACAGGTTCTGACTGGTTCTGACTGGTTCTGACTGGTTCTGATAGGTTCTGACTGGGTCTGACTGGGTCTGACTGGGTCTGACTGGTTCTGACTGGTTCTGACAGGTTCTGACTGGTCTGACTGGTTCTGACTGGTTCTGATTGGTTCTGATAGGTTCTGACTGGTTCTGACTGGTTCTGACTGGTTCTGATTGGTTCTGACTGGTTCTGACTGGGTCTGACTGGTTCTGATTGGTTCTGACTGGTTCTGATTGGTTCTGACAGGTTCTGACTGGTTCTGACTGGTTCTGATAGGTTCTGACTGGGTCTGACTGGTTCTGACTGGTTCTGACAGGTTCTGACTGGGTCTGACTGGTTCTGACTGGTTCTGACTGGTTCTGATTGGTTCTGATAGGTTCTGACTGGTTCTGACTGGTTCTGACTGACTCCCCATAGGACTGATGTGAAGAGAACTGCTGAACCATGTTGAACTAGGCTAACGGGTTAGCCTGAATGTGTATGCTGAACAATGCTAGATTTAGCATGTTGGACCAGGCCAAACGACCACCAGCTGTTAGCCTCAGTTAGCACGATGAACCAGGCTAGTTGTTAGCCTCAATTAGCATATTGAACAAAGCTAATAGGTTGCTAGCTGTTAGCCTGGTTCAGTATGAACTGAATAAACCTGATAGGCTAAAAGTGCCAAAATAAATTCGATTGGCTGAGCCTGGCTCCACCTCCAGACTGACCCTCTGACCCTCTGCAGGCGCCAGGGAGGACGAGCCCACCTGTGGGCGGCCCCTGGGCATCAGGGCGGGGCCTAACGGGACGCTGTTCGTAGCCGACGCCTACCTAGGTGTGTTCGAGGTCGACCCTGCCACAGGTGAGCTGTGATGGACCTTCCCCTCCTCTCGCCTCCAGGTCATGCTGACGCGTCTCCCTGCAGGTGCGGCGACCCGGCTGGTGGCGGGGGGCAAATGGTCGGGGGCAGGAAGCTGTCGTTCATCAATGACGTGGCGGTGACCCAGGACGGCAGGAAGCTGTACTTCACCGATTCCAGCAGCAGGTGCAGCGCCGGGACTACCTGCACCTCATCATGGAGGCCACGGCGGACGGACGGTACGGCCCGCCGCCTGGGTCAAAGGTCAGCTGCTGGGACCCTTCAGAATAAAAGCCTGTCCTCCTATCCGCCTCAGAGTGCTGGAGTACGACACGGAGACGCGAGAACGACAGTCGTCATGGAGAACCTGCGCTTCCCCAACGGCATCCAGCTGCTGCCGGACCAGGAGTCGGTTCTGGTGGCCGAGACCACCATGGCCCGGATCCGCAGGTGAGCCCGACGTTGACCCAGGACCACCCGGTTCAGGGGAGGTGTCCTCCTGACCGGATCTGTCTCCATCCAGGGTCCATGTGGCGGGCCTCAACAAGGGGGGCATGGACACGTTTGTGGACAACCTGCCCGGTTTCCCGGACAACATCCGGCCCAGCTCTTCCGGAGGGTACTGGGTCTCCATGGCGGCGGTCCGGCCCAACCCCGGCTTCTCCATGTTGACTTCCTGTCCCAGAGACCCTGGGTCAAAAAGCTCATCTTCAAGGTAAATGGGTCAGTTTTATGTGACCTCTGACCTACTGGAGGAGAAACTAATGAGATGCCTGAGACGGCCCAGTCAAGGCTGCGTTCACCCAGCAGATCTTGATTGTGCTGCTGCTTAAACCCGACTGCAACGTGAGGTCTGTGTGACCGAAGAGGAACGTAAATTTACGGCAGTAAAGATGGCCGCCATATTGCTCTGTTTGGGGCAGTAAAGGCCGCCGTATTGCTCTGTTTGGGGCAGTAAAGATGGCCGCCGTATTGCTCTGTTTGGGGCAGTAAAGATGGCCGCCGTATTGCTCTGTTTGGGGCAGTAAAGATGGCCGCCGTATTGCTCTGTTTGGGGCAGTAAAGATGGCCGCCGTATTGCTCTGTTTGGGGCAGTAAAGATGGCCGCCGTAGCGCTCTAGGTAAACGCAGCCTCAGGCAGCAGCAGTTCTCCAGGTCAAAGGTCATGTTGTCTTCGATGTCTCGGTTTCCACCCTGCAGCTGTTCAGCCAGGACGTCCTCATGAAGGCCGTCCCTCGCTACAGCCTGGTGGCCGAGATCCAAGATGGCGGCGTCTGTAGGCGGAGCTTCCACGACCCCAACGGCCTGGTGGCCGCATACGTCAGCGAGGCCCACGAGCATCATGGGAAACTCTACATCGGATCCTTCCGCTCGCCATACATCGCCGTGCTGGACCTGCAGGGACTGTAGAACTGGGTCCGGCTTCACACCCTGCTGGTTCTGATGCCCGGTCCTTTTGGATCAGAACTTGGGGACTTTAATAGCTGCTGTTGGCAGCTGAGGGTCCAGTTGGGCCCGGTTCTGGTTCTGTTGCTCCATCATTTCATGTCAGACTGAATTTTCCTGTGTTGCTGCTCTGCTGTTGCACCGGCCCGGTTCTGGTCCCATACCCGGACCCGGTTCCGTACCCTGACCCGGTTCTGGTACCATACCCGGACCCGGTTCCGTACCTTGACCCGGTTCTGGTACCATACCGGACCCGGTTCTGGTACCATACCCCCGCCTTGACCCGGTTCTGGTACCATACCCGGACCCGGTTCTGGTCCCATACCCGGACCCGGTTCCGTACCTTGACCCGGTTCTGGTTCCATACCCGGACCCGGTTCCGAGCCCTGTTTCCAGACCAGTCCTAGTTCTAAAAATTGCAAAAAAGTGAAATCGGGCGAGCTCATTGTGATTTGTGAACTTGGTTCTGGTTCGGCCCGGTTCCGTCTAAACCGACCTGTAGACCTACTGAACTCTGGAGGTTCTGTAGAATAGAAGAACCGGTCTGGATCTGCTGCAACTCTTTATTCACTCATCATTTAAACAGAACCGGATCCTGATCAGAACCGGTCCGGATCAGAACCGGTTCCTGTTGGTGCGATCTGCACTGCAGCTCCAGGGTTTCCCGCCCAGGCTTCCAGGGGGTCAGGCACAGATCCAGGTGACACCGGAAGGTCTGGACAGAAACGGGTCGGTCAGAACCTCCAGAACCATCGGGTCCTCCTGCGACTCAGATCCAGACTCACCTGGGCCAACCGGCCCGGAGGCTGGAGGTGGCACCGGTCCAGGTCCAGGTCCGGTTCCGTTTGGGACAAACCGTCCTGGAGATCTGGAAGTCCACGATGTACCGGATCCCTCTGACCACCTGGAACACAGAGCGGGTCCGTTAGGTTCTGCTCCGATCTGGAACCGGGCCCGTGTCCAGACCAGAACTACATGAACAGGTCTGCTTCAGGTTCTAGGCTCAGCAGAACCTGGTTCTGGTTCTCACACTTCAGACTGAATCTGAACGTGCTTTTATTTTGAAAGGAGGTATTGTTTCTTGTGAGAAAGGTTCTGGTTCTATTCTGGTTCCCTCCTCTGATTGGCTGATTGGTCCGTCCAATCACCACAGACCTGAGCTTCTAATAAACTACTGTTGGTTTAACTGTCCCGCCTCCGTCTGTTCTGGTTCTGATCCGGTTCCTCCTGACCGGGTCGACCAATCAGATCAATTTGATCTGTGCAGCACATTTCAGCAGCAAAGCCTTCGAAGAGCTTTACATCCTAAAAACACAAAGTCATGAATCAACAATGTAACGTGACATTAAGTCAAGAGCTGTCGATAAATTGATTATTGATTATTGATTACGTTTCAGTCTGGACTCTGGATCTCAGGGTTTCGGTTGTTTTACAGTTTCTGGAAGTTTGTTCCAGATCTGTGGTGCATAGAAGCTGAACGCTGCTTCTCCTCATTTGGTTCTGATGCAGAACCAGAACCTGAGCAGATCTTTCATGTGTTGCTCAGTGATTGTTTAGAGTCTCTGAGCTGCAGGGAACCAATGAGGGACTGCAGAACCAACCGGGTCCAGATCCTCCTGGTTCTGGTTCTGGTCCAGCAGCAGCTGCAGGAATCGGTGCCACTGAGACATCAGACCTCTAGACGCTCTGCAGGGGACAGAAGGCCGACTTTGTGACTGTCTTTATGTGGCGCTGATGGTCAGAGGTCAGAGGTCATCCGCCCACTTGTTCCCACCCAGTAGATTCTCCTCTGATGGTTCTGGAGAAACTGGACTTCCAGGTTTTTTGAACCAATTGGATCCAGACACCAGAATCCGGACCTGCTGACGGTTCTGACCCCTCCCATATCACCATGGCAACAACTGTCCCAGGTAGGCGGTACCTGTCGCTGCGCTCTGATGACGGCCGACGGTTTGAACAGGAAGGCGTCGTTTGATTGGCTGTTGAAGGAGTGGGCGGCGCCGAGGACGGCCTGCTGGACAGCGGCGGCGTTCTTGCTGATGTCACACGGAGAGCCTGGCATGGAGCAGCCAAGATGGCTGCCGGCTGCTGGACCCGGACCTGGAAGAGAAGAACCTTCAGAACCAACAGAACCCAGGCCAGCCCGCCAATCTGTTTCGGACCTGTTCCTGGTTCTCCTGATGGCTGTGCCTTTCAGAACCACAGAGGACGGACCCAAACAGAACCCAGTGCCGAGTCATTTCTGCCCGACCAGAACCAGCCTGCAGTCTTACCCAGAGTGGCGAGCAGCAGCAGCAGCATCTTCGCCTCCATCTCGGTTCACTTCCTGTCACCACAGACCAGCTACTTCCTGTTTGCCTGAGCTTTGTTCACGCCTGACATCACTTCCTGTGTCTGAAGCGCTCCCTGTACGGCAAGCCGTTTCAACATAAATTCAGTTTTACTGCCCTTACATTCCAGATATCAAATTGTTTTATGACGAGACGTTTTAGCAATTATCTTGAATTATTCAACTTTTCTATGCAAGATATCTTAAACTGATATCTTGAATTAGCATTCTGTCTAGTCAAAGCGTCAATTTGAAAGTTTAATAAAACAATGAAAAACAGAAAAAACAAAACAAGATGTTTGAAAATTCACAACTTTCATGTTGAAAATGGGTTGACAACAGCAGGTTTAGCTTTTCAAAGCTGCTTTTAAGGGCATTCGTTTCATCAGAAATGAATAAACAGGATTTTTTAGCAGATATCATTAGCAGTCTTATAGTTTTCCGCATTTCCAACATTGCCGAGCTCTTTCTAATTTCTGCCATTTATGGACAATTTTGTGCAGGAAACATCAAATTCTTCAGGCAACTGTTTGGGCAGCACAAAGGGGCTTCCACCTCATTCTTAATTCACATATCTAAAATTGTCATTTTGATTGGTGATAATTCAGTTCAAGATATCTTAAATCATAATTCCGGATACGAGTCTCATCAAATTACAGATCCAGTGACGTCATCTGAGAAATCTTGAAAGGAATTTTGACTCATCAAGATGTAAACGCAGATATCTTGAATTATTATTCCAGATAGTCAAAATGCATTTTCAGATATCTGGAATATAATTACGGATAGTCAGATGAAACTGAATTTATGTTTAAAACAGCTTGCCATAAGTCCTGAGACCCCGCCTCTTTAGCTGGGGCTCCTCCAGGCTGGAAATCCTGACCCTTGACCCCTGACCCTACAATAGCTACGTTCATTTCATATAGAAACATTTTCTCACAAAGTGAGACCAAAGTTCATCAGCTATCTGTGTTTAATTTCAAACTGGTTCCTGAACCCACAGAGCTCTGCTGACCTCTGACCCCTGACCCAGGACATCAAACAGCAGATTCTAAAATGAAAACATGTTTCATTTAATATCTTCAAACTCTGATAAAACAGATATGAGCAGTTTCAATACCGAAACATGTGATACACTCGATATTTTCTGATTAGTTTTAATTTGGTTTATAATGTAGAAAAACATTTTCAGATCAATATATGATTTATACACTTTTAGGAATTTGCTCAAGTATAAAAACTAGTCATTTCTCATTTTGTGATCATTATATGTGATTGAGTTATGAATTGATTAAATCATGAATATATATAAATATAAATTGATTTCTGGTTTTGTCCTTATGTTAAGCATAACTGCTCAACTTCCACTTCAGTCACTCAATTAATGTTCTCCAATATATTTATGATTAACAATCTGCTAGTTTCTGTTAGTAAACATGATGGTAGCAGTTTTAGACGGGTAGCACCGACAGACAGACCTGGCTATCTATCGGTGCTACGGTAGGAAAATCTGACGGGGTACTTCGGATCATCAGAACCCAGAAATGTGTCGTGTTGCAGGAACGCGCATCGCACCTGTTCTCTGGTGTAACCTGGTTTTATTTCTCTTTTGTTATAATTACACAAAAGGTCTTTTTATTCTTTGCTATTTGTATTCTTTCTTCTTTGACTGAAACGCCTCTAAAATCTCTGTCATTGTTTTAACTTTTATTTCTCCTTGTGTGGTATTGTCTTTAAATTGTCACGTTGTCCTGCAGGGTTAGGGTGTGTGCTGTTTATTTTGCATCTAAATACATTCAGTGTATTTCTAGATTTATGAAGATTATTTCTGTGATGTACCATGTTTTGTGTGCAGCTGCAGCCTGTAACTCAACATGTTTTGTTAAACCGGGTCACATAAAACCAGCACAATGCAGAGGATCCTGCCATAAGTTTCATATCCAAAAGACTAATAATCTGAAATATGCCCCTCCCTCCTGCTAACTTGGAGAAATAAAGCGATAAAAATGGAAAAACATTTTCTACATGACTGCACTATAAGCTTCATTTCAATGAACAGGCAGCGACTCCCGCGACAAAGCGCGTTTCCGGCACAACACTGCAGCTTCCGCTTCCTGCCGGCTGGCGGCGCTCGAGCCACTGCCAGCAGGCCTGCTGGTAAACAATCGTAGAAGAAGAGCAGGAGCACAAGAAGAGGAAGAGGAGGACTGAGTCGGAGCAGAGGAAGAAGAAGAGCGGAGTTATTGATCACTGATCGATCCGAGAGGTGAGGAGACCGGTTCTGATCCAGAATGATTCCCCTCAGGTTCCGCTTCTGCTTTCGGGTTTTAGAGCTCCGTTAGCTCCAACTACTTCCGGTTCTGTCCAGACTGAGAACCAGAACCAGTGGGCCGAGCTCAGACCAGGCTTTACAGCAGAACCCTACCAGATGGAAGCCGGTTCGGTTCTGCTCGAACCGGGTTTTGGGTCGGTTTCGCTTTGTCAGGCTGCCTCCACTTCCGGGTTATTATGGAACGTTACCGTCATGTAAAGGGTTAGGGTTAAAGGTTAGAGTTTAGAGGGAACTTTGACTTGAAAGGTTCTTTAACCGGATCATGATCCATTTCCTCTCGGTTCCGAGTTCAGCTCAGTTTGGGTTTTACGGTTCTGTTTTAAAGGAACAGTACGCCCTAATGACCCAGGCTCGGGTCAAGGTTCTGGAGCTTCCTGCTTTGACCGAATTGAACCCGGGACCGAAACCTGTCAGCTGGTTCAGAGTGGAGCTTTAAAGGTTCTTTCTCTGGTCCAGAACCCGACCAGAACCAGTTGGTCGGGTTAGGTTGAGTGAATGATGGTGAGCTCAGAGGAAAACATAATAATCATCATATGGGCCACTTCCTGTTTCATGAGGAAACAGGAAGTGGAAGTCATCAGCTCCAAAGGCCTGGAGCTGACAACCTCCACGGATTCATTTGGAAATTCTAGATTTTGTAGCAAAGGTTTGTTAAATTTTCAATAATCTGTCCTATGATTGTCCATCACTTTGTCCACAACGTCCAAACTAATCAGACAAAAGTCTGAGACTCTAGAGACACCAAATGTTTATCTGTCCTTGTGTGGACTGGGCCGGTTTACAAGTCGTTAATAAACAAATCCTAAATATTAATATTTACTGTGTCTGATCAATAACTTGTAGAATGATCCATTTACCACAGTGTGATGCTTGGAGAACAGCGCCCCCTGCTGACCTGTTACTGATCCTGGACAAAATAAAATCTGCTCCCTTATATTGGCAGAAACAAAGAGACCCTTCCTTTTCATTCCTAATAATCAATAAGAAATTATTATTAAAAATAAAATAATAAATCTGAAGCTGCAGAGACAGATTTTGCCTCCATTAGGAAGCAAACCAATGATTAGGTTATAACTGTGTTATTACCGCTCTGCACGTTGTCATTGATGTTGCTGATGAGATCGGGTCGCTGCCGGTCCTCTCAGATTGGTTCCCTTCCTGCGCTGAATCACACGGTTCTGGATGGAGCCTCCGGTTTCATCCATTTTTAATCCCGAACCTGAAGCTCCGTCCAGCAGAGAGTCCTGATCCTCTTTATGGCAGAACTCCAGAGATTATTTCCATTTCTCTCGTTGATCTTTCTAGTTGCAGCCCAGATGATGGCGTCTCTCTAAGCTCACCGTTTTTCACCTCTTGCCTCTTTAGCTCGGCGTGTTCAGGAAGAGATGGGCAGGTCAGGGTCATTCAGCTCCCAGGTTTCCTTCTATCTGTGCAGTTTCCCTCCTGCACAGATAGGAGGAGGGAAACTAGCTAGCCGTAGCTTCTAGCTACATGCTAGAAGCTAGTTTTAGTTTTTTGTTGCTTGAAATCAAACGATGACAATGAAGGTCCCTATCTGAAGTCACCGAACAATAACCAACATGAAGATTGCACTTTTTAGAGATTTCCTTTGGCTCCGAGTTCAGATCCAACATGGCTACATGCTAGAAGCTACGGCTAGCCTCGCCACGCTAATAGCTGTATCCGAGTCGTTCTTCAAATCTCTATTGGAGATAAAATGTCTTTTAAATGTAGCTCAGCATTTAAAGATCGACTGCACCAGCCGCCATCTTGCAAGTCCAAGAAGAGTCATATTTGATTTGTTGTCTAAGAAAATGGGATAAGACCAGTCCTGGGTTCTGGTTCTGTACTGGTGAAGCTTTGGATCTCCCAGTTCACCCAGTTTGTGCCATGTGTCTCCAGATGTACTACTATCGCTATGACAACCCTGAGGTCAGCTGCTGCTACAAGTACCTGATGTTCAGCTACAACATCATCTTCTGGGTGAGTCACCTGACCCACTGGACCCGCCAGAACCAGAACCTCCTCGGTTCCTGTTGCCACGCAGAAACCAGGAAGTGATGTCAGCGACATGCTGAAGCTTCTTGGCAGCAGGAAACGGTCTGGTTCTGGTTCAGTCAGTACTCTCAGGTCCAGTTCTCAGTGTGACTCCGGTTCTGGTTCTGTTGCAGCTGGCCGGAGCCGCCTTCATTGCCATCGGGTTCTGGGCGTGGAGCGAGAAGGTGAGGCGACCGGATCGCGGCACCGCGACCCGTCTGCAGTGGGCAGAACTGACCGTTTTGTTCTGTTTGCAGGGGGTTCTGTTGGACCTGACCCGGGTGACCCAGCTGCATGGCTTTGACCCGGTCTGGCTGGTTCTGGTGGTGGGCGGAGTCACGTTCATCCTGGGCTTCGCCGGCTGTGTGGGAGCGCTGCGGGAGAATATCTGCCTGCTCAAGTTTGTACGTCTGACCCGGTTCTGGTTCTGACCCGCACATGTAGAGCTGTGGAACGGGCCAGGAGCAGAACCAGGGGTCCGATTAGGAAAAAGCAGCTTTAATTGCCGACTGTGGTTCTGACCCGGTGTGTTCCGGCCCAGTTTTCCGGGGTGATCGGGTTCATCTTCTTTCCTGGAGCTGACCGTGGCGGTTCTGGCCGTGGTTTTCCAGAGCCAGGTCCGAGAGTGGCTCAACAACTTCTTCCTGCAGAACATCAAGGGCTACCGGGACGACATCGACCTGCAGAACCTCATCGACTCTTTGCAGAAGATGGTAGGACCCGCAGGTACCGCCGGTACTCTGTGGCCGGCCCGGTACTGATCCGGTTCTCCCCAAACAGAACCACTGCTGCGGGGCCCAGGAACCCGACGACTGGAACCTCAACGTCTACTTCAGCTGCAACGGGACCCATCAGAGCCGGGAGAAGTGCGGCGTCCCGTTCTCCTGCTGCGTCCCCGACCCTGCCGTGAGTCCAGTTCTGATCCGAACCCATCTGGGCCCGCCACGAGTCCGGTTCCGATCCGAATCCACTTAGTAATGCTGGTTCTGTTCTTTCAGGACTCGGTCCTGAACACCCAGTGCGGCTACGATGTGAGGAAGCAGGACGGGGTGAGTTCAGCTGTTCCTGTTGGTTCTGATTGGTTCTGAGCGGTTCTATTGGTTCTGAGCGTTCTATTGGTTCTGAGCGGTTCTATTGGTTCTGAGCAGTTCTATTGGTTCTGAGCGGTTCTATTGGTTCTGTTGGCCCAACAGAAGAATGGAGTGAAAAGATCTTCATCAAGGATGCATCCCGGCGCTGGAGGAATGGCTTCCTCGCAACCTGTACACCGTGGCCTTCATCTTCATCGTCATCTCTCTGCTGCAGGTACCAGAACCCATCGGGTCAGGTTCAGATGCTCTGGATCTGCCTTAAATAATCTAGTCACCTGTAGTTTACCTGCACCTCTCTGACAGATGGTGGGGATCTATCTGGCCCGAACCTTGATCGCCGACATTCAAAAGGTCAATTCAGCCATTAACCCCCGCGGTGGGCGGAGCCTCGGCCCTCTTGGTGGGCGGAGCCTCGGCCCTCTTGGTGGGCGGAGCCTCGGCCCCCTTGGTGGGCGGAGCCTCGGCCCTCCCGGTGGCGGAGCCTCGGCCCTCCCGGTGGGCGGAGCCTCGGCCCTCTTGGTGGGCGGAGCCTCAATCCTCTTGGTGGGCGGAGCCTCGGCCCTCTTGGTGGGCGGAGCCTCGGCCCCCTTGGTGGGCGGAGCCTCGGCCCTCCCGGTGGGCGGAGCCTCGGCCCTCCCGGTGGGCGGAGCCTCGGTCCTCTTGGTGGGCGGAGCCTCGGCCAGGAGTTTTGCACCTGGCTGCTGAGTCGCATGTGCCTTCATCTCCTTCCAGTGTGGTCTTCCTCTGATGTGCTCCTTGCTATGGTTACTGAAAATGTCTGCTGAACAGCGCCACCTTGTTTTGTCTGGACCTGATGCCTTCACTTCCTGCTTCACCTGAGAGGCCTTCCAGAACCGATCGCTTGCCTTTGTCACGTCTGATCACCTGAACATCATCAGTAGCAACGACAGCCACGTTACCGGTCCGGTTACCAGAAACCGGTCCGGTTCTGGTAACCGGTTCGGTTCCGCTCACATGACTCGCTGTTTAATGAATGTGAATGCCAACACTGGAAAACACGTTGGTCTGAATAAAGTTGTGTTTGAATATTCTGTGGTTGATCAAGAAAAAATTGGTTGATCAGATTATTGACCCAGCGTCATTGGAGAGCTTTTATTTTGAAGGGAGTGAGTTTTGTTTTGTGTTTTTTACAAAGTGAATTTTAATCTTTTTTATATTCTGCATAATAAGTGACTTTTCCTCTTGTTACGTCTTTTGCTTTATTGAACCAATCGGTCCATCCAGTTCTGACCTTTAACCTTTAAACCTCAGCGGTCGGTAAACGATCATAAAATCGCCGCCAGGTGGCGGTGATGCGCTTCTTCCTCAGACTTCCTCCTCCGCTCGGCTATCCTCGGCTCCTTTCGGCTCCTCTCCAGCCACAGCAGCCAGTCGGAAACGCGCAGCAGCGTCGCGGCTCCGCGTCTCGTCTTGCTTTTCTCTCCCGCCGTCCAGGCCTCCGGAGCGGCTCTCCCCTCCAGCCAGCAGCCAAGCGGCGGATCCTCGGCCTCTGTGACGGCCGGCCACGGCGCGCAGCGCGGCGGAGCCCGAACCTTTCCGGCTCTCCTCCTCCGCCGCGGCGGAAAACCCCGGACGGAGGCCCGCGGTGTGCGCTCCTCCTCCCGCAGGCCTTCGGCCCGGACTCCCGCCTTTCTGCTGGAAAATGGACGGCTTCACCGGAAGTTTGGGTGAGTACGGGACGCACCAAGAACTGAACCGAACCTGCTCACCTGCTCGTGCACAGGTAGGACGGTGAGGGCCGCACGCGCCTCTGGCGGGTTTACACGTGTCACTGCTGTTTGTTTCAGGAAGAGGCTGCACCGCCCTCTGGCCGCTGCAGGGCCACAAAACCAACACCTCCACCCGCAGGAGGGTGTTCAGAGTCCAAGCCTGCCAGAACCGGGTTCTGGTGTGGTCCCATCTGGGTGCAGGTAGTTCAGGTAGCAGAACCCAGCTTAACCTGGAGGAACAGAATCGTTTCTGGTCTCCAAGTCCAGCAGAATACAGGTCCAACCGGGTCGAACCACCCGGTGGAAACCAAGGGCCTCAGTGGGTGCTGGAGCCCCAGGTTGGGCCACACATAGTCCCCTACTGGAAGCTGATTGGACGATCCATCAATGCAGGGTGTCACAGTCTTGCAGGTTTTAGATGAATGAAATGGCTTCATGACCATCAGTTCTCCAGAACCTCAATGACCTCATCAGTCTGTCCAGGTGGAGCAGCAGGGCAGTGACCTCCACGTCTGGAGTTTGACCCCTGTGTTTTATTGTTTTGGTTCTGATCCAATCCACTGCTCTGCTAGTCCCATTTCATCTTGTAATCACAGGATCAGTCCCTGGGGTCTGTTCCCTCTGGAGGATTGGTTCCCTCTAGGGTTCAGTTCCCTCTAGGGTTCAGTTCCCTCTAGGGTTCAGTTCCCTCTAGGGTTCCCTCTAGGGTTCAGTTCCTTCTATGGGTCTGTTCCCTCTAGGGGTCAGTTCCCTCTAGGGTTCAGTTCCCTCTAGGGTTCAGTTCCCTCTAGGGTTCAGTCCCTCTAGGGTCGGTTCCTCTGGGTTAGGGTTCCCTGATGGGTTTTATCAAAGTAACTGGGTCAGAACTGGTTTCAGTTCCAGGTCCTGTCGGATCAGAACCTGTGACGGGTCCAGGTGTGACCTGCAGGTTGGATTCTCAGCTCCAGTCCTTAGAAGGGAAACATGCAGGGGTCAAAGGTCACAGCGTAGGAAAGACCTCCCTCCAGATGTTCTGAAACTCGGAACCATCTAATGGGCCTGCGGTTCTGTTGTGTCGCTGCGGTTCTGAGCGGGTTCTGGTGTCTGTGCAGACGACAGCATGTCGGACCAGCGTGTCCGACGTCAACGACCGGCTGTCGGCGCTGGAGCTTCGCGTCCAGCAGCAGGAGGACGACTGACGGTGATGAAGGCCGCGCTCGCCGACGTGCTGCGCCGCCTCGCCGCGTCTGAGGATTCCGGGGCCAACAGGAAGCAGCTCGGAACCAAAGGTAAGGCGCTTCCACCCGCTGCTATGGATACACGCTGCAAGGCGTGGTGGCATCGGCTACGCTGCCCCCTGCAGGCGGCGCCGCCATGCGCGAAGCCTTCTCTCTGTCCTGTCCTGCATCGCCAACGGCGGCACGCCACGCAAGAGAGACTCCGCCTCCGTCACCAGGAAGGACACGGTGTCATCGGGCCGCCAAGAGGTAAGAACCCACCGGGTCAACACCGGGCCCGGGAGAACCAGAACCAGAACCTGGGGAGCTCCAGAACCAGAGCAGAACAAGAGCAGAACCAGAACCAAACTAGAACCAGAGCAGAACCAAAACCAGAGCAGAACCAGAACCAAACTAGAACCAGAGCAGAACCAGAACCAAAGCAGAACCATAACAGAACCAGAGAAGAACCAGAACCAGAGCAGAACCAGAACCAAACTAGAACCATAACTAAACCAAGCAGAACCCAACCAGAACCAGAGTAGATCCCATCAGAACCGAAGTGGCGCTGTCTCATGGTCCCGGTTTCTGTTCACAGCGGTCAGAGAAGAAGAAGGAGGTGAGCAGTCAGCGCTCCCACATGGAGGAGATCCATGAGGAAGCTCCGCCCCTAAAGGAGCCGCCACCCAATCACTCGTCCCCCGTCCCGTCCCACCCCCCCAGAGGTCGACCCCCCCCCTGACGGCGCCAAAGGCCACGCCCCAAAAAGGTTCCACTTCCTGATCTGTCGGCTGCGTCTGATCTTACCGACTAACCGTCTCTGAGGGCTTTCTCTGTACCTGATTGGCTGAGGATATTCTTGATCAGCCAATCAGGTTTTAGAGTGGGAGGAACTTTGAAACTGCTTTATTGCATGAGCTGCAGCAGGGCGACCTCTGACCTCTGCTCTTTTGCTTATTTCCTGGACACTTAACCTGCTAACCAACTACAACAAGTTAATTGCAACCTGCTAACTACCTACAAACAAATAACTTAGCAGTTAACTACCCTGATAGCCGACCTATGACCTACAAACTGCTACCCGACCTCTAGAGCCCAGGTCACCAGCTCCTACCTAGCAAAGTGGCTATTGTATCCATAGCAACAAACTCCACATACTCCTCAGACCACCTTAACCCTTTCAGACCACCTTAACCCTTTCAGACCACCTTAACCCTTTCAGACCACCTTAACCCTTTCAGACCGCCTTAAGCCTTTCAGACCGTCTTAAGCCTTTCAGACCACCTTAACCCTTTCAGACCGCCTTAAGCCTTTCAGACCGTCTTAAGCCTTTCAGACCACCTTAAGCCTTTCAGACCACCTTAACCCTTTCAGACCGCCTTAAGCCTTTCAGACCGTCTTAAGCCTTTCAGACCGCCTTAACCCTTTCAGACCGCCTTAAGCCTTTCAGACCGTCTTAAGCCTTTCAGACCACCTTAACCCTTTCAGACCACCTTAAGCCTTTCAGACCACCTTAACCCTTTCAGACCACCTTAAGCCTTTCAGACCACCTTAACCCTTTCAGACCGCCTTAACCCTTTCAGACCGTCTTAACCCTTTCAGACCGCCTTAAGCCTTTCAGACCACCTTAAGCCTTTCAGACCACCTTAACCCTTTCAGACCACCTTAAGCCTTTCAGACCGCCTTAAGCCTTTCAGACCACCTTAACCCTTTCAGACCGCCTTAAGCCTTTCAGACCACCTTAACCCTTTCAGACCACCTTAAGCCTTTCAGACCACCTTAAGCCATTCAGACCACCTTAAGCCTTTCAGACCGTCTTAAGCCTTTCAGACCACCTTAACCCTTTCAGACCGCCTTAAGCCTTTCAGACCACCTTAACCCTTTCAGACCGCCTTAAGCCTTTCAGACCGTCTTAAGCCTTTCAGACCACCTTAAGCCTTTCAGACCACCTTAACCCTTTCAGACCGCCTTAAGCCTTTCAGACCGTCTTAAGCCTTTCAGACCGTCTTAAGCCTTTCAGACAACCTTAACCCTTTCAGACCGCCTTAAGCCTTTCAGACCACCTTAACCCTTTCAGACCACCTTAACCCTTTCAGACCGCCTTAAGCCTTTCAGACCGT
Organism: Poeciliopsis prolifica; assembly: GCF_027474105.1. Lineage (NCBI taxonomy): Eukaryota > Metazoa > Chordata > Actinopteri > Cyprinodontiformes > Poeciliidae > Poeciliopsis > Poeciliopsis prolifica. Next base: position 287,390 of record NW_026562531.1, read on the forward strand.
CTTAACCCTTTCAGACCGCCTTAAGCCTTTCAGACAGCTTAACCCTTTCAGACCGTCTTAAGCCTTTCAGACCACCTTAACCCTTTCAGACCACCTTAAGCCTTTCAGACCACCTTAAGCCTTTCAGACCACCTTAACCCTTTCAGACCACCTTAACACTTTCAGACCGCCTTAACCCTTTCAGACCGTCTTAACCCTTTCAGACCGCCTTAAGCCTTTCAGACCACCTTAAGCCTTTCAGACCACCTTAACCCTTTCAGACCACCTTAAGCCTTTCAGACCGCCTTAACCCTTTCAGACCGTCTTAACCCTTTCAGACCGCCTTAAGCCTTTAAGACCACCTTAACCCTTTCAGACCACCTTAAGCCTTTCAGACCACCTTAAGCCTTTCACACCACCTTAAGCCATTCAGACCACCTTAAGCCTTTCAGACCGTCTTAAGCCTTTCAGACCACCTTAAGCCTTTCAGACCGCCTTAAGCCTTTCAGACCGCCTTAACCCTTTCAGACCGCCTTAAGCCTTTCAGACCACCTTAACCCTTTCAGACCGTCTTAAGCCTTTCAGACCACCTTAAGCCTTTCAGACCACCTTAACCCTTTCAGACCACCTTAACCCTTTCAGACCACCTTAAGCCTTCAGACCACCTTAACCCTTTCAGACCACCTTAAGCCTTTCAGACCACCTTAAGCCTTTCAGACCGTCTTAAGCCTTTCAGACCACCTTAAGCCTTTCAGACCACCTTAACCCTTTCAGACCACCTTAACCCTTTCAGACCACCTTAAGCCTTTCAGACCACCTTAACCCTTTCAGACCCACCTTAAGCCTTTCAGACCACCTTAAGCCTTTCAGACCGTCTTAAGCCTTTCAGACCACCTTAAGCCTTTCAGACCGTCTTAACCCTTTCAGACCACCTTAACCCTTTCAGACCGTCTTAAGCCTTTCAGACCACCTTAAGCCTTTCAGACCACCTTAACCCTTTCAGACCACCTTAAGCCTTTCAGACCACCTTAACCCTTTCAGACCGTCTTAAGCCTTTCAGACCACCTTAAGCCTTTCAGACCACCTTAAGCCTTTCAGACCACCTTAACCCTTTCAGACCGTCTTAAGCCTTTCAGACCACCTTAACCCTTTCAGACCACCTTAACCCTTTCAGACCACCTTAACCCTTTCAGACCACCTTAAGCCTTTCAGACCACCTTAACCCTTTCAGACCACCTTAAGCCTTTCAGACCACCTTAAGCCTTTCAGACCGTCTTAAGCCTTTCAGACCACCTTAAGCCTTTCAGACCGTCTTAACCCTTTCAGACCACCTTAACCCTTTCAGACCGTCTTAAGCCTTTCAGACCACCTTAAGCCTTTCAGACACCTTAACCCTTCAGACACCTTAACCTTTCAGACCACCTTAACCCTTTCAGACCGTCTTAACCTTTCAGACCACCTTAAGCCTTTCAGACCCACTTAACCCTTTCAGACCACTTAACCCTTTCAGACCACCTTAAGCCTTTCAGACCACCTTAACCCTTTCAGACCACCTTTTTCAGACCACCTTAAGCCTTTCAGACCGTCTTAAGCCTTTCAGACCACCTTTCAGGACCTCTTAGCCTTTCAACCCTTAACCTTTCAGACCACCTTAACCCTTTCAGACCGTCTTAAGCCTTTCAGACCACTTAAGCCTTCAGACCACCTTACCCTTTCAGACCACCTTAAGCTTTCAGACCACCTTAAACCCTTTCAGACCGTCTTAAGCCTTTCAGACCACCTTAAGCTTTCAGACCACCTTAAGCCTTCAGACCACCTTAACCTTTCAGACCGCCTAACCCTTTCAGACCGCCTTAAGCATATTCCTCCAGGATCGTCTCTGATTCTTTCTTCACTGCTGAAATGAGTCGAAGCTGTTTGAAATGAAAGGTTTTACTCCTCACCGTGATGCTACCTTGCTTCTGACTCCTCCCCTCTGACTCCTCCCCCTCCGGGTTCTGAGTGGCCTCCTGGTGCTTGGATGTTTATGAAGCAGAAAATCTCTCTGTTGTTTCTGAGTAAAAGCTTTGACATTTCAACTTCAGAGACTCCATACATCATCCAAAATGATGATGAACTTGATGAGAGTTTTGTGATTCCTGCTACTCACTGTGTGTGTGTGTGTGTGCGTGTGTGTGTGTGTGGTCTCTCCCAGGTCCCAGCGTAAAGCGGTCTCAGGAATGGAACGATCCCAGAGCAGCAACTGGGACTCAGCAGAGAGAACGGAACAAGCTGGTGAAGGCGGCATCTACCTCCAAGCTGCTGGCTAAAGTGGTGAGAACGCAGAGAAGTACGAAACACACACACACACACACCACACACACACACACACTCTTGGATTTAATGACCCAAACCCCCAGCTGAGATCTCTTGAGAAGCTGTGAGTGTCCTGGTCCGATTAGGGAGGAGAGTGATGAGTGTTTTCTGCTCTTCCAGGCACAAAGATCCGGTGTCAGCCAAGGTAGGTTCTCCCTCCTCGCTAAACACACCATACCCATCTCATCCTCATCATCACTGTCTACCAACCAGTAGGACTCCAGACCCTCAGATGTTTTCTGGCTTGTGGTCTGTCAGACGCCATGTTGTTGTTGTTGTTGTTGAGTGACCATGTGACCATGTGACCATGTCTCTGTCTCACACCAGCCAAAATGTCGACCCGAGAGAAAAACAGCCTTGCTGGTAAGTTCAGCTGAAGCCTGCTAGCTGGCTAACAAAGTGTAACACTTCCTGTTTCTGAACCAATCACATCCTTCTGTGTGCTTCCATTGTCTGGCTGACTCATCCACCTGCTGATGTCACTGTTTGGCCCCGCCTCTTCCTTGTTTATAGTGTTGATCTGCAAGAGCAAACTAAAGCGCCTGATTGGAGCCTGAAACTTTTTTAAAGCTTCACAGCGAATCAGATTGGTTCCTTGTGTTCAAATCGGGCCAATCACAGGCCTTCACCAACCTCCCTCCAACCTGCCCCTCACCTGTAACCAATCCTTACCTGCTTCTCACCTGCTCTACGTCTGGAGTTGGATTCTGTCAGCAGAACCTTCGGACTCCTGCTGGAGGTTCTGGTCTGACCGGTTCTGTTGCAGCAATGGCCCGTCTGACCCGGCACCTCGGTTCTGTTTGATGTTTCAGAGGGAAACTCTATCAAGATGTTCATGCGAGGTCGACCAATCACCATGTTCATCCCTTCAGACGTGGAGAACTATGACGACGTCCGGGCCGAGCTTCCTCCAGAACGACTCAAGCTGGAATGGGTGTATCCTTCCAACCAGGTGGAGAACCAGAACGGCCAGTTAGACTAATAGAGCCCAGATGGAGCCCAGGAGAACCTCAGGCGGTCCAGTAGAACCCCAGGTGCGGTTCTGGTGCTCCTTAACCCTCTGCAGGTATGGGTACCGCGGTCGGGACTGCCGGGCCAACGTCTACCTGCTTCCCACTGGAGAGATCGTCTACTTCATCGCGTCCGTGGCGGTTCTGTTCAGCTACGAGGAACGGACCCAGAGGCATTACCTCGGACACACCGACTGCATCAAGTGGTGAGGAACGCTCGGCGCCGCTTCCTGCTCCGCCATTGGCTGCTGCTGTAGGTGATGTCGTTCTCTGTCCGCAGTCTGGCCATCCATCCGGACAAGATTCGGATCGCCACTGGACAGATTGCCGGAGTGGACAAAGACGGACGCGTGAGCAGAACCGGTTCCGATCCCAGAATGGGAAGGTTCTGTTGGGGGAACCAGCAGATTTTAGTTCTCAGCACGATAGCTTTATATATGCACTGATGTCATAGTTAATTTGAAAAAGAAACTTTAATCCGATTACTAATTACTCCTTGAAAAATTAACTTAGATTACTGACTACTTGATTCAATAATCTAATTACATTTTTTTAGTAACTTTTTAGTTACTTTCAGCATCTGCTGACAACAACCTTCCTCCAATCAATGTAAAATTACAGTTTTACCAATACTTGTGTTATCGCCATTTATTTTATAAACATCAACAATTTTTCCTAAACATTGTTGATGTTGAACCATTAAACAATCTGAAACTGAAGAATTAATCGTTTAACAAAAACACCTTGAGTAATTTTTGCATGTTTTTCTTTGTTCCACAATAGTCTGTAAAACTCTAGATAGGAGTTTAGAGCCCCTTGCAGCCCCCTCTGTGTTACGGCCCTGCTGCAGCTCCTCCTGCGGCTCCACCAATCAGATGGCTGCACAGATTAGTGACACTAATCTTAACATTAATGATTATAATGACGTTCAGTTGCGTAACTTTATGATCATATTAGTCTTGATGATTAAAGTTTCCTACATGACCTGTGACGACATTCACAGCTCATATAAATATTATTCATACATATTTATATTACCTGGATATTAACGAAGACATTTGGACGGATCATCAGGGAAATGATGGACAGGGAGAGTCCGACTGAAACTACTGGATGTCAGTCAAATTCTGGGGTTGATTGTGTCTCTGCTTATTTCAAAAGCAAGTCCAGGAAAGGGTTGGGGTTATTAAATTGCAAGTGACTTTAGAAAAAAACAATGTAATAATCGGACTTGATGACAGAAACATGTCACAGTCAAATACAGGTTGAATCACAACTTCCAGATAGCATGGCTGGCTGGTGAATGCCGGTTCTGATTTGTTTTTTCTGACTGAGCTGAGGAATTCTGCAGAACACAGGGAGGGGCAGAGGACATGGATTATTTTTTCATAAATGATCTCATGTTTGGACATGTTGAAAGTTTGAATATGTGAAATCCCACCAGTAGCTGCGGTTGAACAGCGGGAGCAGAACCGGCGTCTCACTCTGCAGCTCCAACACTTGAATGATTGTTGGGTTAGTTCAGCTTTCTGACCGAGATGCTAATCGCTGAGTGTTGTAGCTGCGCTGCTCTCCCTGCTGTCTGCATCCGGATGTCTTTTGTTCCTGCGTTGAGCCTCGATGGAACCAAATCAATCTAGTTCTTGTTTTACAAATATCACATTAGATTCGTTGTGTTGATGCATTTTGATGAGCTTCACCCGGAGGTCAGGATTTTTTGCTGCACAGCGAGAAGGAAACAGGAGACCAGCTGGAGGCTGAGAAGGAGAGGACAGGTGATCGGTTTAGTGATCACCGATCAGACACTTTTTCACGGAAATCAGCCCATTATGATGGTATATATAAAAAACAAATTCCTTTTAAAAATTCCCTTCTTACCCACCGCGGGTGGTTCTGATCCTCTGAGCCTCTACCATAGGTATATATATATAGATATATAGATATAGATCTATATATATATAGATATATATAGATCTATAGATCTATATATAGATATATATATAGATCTATAGATCTATATATATCCTCTGAGCCTCTACCATAGGTTATATATATATAGATATATAGATAGATCTATATATATATAGATATATATAGATCTATATATATCCTCTGAGCCTCTACCATAGGTTATATATCTATAGATCTATATCTATATATCTATATATATATAGATCTATATACATAGATCTATATATCCTCTACCAGAGGCCTGGGAGCTTGAGGGTCCTGCAGTATCTTGGCTGTGCCAAGGACTGCACATTTCTGGACTGAGATGTCTGATGTTCCTGGGATCTGTTGTAGCCACTGCTCCAGTTTGGGGGTTACTGCCCGAGGGCCCCGATGACCACAGGCACCACTGTGGTCTTCACCTTCCAGGTCCTCTCCAGTTCCTCCCTGAGGCCCTGGTATTTCTCCAGTTTCTCGTGCTCCTTTTCCTGATGTTGCAATCACTTGGTATTGCTACATCTACCACAACGGCTTTCCTCTGATGTTTATCCACTACGACAATGTCTGGTTGGTTCGCCATTACCATTTTGTCTGTCTGGATCTGGAAGTCCCACAGGATCTTAGCTCTGGTGTTCTCCACCACCTTTGGGGGTGTTTCCCACTTTGATCTCGGGGTTTCCAGTCCATATTCTGCACAGATGTTTCTGTACACTATGCCTGCCACTTGGTTATGTCGTTCCATGTACGCTTTCCCTGCCAGTATCTTGCACCCTGCTGTGATGTGCTGGACTGTCTCAGGGGCCTCCTTGCACAACCTACACCTTGGGTCTTGTCTGGTGTGGTAGATCTGGGCCTCTATTGCTCTGGTGTTTAGGGCCTGTTCCTGGGCGGCCAGGATGAGGGCTGTGCTGTCCTTGAGTCCAGCTTTTTCCAGCCATTGGTAGGATTTACTGATATCAGCCACTTGGGTTATTTGCTGGTGGTACATCCATGTAGGGGCTTGTCCTCCCATGATGGTATCTCTGGCACCTCAACCTCCGTTCCCTGTTGTCTGAGACATTCACAGAGCACATGTACATGTATGAACAGAACTGTGTGAACGGTTGTCCTTCTGTGTTCTGACTGAAATCTGGTTGGGACCCTGACCGCTAAAGTTGAAACCTGACTGGTTCTGTGCGGCCGTTTCAGGCGCTGCAGCCTCATGTCGGGTTTGGGACAGCATCAGCCTTTCCACTCTGCAAGTCATCGGTTTGGGAACCTTTGAACGTGGCGTCGGGTCTCTGGCGTTCTCCAGAGCGGTGAGTGTCCATCAGGAGGCGGCCATGATGCACATTCTGGTTCTGTAGAACCTTCCTAACGGGTCTCCGTGTTTCAGGACTCGGGTCAGCACCTGAGCGTTATCGATGACTGCAACGACCACATGTTGACGGTTTGGGACTGGCAGAAGAAGTCCAAGATCGCAGAGATCAAGGTGAGCCGGTTCTGACCGGGTTCTGCAACCGGTACTAGCTGGGGTGTTCTGGTACCTGGTTCTGACAGGTCTGGACCCGGTTCTAAGTGGTACATCTCGTCTCCTTACAGACAACCACCGATGTGGTTCTGGCCGTGGAGTTCCACCCGACTGACCCAAACACGATCGTTACCTGTGGGAAGTTCCACATCTTCTTCTGGGCCTGGAACGGGAACTCCCTGCTGCGCAAACAGGGACTCTTCGGGGTGAGCACAACCCAACAGAACCTTTTGGACCGCCCACCATATTACTGGCTAAAGGGATTCTGCATACATTTGCATGCATCTGCAGCTCCTGGCTCCCAGTAGAGCCAGGAGCACCCAGTAGACGTACCAACAGGTACCTGGGACCAACAGGTACCTGGGACCAACTGGTACCTGGGACCAACTGTTTGGTTCAGAAGGACAGAGCCTTGTTCTCTGCGGCAGGTCAGTGATCCAACATTTCCTTTTCTGTGGTCAGAGTCACGACCGGCCCAAGTTCATCCAGTGCCTGACCTTCCGGAGCAACGGCGACATCGTGACTGGAGACTCGGCCGGACAGCTGCTGGTCTGGACCCGGAACTCTGCCGAAGCGCCCACTGGCAAGGCACCACAAGGTGGGAGGGGGACGTCATCAAACCTGAGCTTCACCTTGACGAGGTCCAAGTGTCGGCTCAAATGCTCACTGCTCTGTGTGTGTGTGTGTGTGTGTGTGTGTGTGTGTGTGTGTGTGTGTGTGTGTGTGTGTGTGTGTGTGTGTGTGTGTGTGTTGTGTGTGTGTGTGTGTGTGTGTGTGAAGCCTTCCAGATGAGGACCGACCTGCGGCCAATCGAAGCTCATGAAAAAGGAGTTTTCTGCATGTGCGACATGCGGAGCGGCTCGCTGCTGACCGGAGGAGGAAAAGACCGCAGGATTGTCCTGTGGGACCAACAGCTGCAGCTGGACCGCGACATCGAGGTCTGACGCACACGCACACACACACACACAGAGACGGACCCTAACCTAACGTGTTCTCAGGTCCCGGATCAGTACGGGAACATCCGCGCGCTGGCGGAGGGAAAGGGAGACGAGTTCCTGGTTGGGACGTCCAGGAACTTCATCCTTAGAGGGACCTTCAACGACGGCTTCCAGGTGGAGGTCCAGGTGAGGTCACATGACATCACAGAGGTACATGCAGTGCATTCAATGTCTCCCTCTCTCTGCGGTGCATTCAGGGTCTCTCTGCGATGCGTTTAGTGTCTCTGCGATGCGTTTAGGGTCTCTCTGCGGTGCGTTTAGTGTCTCTGCGATGCGTTTAGGGTCTCTCTGCGGTGCATTCGGGGTCTCTCCCTCTCTGCGGTGAGTTTAGTGTCTCTGCGGTGCATTCAGGGTCTCCCTTTCTGCGATGCGCTTTGGGTCTCTGCGGTGCATTCAGGCTCTCTCCCTCTCTGCGGTGAGTTTAGTGTCTCTGTGGTGCATTCAGGGTCTCTCCCTTTCTGCGATGCGTTAGGGTCTCTCTGTGGTGCATTCAGGGTCTCTCCCTCTCTGCGATGCGTTATGGTCTCTCTGTGGTGCATTCAGGGTCTCTCCCTCTATGCGATGCGTTAGGGTCTCTCTGCGGTGCATTCAGGCTCTCTCCCTCTCTGCGGTGCGTTTAGTGTCTCTGTGGTGCATTCAGGGTCTCTCCCTCTCTGCGGTGCGTTTAGTGTCTCTGTGGTGCATTCAGGGTCTCTCCCTCTCTGCGGTGAGTTTAGTGTCTCTGCGGTGCATTCAGGGTCTCTCCCTCTCTCTGCGGTGCATTCAGGGTCTCTCCCTCTCTCTGCGGTGCATTCAGGGTCTCTCTGCGGTGCATTCAGGGTCTCTCTGTGGTGCATTCAGGGTCTCTCCCTCTCTGCGATGCGTTTAGGGTCTCTGCGGTGCATTCAGGGTCTCTCCCTCTCTGCGGTGCGTTTAGTGTCTCTGCGGTGCATTCAGGGTCTCTCCCTCTCTCTGCGGTGCATTCAGGGTCTCTCTGCGGTGCATTCAGGTTCTCTCTGCGGTGCATTCAGGGTCTCTCCCTCTCTGCGGTGCGCTTAGGGTCTCTGCGGTGCATTCAGGGTCTCTCCCTTTCTGCGGTGCGCTTAGGGTCTCTGCGGTGCATTCAGGGTCTCTCCCTTTCTGCAATGCGCTTTGGGTCTCTCTGTGGTGCATTCAGGGTCTCTCCCTCTCTGCGATGCGTTAGGGTCTCTCTGTGGTGCATTCAGGGTCTCTCCCTCTATGCGGTGCGCTTAGGGTCTCTGCGGTGCATTCAGGCTCTCTCCCTCTCTGTGGTGCGTTTAGTGTCTCTGTGGTGCATTCAAGGTCTCTCCTCTTTGCGGTGAGTTTAGTGTCTCTGCGGTGCATTCAGGGTCTCTCCCTCTCTCTGTGGTGCATTCAGGGTCTCTCCCTCTCTGCGATGCGTTAGGGTCTCTCTGTGGTGCATTCAGGGTCTCTCCCTCTCTGCGATGCGTTTAGGGTCTCTGCGGTGCATTCAGGGTCTCTCCCTCTCTGCGGTGCGTTTAGTGTCTCTGCGGTGCATTCAGGGTCTCTCCCTCTCTCTGTGGTGCATTCAGGGTCTCTCCCTCTCTGCGATGCGTTTAGGGTCTCTGCGGTGCATTCAGGGTCTCTCCCTCTCTCTGCGGTGCATTCAGGGTCTCTCTGCGGTGCATTCAGGTTCTCTCTGCGGTGCATTCAGGGTCTCTCCCTCTCTGCGGTGCGCTTAGGGTCTCTGCGGTGCATTCAGGTCTCTCCCTTTCTGCGGTGCGCTTAGGGTCTCTGCGGTGCATTCAGGGTCTCTCCCTTTCTGCAATGCGCTTTGGGTCTCTCTGTGGTGCATTCAGGGTCTCTCCCTCTCTGCGATGCGTTAGGGTCTCTCTGTGGTGCATTCACGGTCTCTCCCTCTATGCGGTGCGCTTAGGGTCTCTGCGGTGCATTCAGGCTCTCTCCCTCTCTGTGGTGCGTTTAGTGTCTCTGTGGTGCATTCAAGGTCTCTCCCTCTTTGCGGTGAGTTTAGTGTCTCTGCGGTGCATTCAGGGTCTCTCCCTCTCTCTGCGGTGCATTCAGGGTCTCTCCCTCTCTCTGCGGTGCATTCGGGGTCTCTCCCTCTCTCTGCGGTGCATTCAGGGTCTCTCCCTCTCTGCGGTGCATTCAGGTTCTCTCTGCGGTGCATTCAGGGTCTCTCCCTCTCTGCGGTGCATTCAGGGTCTCCCTCTCTCTGCGGTGCATTCAGGGTCTCTCCCTCTCTGCGGTGCATTCAGGTTCTCTCTGCGGTGCATTCAGGGTCTCTCCCTCTCTCTGCGGTGCATTCATGGTCTCTCCCTCTCTGCGGTGCGCTTAGGGTCTCTGCGGTGCATTCAGGGTCTCTCCCTCTCTCTGCGGTGCATTCAGGGTCTCTCCCTCTCTCTGCGGTGCATTCAGGGTCTCTCCCTCTCTCTGCGGTGCATTCAGGGTCTCTCCCTCTCTCTGCGGTGCGTTCAGGGACACACGGACGAGCTGTGGGGTCTGGCCACCCACCCCAGCAGGGAGCAGTTCCTGACCTGCGCCCAGGACCAGACGGTTTGTCTCTGGAACTCTCTGGATCACAGCCTGCAGTGGAGCCGCACTCTGGAGGTGAGGGGCGGGGCTTGTGACTGGGGCCTGCTGATTGGTTGGAGGACTGACGGTGCGTTGCTCCTGCAGGAACACGGACACTGTGCGGAGTTCCATCCCACTGGAGCCGTAGTTGTCATAGGAACGCACTCGGGAAGGTCAGCGGTGTCATCGCTGCGTCTGGTTCTGATTGGTTGTACCCGCCTCCCTCTCCTCTGATTGGTCGCTCTGCTCTTACATGTCTCCAGGTGGTTTGTTCTGGACGCCGAGAGCAAAGATCTGGTCGGGATCCACTCGGACGGCAACGAGCAGCTGTCGGTTCTGCGTTTCTCAGTTGGTGGGTGGAGTCTGCTGTAACCGTGGCGATGTGAAAGGAATGTGGTTCCCATCATGCCTCTCTCCCTCCGTCCTGCAGATGGCAGCATGCTGGCCGTGGGGTCGCATGATAACTTCATCTACCTGTACAGCGTGTGGGAGCAGGGCCGCAGGTACAGCCGCTACGGGAAATGCTCGGTGAGTTCCTATTGGTCGGCTCCCTGCCCCCTGATTGGTTCATAGGTCAGAGAGCAGAACCACAGCCACGCTTGGTTCCGTCCAATCAAAACCCAGGTTTTCAGGACCAGAACCTGAAAACCTGGTTCTGGGACATTTGCAAGGGGAATCTTGCAGATGTCCTGATTCCCCTGAATGTCTCTCCAGGGTCATTCCAGCTACATCACACACCTGGACTGGTCACCTGACAACAAGTTCATCATGTCCAACTCTGGGGACTATGAGATCCTTTACTGTGAGTAGACACAGATAGCCCAATGAAGTACACCCATAGTTCCCCCATAGTTCCCAGAGTTCTCCACTAGTTCCCCCATAATACTCCTGTGTGTATTTCCAGGGGACATCCAGAACGGCTGCCAGCTGATCCGGAACCGGTCCGAGTGCAAAGACATCGAATGGGCCACCTACACCTGCGTTCTGGGATACCATGTGTTCGGTCAGTGCTCTGCTGGGGCCGGGGTCGGTTCCGATGGTTCTGAAGGTTCTGATGGAAGCTGCTGTGTTCCAGGTGTCTGGCCCGAAGGTTCTGATGGTACAGACATCAATGCTCTGGTGAGGTCCCACAACAGGAAGGTGATCGCGCTGGCGGACGACTTCTGCAAGGTTCACCTGTTCGCCTACCCCTGCTCCAGATTCAAGGTGGGTCCAGAACCAGAACCGGAACAAGCCGGCACGTTCCGACAGACTAACCGTTGTCTCCGCAGGCGCCCAGCCACAAGTACAGCGCCCACAGCAGTCACGTGACCAACGTCAGCTTCCTGCACAGCGACAGCCACCTGATCTCCACGGGCGGGAAGGACACCAGCGTCATGCAGTGGCGTCTCGTCAGGAAGCTGGTCGACGCCCCCAAGCCCGCCGCGCGCCGACCCAACACGGCCGGTGACCCGGCGGGCGACGCGGCCGCCACGCAGTCTCTGGCTGGACCCGACCCGGTCGGCGCCGGAAACCCGGACCCATCGAGCCGGGTCGCCGCAGAAGGAACCCCGCCTCCCTCGGACAGCACGCTGAGCCTGAAGGACAGCCTGGAGACGAGCGACGACACGGCGACGCCGAGCGACGAGGGCCTGCCTCCCCTCACTCCCCCCTCCTAGAGGGGCGGGGCCTCTTCCAGGTCAGGTGTCTCTGTTGTTGCTCCTGACACCAGCGGGGTCACCGACCGCCAAGCACCTGTTCGCACCCGAACATTTCAGGACCGCTGTCAGGAATTCGACGGGAAACCCACAGAAACTGTCCGGACGTCTGCAGACGTCGGCCGTCTTCCCAGAAACACTCCAGAATCTGATTCAGAACCTTCCAGGTCTCCTCCAATCCGCCACAGGAAGTCACCTGATCTGCCCTCTCTGGACAGGTGAACACTAGAGCTGCACCGATGGCACATTTCTGTCCGATCCTTAATAAACCGATTGTTTTTGTCTGAAACGTCGACAAATATAGAAAGTCGCTGAGTTGATAACGGGGGCGACTATTGCAAATACCTGGGTGGGCGGGGCTAACCAGGTGGGCGGGGCTAACTTCACTGCAGAGGAAATGAGGACAGTGGTTGATTTTTAGACCTTTCAGAGAAAAATAAGATCGGCTTCACAAATATCGGCCAATCGCTGATCTTTGAAACTTAGGAAATCTGTGCTAATAAATCGGTGCACCCTTATTTGTTTTTTTAAACATATTTATTGAATTTTATAACATAAAACAAGTGGCAGTGATACATTTGACATAGGATTCACATTGAACAACTCAGTCCCCAAAGTAAACAAACTTAAATAATAAAGAAACAGCAGCAAAAAGCAACTCAACAGCATGTATATCAGAAAACAGAAATAGCGGAAAAAGAAACATTGCAGCAATCTGCACTGTTCATTTCCTTTGTAGTGTTTCAGAAACTGCGACTGTGTTTCTTCAAATTTGGCTCCCTTTCCTCTGACAATATGAGAGAGACGCTCCAGAGCCACACATGATGTCATCTCCTTCACCCACATGTGCTTTGAAGATATGTCCATTTTTTTGACATAAATATTAATTCAAAGTCAGTCAATTTTAACTGTCTGGAGCTAAATACACAGTTCTCTGGATAAATACGTAAAACACACATTCACTACAACAATCTTTGATTAAAGTTTGTGTCACTGAATTGCTGTAATTCTCCCAGACACAGTGAAGAAGAAAGACTTACTGCAGTCCTCATCAACCTTCAATACCTTCACTGCTATTGAACGACTTTCATCCTAGTTTCGATTGACTGCTTTTGGCCTTTTAACCCTCCTCTTGTCTTCGGGTCATTTTGACCCGAAGACAACAGGAGGTTGTTCTTATTTTTTTCGTCAAGTTCACATTTGAATTGCTGCAGCAGAAAATTCCATCTGAGTTGTGAACACTGTAGGTCTGATTCAGGACTGTTAGATTTCAAGTTGCTGTATGCAGTTGCAATTAAAAAAATGTTTTATAAGGGCTTGTCCTCGGGTCATGTCAACCCGAGGGCAACAGGAGGGGGGGGAAATTTGAAAAGATATCAGTTTTACGGAGATCAGTGATGCCATTCCATACTGTTTGCCTGTCCAGCTGTAATTTCCTTAGTCTTCCGGTCAGTCTGACCTGAGGCCTGGGTTTGGTTATCTTTATTTCTTTTGTAAAGTTCACATTTGAATTGCTTGAGCCTAAACTTCCCCTGAGTTGTGCACACCGTAGTTCTGATGCAGGACTGTTAGATTAAAGTTTCTGTATGCAGCTGCAATTGAAAAACAAATTTTTTAAGGGCTTGTCCTCGGTCGACATGAGCAGAGGACAACAGGAGGGTTAAGCACAGTCCACCCTTGGTTAATACCTGACACTCCTGTGATGTCAACATTTTTCTGTCCAAAGATCATCATGGCACCTGTTATCCTCCCGTCTGCCACCGGGGGCAGCAGGGAGCTGAAGGGGAGGAATTTCTTAAACAAGAGAATCATTTTTCCCAAACAAACAGTTTGATTTTCCTCCGGTGAGAAGAGTTGACCTCAAAGTTAAACAGGAAGTCTTTTGTTTTACAGGAAGTTTGTGAATCAGAGGAAACCTGGAAGATTTCAATTTTGTTTCAAAACAACCATCTACAGCTTTTTAGTTAAAATAGTGAAAATCAATTTCATTTAAATCTGTGAATTAAAATATCACTGAAGGATGCAAACAGCTGCAGGCTTTTATTCTGAAAAGCCACAGATGACATTCAGTTTCAGTCTAAATGAATACAACAGAGAAAAGGAACATTCTGTTAAAAATTATGTCCATGTTTAAAGCGGTTCTGACCCATCAGGTTCTAGATCCACTGGTTTGTGTTTCAGAAGCTTCACACTGTTGCCAACAGAAAACCAACAGCATGAAACAGGAAGTGATTGTTTGGCGAGGTGACCTTCAGGTTAAAACTGTGACAGAGAACCAATCAGAGTGAACCCTCCCGCTTTGCTGAAAATCCCATTTCATCTTGAGAAGAATTGATCAAAGTGAGCCCTCTCTGTTCATAAAGGATCTGTGTTGTTTGTATATGCTGCAGACGTCTGTGTGTATATTTGTGCTCAACACTAGAGGGCAGCACTTCAGTCACATTCAGCTCACATCTCTTATCCAATCAGGCGACGGCAAAGGGGTGGGCCTGTGCTCTGATTGGTTGCTCTCAGTGACTCACTGCTGGGCTTTTGTCTGTTCTGGACCATTTCACTTCAGGCCTTTGTTGAATGTGTCGATGATGTCATTCAGGGGCGGGGCCTTAGGGGTGAGGGGGGGGGGGTTGATGCTGCCTTTTTATTACTGACTCATCTTTTCTATGTTTGCCTCTAAAGGGCTTCTGTGGAGTTCAGGGACTCACCTGGATGTTCAGGTTGGGGGCGGGGTCACGTGAAGGGGGCGGGGTTTGTGTTCATTGATCCTCATTGATTTTTATGTGACTGTTTTGAGCCAATCGTCTTCTCTCATGCATTCCTGTCAGAGGGCAGACTGTACTGAAGATTTCAACACAAAATGCAAATAAACGTTGTTATGATGACGACCACTCAGCTTCTTCCTTGTCTGGTCAGTGACGCTGTGATGACGTCAGAAACAGGAAATACCATCTGTACTCTTAGATTACTGCTCATCATCGGTTCTGGTTCTGGTTCTGGTCAGTTCTGCGGTTTCCATGTCCAAAAGGTCCAGCCGAGTTCTGAAACGGTTCTGTTGGGCTGAACGGACCCGGTGTTACAGAAAAATGTGTGCCAGGAGGCGATGGTGTCCAAATCAATACTGATGCAGCTGGAGTTGTATTACCGTCACACTGATGGAGACAATATATTTGTTTATGAGGCGGAACAATGACCATCGAATCGAATCGCTGTGGAATATGGAAACCAGCTGGTTGTTTAGTAAATCGGCAACTGATTAAGAAATGGATCACACTGGTCGCAGGTTGTTCTGGCCAGAATAATCGCTCTATTGCGATTCCCTGCGGTCACAGAAAATTAACACTCAGATTTTTCTGTAACAAGCCACCAACTGGTAATGAGTGGAACACGACAAAACAAAAGTTTCTTTATGTGACTTATCTGGGGGTTATAAAGATCTCTCTAAAAAGAATTTTGTACCACTTCTTGAAAATACTAAATTAGAATTTCAAAGGTGGAACAATCTGCCGCTATCGTTAATAGGCCGTGTCAGTTCTATAAAAATGAACATATTGCCTAAGTTCCTTTATTTATTTCAGTCTATTCCAGGTTGTATCCCAAAGGAATTCTTTGTGACACTAGATAAACATGTCTCTGCTTTTATTTGGAATAATAAGTCTCGCAGAATACGTAAAGATTTCATGCAGAGGCCTAGACCTATGGGTGGATTGGCTTTACCAAATTTCCAGTCTTATTACTGGGCTGCAAATATACGAAACATGCTATATTGGTTTAGTGAAGCCAACCCCATCTTGGCTTCAGATTGAGTCGTCTAATTGTGGCTAGGCTAGCTTACCTGCTTTGTTGACATCTGCTCTCCCTTTAGAGATATGTACCTATAAGTGCAACCCTATAATATATAACTCCCTTAGAGTCTGGGTGCAGTGTAGGAAAAAATTGGGGTTACACTTGATGTCAATTAATACTCCTATCTGTTCAAATCATATGTTCCCACCCTCTATATCTGATTCTGCCTTTAAAGTTTGGGAAAGTAATGGACTAAGTAAAGTTAAACACCTTTTCATTGATGGGATTTTTGCTTCATTTGCACAACTCGTGGAACAGTTTCACATTCCACATGCACATTTTTTCCACTATTTACAACTGCTGCATTTAGTGAAAAATAAATGTCCCTCATTTCCTGAATTGCCTGAGGAAACAGCTCTGGATGAAATCATAGGTATAAACAGCCATCAAAGGGGGGTGATTAAAAAGATCTATACCATACTGCTAGATCTACAATCTCCTTCTCTTTCCATTATTAAGTCACATTGGGAGAAAGATCTTGCAATCACATTAACAGATGAGCTCTGGCAATCTATTCTGCACAGGGTTCACTCCTCTTCTATATGCGCTAGACATGGGCTCCTCCAGTTCAAGGTGCTGCACCGGTTGCATATCTCTAATGAAAGACTAGCTAGGTTTTATCCAGGGAATGATCCCTTATGTCATCAATGCAGGTCAGAAGTCGGTTCTCTTATTCATACTTTCTGGGCGTCCAAAGCTTCATATCTATTGGTCATCAATATTCAATACATTCTCAGAAATATACAAAGTTACATTTGGTCCTTCTGCTCTAACTGCAATCTTTGGAGTCACACCCCGAATGTTTTACTGTCCAAGAATGATTCAAATCCAGTAGCTTTTGCTACGTTGATTGCAAGTCATTTACTTTTGAGGTGGAAACAGAAAGCTTCTCCTACACATGAACAGAGGCTTGCAGAGCTCATGAAACTTTCACATTTAGAAAAGATAAGATGTACACTGACAGGCTCAACAGCCAAATTTATCAAAACATGGCAGCCATTTTTACAATACATGGAAACATTCAAGATGAATACCTCATCGTAACCAAACTTTTGTCATATTTTTCTAGTCAGCTATCAACAGATTTTTGTTTTTTCGTTTGTCTCTATTTTTTGTGTGCATGTTTATTTTTGTTTGTGTTTTTGTCACGTTTTGGGGCTTTACTTGTTAACAGCGTTGTATAAAACATAAACTCTGTAAGGAACATGCTGTGAAAATTGATAAAGTATAAAAAAAATTAACTAAATTAAAATTTATTAACCGAACTTTAAAAAAAAAAAAAAAAAAAGTTTCTAAGAATCAAATTTAGCCTGATGTCCTCCGCTTCCTGAATCTTTATGCAACACCAATTAGACATTGCTGTTGCATCAATAGCAGGACCAAGATTGCGAAGTAACTTGTTTCTCTGAATACGGTCATTTCTGCAATCCACAATAAGGTTAGGACCGGACCGGATCGGACCGGACCGGACCGGACCGAGACGCAGGAGGAGGTCAGCTCCAGTAGCCGTGTAATGAAGAGGCCTTCATTACAGAGTTAATTTATTCAATGTATTGTATAGCACTGTAAAAACATTTGCACTTTCTCACTATGTACTTTATTTAGCACTGCACTTTCAAAGTAGATCTATAAATTAATAACATTTTGCACTCAGGAAGTTTTAATTGTATTTATTGAGTATTTTAGGGATTGGTGTGTAGCCTTTGTTCTGGGCTCTGCACAGCTGCTCCTCATTGGCCAGTGGAGGTGGTTAACTGTGAAGAGAGGAGAATTGGTACTCAGAGCAATGAGCTATTGGTGGATAAAACTAAATAAATGATGTGCATAATTTATTAGGTATGGAATGTGCTAATATAGTGACTCACCTGTCTTTTTATGTGTCCTCTCAGGATGTTTGGACAAATATTGTCCTAAGGGGCTGGACAATGATATAGGTCCTGGGAGAGACCATTGAGAAGAATGGGAGAGGGGTGTATTGTTTTATGGTGTACTGTTTTATGGTGTTTTAGTAAGGGTAAGGATAAAACATAAAAAATATTTATAAAAAGGAAGTTGATGTGGTTGTAGTAAAATGTATTTTATTCAATTAAGTGGAACAGGGTAAGATGGGATTCTCTTATGAATTTTCAGATTGTTTTAACTGTCACAGCTGGGACTATTTAAGATCGCAATTTTCACCTGTGAGACAGATTTTGAGACACAGACATTGAGAGACATTATAAGACTGAGATTGTGACTTGTTGTTTGTGATGCTGGGAGGAATAAACCTGCTGTTCCACCTAAACTCTGCTTAATATCATCTATCTGCACTGAAAAATCCAGCCGAAAAAGGCCAACCTGTTACAAGCCGCTTCCTGGCCATCTGAGTTCAGCTGAGGCTAATCGTGGCTTTGCAGATGATCCTGCTGATTAAAGAGATCATTAAAGTTCTTGAAGGATGAATCAGTTCGTATGTCTGGAGCAAAAGGAAGCTGGGCTGGTTACATTAGCAGCTTTCTGTGCACATGCTAGTAATATTCACTGGCTTAACAAGTGAAATTGGATTTATTGTGGATGTTCAGAACTCACTAGTTTTTATTTTCTCCACTGATAAATTCATTGCGGTTGTGTTTGATTTCAGGTTCAGGTGATTCAGTCTGGACAGTTTGTGATTCTGTCAGCTGTGGCAAATAAAGCTGCTGCACAGTTCATGTTTTTGATTAAGATTTCTGCAAAAACTTTTCTCTTGAGCTTGACTCAACACTAAGACATGCAACCCTAACTTTAAAGACTTTATCTTTGTAGATTTCATAGTAGTAATGGCCTCCTCCTTGTGTAGATAAGTTCTCCAGAGCCTTGATGACCTAATTATTCTATTCAGCTGTGGATGCAGTGCAGTGGCCCTCCTGGACTGGAGTTTGAGACCTGTGGTCTGTGGAGCCATGGGGCCTTCTCTTGGTGAAGATGGTTGTTATCCAGGCCAGCGAGGAAGGCTGTTTTCACACCTGATAGTCCAGTAGACTTGGTTCCATTGGAGACCAAAATTGCACCATGTGTTACATTTTCAGCAGCAGTGGTTCACTTTCACACCGCTGTCAAACAATCCAAACCAACTGAAACCCTGTTCCCCCCATCGCCTGTGGGGGCGCTGCACCAAGAACTACTGAAGAAATCTTTGTTCACAAAAAGTAAACAAAAACGGACAGTGTCAGATTTTAGAGGTTGTGGGATTTCTGCATTCACATACATTACTAGTTTGGACATCAAAGCTCACGCTGGTCCTGCAGGCGCCATGACTGAGTCTGTCCACAAACCCAGGAATCTCAGGATGAGCAGGAATCTGTCACTAAATGATTGTAGAATTACTCCAAAACAGTGAGGTCACATTTGTTTGATTTAATTAGGCCCGAGCAGCTAAGCGCTGCGAAGGCCTATTGTTTTCCTACTGTTTCTTATTATTATTCTGCCCCCCTAAAGAGGGGCCTTTTTGGGGGCTTTATCATATTCAAAAACTCACCAAACTTGGCGGAGGCGTAAAGGGAGTTTCAAAATTTTGTATTTTAAGGTCATCGCAAAAATCCCATAAGAAATGGCTCAATAGCGCCACCTACAAATTTTCAAAGGACCCTTTGCTATTCACTTACTTTATCCTAGAGACATGAAATTTGGTACACTTGTAGAGCTCCCCAAGATGCTCAAAATTTACAATTAATGTCATAGTGCAAGTATCACAGGAAGTCGGCCATTTTGGATTGAAGGTCCAATTTTGAGGCCATTTTTGCCGTTTACAGCCTTCGTATTTGATCGAACTCCTCCTAGGGATTTCGATTGATCGGCTTCAAACTCAGTCAGTCTGTTCATAAGGCATGTCCCATCTAAAGTTATCAAAACTGTGAGTTTTTGAGTATGCTGAAGGGGGGTTAGCAGGAGTCAAAGTTCACCTACTCGCCATAAAAACATAAACTGCTATATCTCCTACACAGAAATTCACAGAGGCACCAAAGTTTCTGTGATTTATCATCATCGGGTGTCCTACAATACTTAATGGTCGAATGATGACATCACTTAGGCCACGCCCCCTGAGAACAGGAAGTGTAATGTTTTACTGTGAACGGTCGCTATCTGACCCCTTTGACCTCATCAACATGAAACTGTGCCAAGACACAGAAGACATGTTGGTGTATTGAGGATTCCAACCCCGACCAGCTTTGATGGAGCAGGTGGGCGTGGCGGCGTGGCGAAGTGACCTGTAACGCCATCGCCATATGTTTGGCTCTCAATTCCACATTTTCAGGCCCAGCTGCTCCAAACTCACAAGGATGGATCTTCATCCACTCCCCGACAGGAATCCATCACAATATTTGGTGGGCGTGGCCTAATTTCTTTATAGCGCCCCCTAGAAAATTTTAAATGATCAGTCCCAAGCCATGCTTTAACCTACAATTACGAAACTTTGTACACATTTGTATCATGTCAGGACTTAATAGAAAGTCTCTTGGAGCCATGGTCTAAACCCCACAGGAAGTCGGCCATTTTGGATTGAAGGTCCAATTTTGAGCCCATTTTTGCCGTTTACAGCCTTCATGTTTGATCGAACTCCTCCTAGGGATTTCCATTGACCGGCTTCAAACTCGGTCAGTCTGTTCACAAGGCATGTCCCATCTAAAGTTATCAAAACGGTGAGTTTTTGAGTATGCTGAAGGGGGTTAGCAGGGGTCAAAGTTCACCTACTCGCCGTAAAAAAATAAACTGCTATATCTCCTACACAGAAACTCACAGAGGCACCAAAGTTACTGTGATTGATCATCATCGGCTGCCCTACAATACCCTATGGTCGAATGATGACATCACTTAGGCCACGCCCCCTGAGAACAGGAAGTGTAATGTTTTACTGTGAACTGTCGCTATCTGACCCCTTTGACCTCATCAACATGAAACTGTGCCCAGACACAGAAAACATGTTGGTGTATTGAGGATTCCAACCCCGACCAGCTTCGATGGAGCAGGTGGGTATGGCGGCGTGGCGAAGTGACCTGTAACGCCATCGCCATACGTTTTGCTCTCAATTCCACAGTTTCGGTCCCAGCTGCTCCAAACTCACAAGGATGGATCTTCATCCACTTCCCGACAGGAATCCATCACAATATTTGGTGGGCGTGGCCTAATTTCTCTATAGCGCCCCCTAGAAAAATTTAAATGATCTGCCCCAAGCCATGATTTAACCTACAATTACGAAAATTTGTACACATGTGTACCATGTCAGGACTTACAAAAAAGTCTCTTGGAGCCACGGTCTAAACCCCACAGGAAGTCGGCCATTTTGGATTGAACTTCGGATTTTGACCCCATTTTTGCCGTTTACAGCCTCCGTATTTGATCGAACTCCTCCTAGGGATTTCGATTGATCGCCTTCAAACTCGGTCAGTCTGTTCATAAGGCATGTCCCATCTAAAGTTATCAAAATGGTGAGTTTTTGAGTATGCTGAAGGGGGCTTAGCAGGGGTCAAAGTTCACCTACTCGCCGTAAAAAAATAAACTGCTATATCTCCTACACAGAAACTCACAGAGGCACCAAAGTTACTGTGATTGATCATCATCGGGTGTCCTACAATACCCTATGGTCGAATGATGACATCACTTAGGCCACGCCTCCTGAGAACAGGAAGTGTAATGTTTTACTGTGAACTGTCGCTATCTGACCCCTTTGACCTCATCTACATGAAACTGTGCCCAGACACAGAAAACATGTTGGTGTATTGAGGATTCCAACCCAAACCAGCTACGATGGAGGAGGTGGGTGTGGCGGCGTGGGGAAGTGACCTGTAACGCCATCGCCATACGTTTGGCTCTCAATTCCACATTTTTGGGCACAGCTGCTCCAAACTCACAAGGATGGATCTTCATCCACTCCCCGACAGGAATCCATCACAATATTTGTAGGGTGTGGCCTAATTTCTCTATAGCGCCCCCTAGAAAATTTTAAATGATCAGCCCCAAGCCATGCTTTAACCTACAATTACGAAACTTTGTACACATGTGTATCATGTCAGGACTTACAAAAAAGTCTCTTGGAGCCATGGTCTAAACCCCAGAGGAAGTCGGCCATTTTAGACTGAAGTTCAGATTTTGACCCCATTTTTGGCGTTTATAAACCATTTCAGTAATTCGCCACTTGGGGTCAGTATTGCTCCACAAATGAAACAGCAGATAAACAGGATGAAGAACAATATCAGTATTTCGCCAGTAGGTGTCAGTGTTCCTCCACCAATGACAGATCCATGGGCGGATGGGCGCGAAAACTTTGTGAGAGCGTTGCCATGAAATTTCTAAAAGGATAGAAATGTCTCAGATAATTTTTGTGGAATTAAATCATGCAGTAAATGTAGCGTTTTCTTACTTCTTCCAAACCATTTCAGTAATTCGCCACTCTGAGTAAGTTTTACTCTAACAATGAAATAGAGTGCTTTAGAAACACAGCTGAAGATGATGAAAAATGACGAACTGCAGTACTTCGCCATGTGCATACGATCGGCTGTAAATGACATGTGGATCATTCGACTGGCGCCAAATTGGATACGTATGACCTTTGTTGACCTCTAAAGAGCAAAACAGCATTGAAATATATTTTGACTCCACTGCGTGTCCTACATTAATCCGCCAGCTATATATCCTCCCTAAACCAATGAATCTGCACCACATTTTTTTGCATCGTCAAGGAGCGCCGCCGAACGCATCGATGCGTACCGCCTGGTGGACGGGCGTGGAAACTGCGGAACAACTTCTGTGTTGGAACGTGGGAAGCGTTGATGGAACCTCAGCAACAGCTTCCGCAGTGCGGGCGGAGGTGCTGAAAACTGCGTGAGAGCTTCTGTGGTGGCTGGCGTGAGGCGGCGGTTGCTCGTACCCCGCGGTGGCAATAGGCCGGAGCGGCGCTTGGCTGCGAGGGCCGTTCGAGGCTGCTTGCAGCTTTAATTAGGCCCGAGCAGCTAAGCGCTGCGAAGGCCTATTGTTTTCCTACTGTTTCTTATTAGGCCCGAGCAGCTAAGCGCTGCGAAGGCCTATTGTTTTCCTACTGTTTCTTATTAGGCCCGAGCAGCTAAGCGCTGCGAAGGCCTATTGTTTTCCTATTGTTTCTTATTATTAGGCCCGAGCAGCTAAGCGCTGCGAAGGCCTATTGTTTTCCTATTGTTTATTATTATTATTATTATTATTCTTCCACCCAAATGAATTGGCTTTTTGGGGCTTTATCATATTCAAAAACTCACCAAACTTGGCAGAGGCCTTAAGCCTGTTTAAAATTTACGTATTTTAAAGTCGTCGCAAAAATTGCAACAGAAATGTCTCTACGGCGCCACCTAGAAATTGGAAAAACACCCTTTTTTACCCTCTGCTATTCACTTACTTTATCGTAGAGACATGAAATTTGGTACACTTGTAGAACTCCCCAAGACGCTCAAAATTTACAATTAATGTCATAGTGCAAGTATCACAGGAAGTCAACCATTTTTGATTGAAGTTTCCATTTTGACCCCATTTTTGCCAATTTTTGCCGTTTACAGCCTTTGTATTTGATCTATCTCCTCATAGGGATTTTGATTGATCGACTTCAAACTCGGTCAGTCTGTTCATAAGGCATGTCCCATCTAAAGTTATCTAAACGGTGAGTTTTTGAGTATGTTGAAGGGGGGTCAGCAGGGGTCAAAGTTCACCTACTCGCCGTAAAAAAATAAACTGCTATATCTCCTACACAGAAACTCACAGAAGCACCAAAGTTTCTGTGATTCATTATCATCGGGTCTTCTACAATACCCTATGGTCGAATGATGACCTCACTTAGGCCACGCCCCTGAGAACAGGAAGTGTAATTTTACTGTGAACTGTCGCTATCTGACCCCTTTGACCTCATCAACATGAAACTGTGCCCAGACACAGAAAACATGTTGGTGTATTGAGGATTCCAACCCCGACCAGCTACGATGGAGCAGGTGGGCGTGGCGGCGTGGCGAAGTGACCTCTAACGCCATCGCCATACGTTTGGCTCTCAATTCCACATTTTCGGGCCCAACTGCTCCAAATTCACAACGATGGATCCTCATCGACTCCCCGACAGGAATCCATCACAATATTTGGTGGGCGTGGCCTAATTTCTCTATAGCGCCCCCTACAAAACTTTAAATGATCAGCCCCAAGCCATGCTTTAACCTACAAATACGAAACTTTGTACACATCTGTACCTTGTCAGGACGTACAAAAAAGTCTCTTGGAGCCATGGTCTAAACCCCCACAGGAAGTCGGCCATTTTGGATTCAAGTTCGGTTTTTGACCCCATTTTTGCCGTTTACAGCCTTCATATTTGATCTATCTCCTCCTAGGGATTTCGATTGATCGGCTTCAAAACTCGGTCAGTCTGTTCATAAGGCATGTCCCATCTAAAGTTATCTAAACGGTGAGTTTTTGAGTATGCTGAAGGGGGGTTAGCAGGGGTCAAAGTTCACCTACTCGCTGTAAAAACATAAACTGCTATATCTCCTACACAGAAACTCACAGAGGCACCAAAGTTTCTGTGATTCATTATCATCGGGTCTCCTACAATACCCTATGGTCGAATGATGACATCACTTAGGCCACGCCCCCTGAGAATAGGAAGTGTCATGTTTTACTGTCAATGGTCGCTATCTGACCCCTTTGACCTCATCAACATGAAACTGTGCCCAGACACAGAAGACATGTTGGTGTATTGAGGATTCCAACCCCGACCAGCTACGATGGAGCAGGTGGGCGTGGTGGTGTGGCGAAGTGACCTGTAACGCCATTGCCATACGTTTGGCTCTCAATTCCACATTTTCGGGCCCAGCTGCTCCAAATTCACAAGGATGGATCCTCATCCACTCGCCGACAGAAATCCATCACAATATTTGTAGGGCGTGGCCTAATTTTTCTATAGCGCCCCTAGAAAACAGCAGCCCATGAAATACAGGTTATGTTTTGTTATTAATTATTTAAATATATAGTATTATAAGTTTTTATATATATATAAGTTTATTTTGTGGGTGAGAGTACAAATATTAATTAATTTTGGCTAGAAATAAAAGAAAACGTAATTCAGCAAAAACTGTTTATAAACCATTTCAGTAATTCGCCACTTGGGGTCAGTCTTACTCCACGAATGAAACAGCGGATAAACAGGATGACGAACAATATCAGTATTCCGCCAGCAGGGGTCAGTCTTACTCCACGAATGAAACAGCAGACAAACAGGATGAAGAACAATACCAGTATTGCGTCAGCAGGGGTCAGTGTTACTCCACCAATGACAAACAGATCGACGGCGGATGGCCATGAAAACATTGCGAGCGCGTCTGCCGTGAGATTTCCAAAAGAAAGCTGTTACATTTAACCTGAAATGTTATATGTAAGCCCTCAGATAATTTTTGTTGGCTTAAAACACGGAGTAAATGTAGCGTTTTGTTAATAACTGTTATTTACTACCGCAAGTAAATGCATCAATTCCAGTCGTCTGTGCCTTACTGGTCAGTTAAGTGTAACTGTCGTGGAGCTGCTACGTCATAGCAGTCGGCCGGCGACAGCTGGAGCTGCGAAGTTTTCCTGAACATTTTGCCTGCTTTTAGGAGCCACAGAACTGGACTACGCTCAACATTTTGCTTGTGTTTTGGAGTTGGAAATCCGAACCACGCTTTTGAGCAAGAAGGCTCTGTTTGACCGGAGTTGGAGCAGTTTTAATGCGCTCTTTGCACCTGAGCTTCCGCGTTCCGGAAATACGGCTCAAATGTTTTTCCAAGGTAACAATTAATAATGTACATCGATCCGAAGCCCACACAAGTAAGCCGGAGAAAAGTTTTAAGATGTTTGCCTCGTTATACATTCACAGATATGAAGGTGAGTTTTATTTTCTCTAAACTGCTAGCACAAGCCAGCTAGCTTGTGCTAGCAGGGATTATTCTCAGACATTTTTCTTGTAAAAATCTGCTATTTAATTATCTAAAGATTTCTCAGCCATTCTAACGGACACTGTTTGTGCCTTATTTTCAAGCATATTACGTGTGTTTATTGTTAACGACAATAAAGCAGCGGGGAGGGGGGGGGGCAGATTACAGTTCAGAGTTTTTGCTTGAATTATGACGAACAAAAACGAGCACAGAGTTTACTCTGGTATCATAGTTCAGCTGACTGTTCAGATTGAGAGTTATTACTTTTAGAAAAATATTGCCGTGTTGCTTAAGATTTCTGTCTTATTTCATTTTATTACTTTTGCATGCTTGTTGTGAAGGGCTCATTAAGACGGTGCTTAGAGCGGTGTGTACGGCGTTAGCTTCAAGTGGTAGCTTTAACTTGTAGCAACGAATATTTACAAGCTGTCTTAATTGAGGATCGCTTGGAAATTCATGAAAACTTAAACAAAGTACATAGTATTGTTTTATTTGTGTCTTAAGTACGACTTTGTGTTTTATAGCAGTCATAGTTTCTGAAAGTGGAAAAAAGAGCGGCATTCGGGTATACAGTTGTGACGTCAGCGCGGCAGGTGCAAAGAGCCCATTGCTGTTCGTTTAAACAGTCGTTAGTCGCGGTGCGGTGAGTAATTTATTCCTTCCTGCTGGTTCTGGAAGCCGTCATGTTTGGAACAGTTATTCTGAGGAGGATGCTAACCCAATGCCTGAGGCCTGCAACGTTTTTAATGCTAACGAAGCGCTTTACTAATTCAATAAACTGAATAGTGTGTTTGATACATCCAGTTTCATACATTCAGACTTGTTATTATGTATAGAAGATGTTTAAAATGTCGTTTAAAAGAGCTCTGAGAAAATGCTAAGTATCTTTTTACCGACCCAATGGGGTTGTAATATTTAGTTGCAGCACTTCCTGTGATTAATACCTAATTAATGGGTGGGATTCAGCCTGTGCTGTTGTTCTAATGTGCTGAAAGTTAATGTGCATTGCCCTTGGTTTATTACTGAACAGTACGATTTATTAAACTGGTACATTTTAACCTTCACCATTTCCTGACTTATTTCACGATAACGTTAAAGTTGCACTGCATTTACATCTCAGTTGTAGTTCACATCAAGCATGTGGGCGTGGCTTAGTGTAAAACTTTTGATTATTTACCATGAAACATCAACATTAAATTACTTCCAAATGCAAGATCACAGCTGCATCACTTCCTCTGTCTTTCTAGAGAACAGCCCTGAACACATTTCCATGGTGACTTGATGAACTTACTGTAGACCCGCCCACTTTTAAGAGGCAGTCACATGTTTTTTCTGCTGTATATTTTACTGTTATTCTATAATTTTATGGGTTTCATCATGTGAATACTGACTAAAAACGATAACATGATGAACTCTATGAATGCTGGCTGCTGACCGAACCGCATTGGGGTGTAGAAATGACGAAATGCAGTTCTTCGCCATGTACATACGATCGGCTCTAAATGACACATGGATCATCCGACTGGCGCCAAATTGGATACGTATGACCTTTTTTGACCTCTAAAGAGCACAACAGCATTGAAATGTATTTTGACTCCACTGTGTCCCCTACATTAATCCGCCAGCTATATTTCCTCACTAAACCAATGAATCTGCACCACATTTTTTGCGTCGTCAAGGAGCGCCGTCGAACGCATCAATGCGTACCGCCTGGTGGACGGGCGCGGAAACTGCGCAACAACTTCTGTGTTGGAACATGGGCAGCGTTGATGGAAACTGAGCAACAGCTTCCGCAGTGCGGGCGGAGGTGCTGAAAACTGCGTGAGAGCTTCTGTGGTGGCTGGCGTCGGGCGGCGGTTGCTAGTACTCTGCGGTGGCCAATAGGCCGGAGCGGCGCTTGGCTGCGAGGCCGCTCGAGGCTGCTTGCAGCTTTAATTATTATTATTATTCTCCCTCCAAATGAATTGGCTTTTTGGGGGCTTTATCATATTCAAAAACTCACCAAACTTGGCGGAGGGCTTAAGCCTGTTTCAAATTTACGTATTTTAAAGTCGTCGCAAAAATCCCACAAGAAATGGCTCAATAGCGCCACCTAGAAATTTTCAAAGGACCCTTTGCTATTCACTTACTTTATCCTAGAGACATGAAATTTGGTACACTTGTAGAGCTCCCCAAGATACTCAAAATTTACAATTAATGTCATAGTGCAAGTATCACAGGAAGTCGGCCATTTTGGATTGAAGGTCCAATTTTGAGGCCATTTTTGCCGTTTACAGCCTCCGTATTTCATCGATCTCCTCCTAGGGATTTCCATTGACCGGCTTCAAACTCGGTCAGTCTGTTCATAAGGCATGTCCCATCTAAAGTTATCAAAACGGTGAGTTTTTGAGTATGCTGAAGGGGGGTTAGCAGGGGTCAAAGTTCACCTACTCGCCGTAAAAAAATAAACTGCTATATCTCCTACACAGAAACTCACAGAGGCACCAAAGTTACTGTGATTGATCATCATCGGCTGCCCTACAATAAACTATGGTCGAATGATGACATCACTTAGGCCACGCCCCCTGAGAACAGGAAGTGTAATGTTTTACTGTGAACGGTCGCTCTCTGACCCCTTTGACCTCATCAACATGAAACTGTGCCAAGACACAGAAAACATGTTGGTGTATTGAGGATTCCAACCCCGACCAGCTTCGATGGAGCAGATGGGCGTGGCGGCGTGGCGAAGTGACCTGTAACGCCATCGCCATACGTTTGGCTCTCAATTCCACATTTTTAGGCCCAGCTGCTCCAATTTCACAAAGATGGATCCTCATCCACTCCCCGACAGGAATCCATCACAATATTTGGTGGGCGTGGCCTAATTTCTCTATAGCGCCCCCTAGAAAACTTTAAATGATCAGCCCCAAGCCATGCTTTAACCTACAATTACGAAACTTTGTACACGTGTGTACCTTCTCAGGACTTACAAAAAAGTCTCTTGGAGCCATGGTCTAAACCCCACAGGAAGTCGGCCATTTTGGATTGAAGTTCGGATTTTGACCCATTTTTGCAGTTTGCAGCCTTTGTATTTGATCGAACTCCTCTCAGGGATTTCGATTGATCGGCTTCAAACTCAGTCAGTCTGTTTATAAAGCATGTCCCATCTAAAGTTATCAAAACGGTGACTTTTTCAGTATGCTGAAGGGGGGTGGCAGGGGTCAAAGTTCACCTACTCCCCATAAAAAATAAACTGCTATATCTCCTACACAGAAACTCACAAAGGCACCAAAGTTTCAGTGATTGATCATCATCGGGTGTCCTACAATACCTTATGGTCGAATGATGACATCACTTAGGCCACGCCCCCTGAGAACAGGAAGTGTCATGTTTTACTGTGAACGGTCGCTATCTGAACCTTTTGACCTCATCAACTTGAAACTGTGACCAGACACCGAAGACATGTTGGTGTATTGAGGATTTCAACCCCGACCAGCTTCAATGGAGCAGCTGGGCGTGGCGCCGTGGCGAAGTGACCTGTAACGCCATCGCCATACGTTTGGCTCTCAATTCCACATTTTTGGGCCCAGCTGCTCCAAACTCACAAGGATGGATCTTCATCCTTTCCCCGACAGAAATCCATCACAATATTTGTAGGGTGTGGCCTAATTTCTCTATAGCGCCCCCTAGAAAATTTTAAATGATCAGCCCCAAGCCATGCTTTAACCTACAATTACGAAACTTTGTACACGTGTGTACCATGTCAGGACTTACAAGAAAGTCTCTTGGAGCCATGGTCTAAACCCCAGAGGAAGTCGGCCATTTTAGATTGAAGTTCAGATTTTGATCCCATTTTTGGCGTTTATAAACCATTTCAGTAATTCGCCACTTGGGGTCAGTATTGCTCCACAAATGAAACATCAGATAAACAGAATGAAGAACAATATCAGTATTTCGCCAGTAGGTGTCAGTGTTCCTCCACCAATGAGAAACAGATCCACGGCGGGATGGGCGTGAAAACTTGTGAGAGCGTTGCCATGAAATTTCTAAAAGGATAGAAATGTCTCAGATAATTTTTGTTGAATTAAATCATGCAGTAAATGTAGTGTTTTTCTTACTTCTTACAAACCATTTCAGTAATTCGCCACTCTGAGTAAGTATTACTCCAACAATGAAATAGAGTGCTTTACAAACACAGCTGAAAATGATGAAAAATGACGAACTGTAGTACTTCGCCATGTGCATATGATCGGCTGTAAATGACACGTGGATCATCCGACTGATGCCAAATTGGATACGTATGACCTTTGTTGACCTCTAAAGAGAACAACAGCATTGAAATATATTTTGACTCCACTGCGCGTCCTACATTAATCCGCCAGCTATATTTCCTCGCAAACCAATGAATCTGCACCACATTTTTGCATCGTCAAGGAGCGCCTCCGAACGCATCAGTGCGTACCGCCTGGTGGACGGGCGCGGAAACTGCGCAACAACTTCTGTGTTAGCACGTGGCCAGCGTTGATGGAAACTGAGCAACAGCTTCCGCGGTGCGGGCGGAAGAGCTGAAAACTGCGTGAGAGCTTCTGTGGTGGCTGGCGTGAGGCGCTGGTTGCTAGTACCCCGCGGTGGCAATAGGCCGGAGCGGCGCTTGGCTGCGAGGGCCGTTCGAGGCTGCTTGCAGCTTTAATTATTATTATTAGGCCCGAGCAGCTAAGCGCTGCGAAGGCCTATTGTTTTCCTACTGTTTATTATTATTATTATTTTATTATTATTATTATTATTTTTTCTTCCCACCTCTTTGGGGGGCTTTTTGGGGGCCTTATCATTGGAAAACTCACCAAACTTGGCGGAGGCCTTAAGCCTGTTTAAAAATTTTGATTTTTAAGGTCATCACAAAAATCCCACAAGAAATGGCTCAATAGCGCCACCTAGAAATTTTCAAAGGACCCTTTGCTATTCACTTACTTTATCCTAGAGACATGAAATTTGGTACACTTGTAGAGCTCCCCAGGACGCTCAAATTTACAATTAATGTCATAGTGCAAGTATCACAGGAAGTCAGCCATTTTGGATTGAAGGTCCAATTTTGAGGCCATTTTTGCCATTTACAGCCTCCGTATTTGATCGAACTCCTCCTAGGGATTTCGATTGATCGGCTTCAAACTCGGTCAGTCTGTTCATAAGGCATGTCCCATCTAAAGTTATCAAAACGGTGAGTTTTTGAGTATGCTGAAGGGGTTAGCAGGGGTCAAAGTTCACCTACTCGCCATAAAAAAATAAACTGCTATATCTCCTACACAGAAACTCACAGAGGCACCAAAGTTTCTATGATTGATCATCATCGGGTGCCTACAAGACCCTATGGTCGAATGATGACATGACTTTGGCCACGCCCCCTGAGAACAGGAAGTGTAATGTTTTACTGTGAACTTTCACTATCTGACCCCTTTGACCTCATCAACATGAAACTGTGCCCAGACACAGAAGACATGTTGGTGTATTAAGGATTCCAACCCCAACCAGATTCGATGGAGCAGGTGGGCGTGGCGGCGTGGCGAAGTGACCTGTAACGCCATCGCCATACGTTTTGCTCTCAATTCCACAGTTTCGGTCCCAGCTGCTCCAAACTCACAAGGATGGATCCTCATCCACTCCCCGACAGGAATCCATCACAATATTTGGTGGGCGTGGCCTAATTTCTCTATAGCGCCCCCTAGAAAACTTTAAATGATCAGCCCCAAGCCATGCTTTAACCTACAGTTACAAAACGTTGTACACATGTGTACCTTGTCAGGACTTACAAAAAAGTCTCTTGGAGCCATGGTCTAAACCCCACAGGAAGTCGGCCATTTTAGATTGAAGTTCAGATTTTGACCCATTTTTGCCATTTACAGCCTCCGTATTTGATCGAACTCCTCCTAGGGATTTTGATTGATCGGCTTCAAACTCGGTCAGTCTGTTCATAAGGCATGTCCCATCTAAAGTTATCAAAACTGTGAGTTTTTGAGTATGCTGAAGGGGGATTTGCAGGGGTCAAAGTTCACCTACTCGCCATAAAAAAATAAACTGCTATATCTCCTACACAGAAACTCACAGAGGCACCAAAGTTTCTGTGATTGATCATCATCGGGTGTCCTACAATACCCTATGGTCGAATGATGACATCACTTAGGCCACGCCCCCTCATAAAAGGAAGTGTCATGTTTTACTCTGAATGGTCGCTATCTGACCCCTTTGACCTCATCAACATGAAACTGTGCCCAGACACAGAAGACATGTTGGTGTGTTGAGGATTCCAACCCCGACCAGCTTCGATGGAGCAGCTGGGCGTGGCGGCGTGGCGAAGTGACCTGTAACGCCATCGCCATACGTTTGGCTCTCAATTCCACATTTTTGGGCACAGCTGCTCCAAACTCACAAGGATGGATCTTCATCCACTCCCCGACAGGAATCCATCACAATATTTGTAGGGTGTGGCCTAATTTATCTATAGCGCCCCCTAGAAAATTTTAAATGATCAGCCCCAAGCCATGCTTTAACCTACAATTACGAAACTTTGTACACGTGTGTACCTTGTCAGGACTTACAAAAAAGTCTCTTGGAGCCATGGTCTAAACCCCAGAGTCAGCCATTTTAGATTGAAGTTCAGATTTTGATCCCATTTTTGGCGTTTATAAACCATTCAGTAATTCGCCACTTGGGGTCAGTATTGCTCCACAAATGAAACAGCAGATAAACAGAATGAAGAACAATATCAGTATTTCGCCAGAGGTGTCAGTTCCTCCACCAATGACAAACAGATCCACGGGCGGATGGGCGTGAAAACTTTGTGAGAGCCCATGAAATTTCTAAAAGGATAGAAATGTCTCAGATAATTTTGGTTGAATTAAAACATGCAGTAAATGTAGCGTTTTCTTACTTCTTACAAACCATTTCAGTAATTCGCCACTCTGAGTAAGTATTACTCCAACAATGAAATAGAGTTCTTTAGAAACACAGCTGAAAATGATGAAAAATGACGAACTGTAATACTTCGTCATGTGCATATGATCGGCTGTAAATGACACGTGGATCATCCGACTGACGCCAAATTGGATACGTATGACCTTTGTTGACCTCTAAAGAGACAACAGCATTGAAATATATTTTGACTCCACTGCGCGTCCTACATTAATCCACCAGCTATATTCCTCGCTAAACCAATGAATCTGCACCACATTTTTGCATCGTCAAGGAGCGCATCCGAACGCATCAGTGCGTACCGCCTGTTGGACGGGCGCGGAAACTGCGCAACAACTTCTGTGTTAGCACGTGGCCAGCGTTGATGGAATCTGAGCAACAGCTTCCGCGGTGCGGGCGGAGGAGCTGAAAACTGCGTGAGAGCTTCTGTGGTGGCTGGCGTGAGGCGCTGGTTGCTCGTACCCCGCGGTGGCAATAGGCCGGAGCGGCGCTTGGCTGCGAGGGCCGTTCGAGGCTGCTTGCAGCTTTAATTATTATTATTATTTTTCTTCCCACCTCTTTGGGGGGCTTTTTGGGGGCCTTATCATATTGGAAAACTCACCAAACTTGGCGGAGGCCTTAAGCCTGTTTAAAAATTTTGATTTTTAAGGTCATCACAAAAATCCCACAAGAAATGGCTCAATAGCGCCACCTAGAAATTTTCAAAGGACCCTTTGCTATTCACTTACTTTATCCTAGAGACATGAAATTTGGTACACTTGTAGAGCTCCCCAGGACGCTCAAAATTTACAATTAATGTCATAGTGCAAGTATCACAGGAAGTCAGCCATTTTGGATTGAAGGTCCAATTTTGAGGCCATTTTTGCCATTTACAGCCTCCGTATTTGATCGAACTCCTCCTAGGGATTTCGATTGATCGGCTTCAAACTCGGTCAGTCTGTTCATAAGGCATGTCCCATCTAAAGTTATCAAAACGGTGAGTTTTTGAGTATGCTGAAGGGGGGTTAGCAGGGGTCAAAGTTCACCTACTCGCCATAAAAAAATAAACTGCTATATCTCCTACACAGAAACTCACAGAGGCACCAAAGTTTCTATGATTGATCATCATCGGGTGTCCTACAAGACCCTATGGTCGAATGATGACATGACTTTGGCCACGCCCCCTGAGAACAGGAAGTGTAATGTTTTACTGTGAACTTTCACTATCTGACCCCTTTGACCTCATCAACATGAAACTGTGCCCAGACACAGAAGACATGTTGGTGTATTAAGGATTCCAACCCCAACCAGATTCGATGGAGCAGGTGGGCGTGGCGGCGTGGCGAAGTGACCTGTAACGCCATCGCCATACGTTTTGCTCTCAATTCCACAGTTTCGGTCCCAGCTGCTCCAAACTCACAAGGATGGATCCTCATCCACTCCCCGACAGGAATCCATCACAATATTTGGTGGGCGTGGCCTAATTTCTCTATAGCGCCCCCTAGAAAACTTTAAATGATCAGCCCCAAGCCATGCTTTAACCTACAGTTACAAAACGTTGTACACATGTGTACCTTGTCAGGACTTACAAAAAAGTCTCTTGGAGCCATGGTCTAAACCCCACAGGAAGTCGGCCATTTTAGATTGAAGTTCAGATTTTGACCCCATTTTTGCCATTTACAGCCTCCGTATTTGATCGAACTCCTCCTAGGGATTTTGATTGATCGGCTTCAAACTCGGTCAGTCTGTTCATAAGGCATGTCCCATCTAAAGTTATCAAAACTGTGAGTTTTTGAGTATGCTGAAGGGGGATTTGCAGGGTCAAAGTTCACCTACTCGCCATAAAAAAATAAACTGCTATATCTCCTACACAGAAACTCACAGAGGCACCAAAGTTTCTGTGATTGATCATCATCGGGTGTCCTACAATACCCTATGGTCGAATGATGACATCACTTAGGCCACGCCCCCTCATAAAAGGAAGTGTCATGTTTTACTCTGAATGGTCGCTATCTGACCCCTTTGACCTCATCAACATGAAACTGTGCCCAGACACAGAAGACATGTTGGTGTGTTGAGGATTCCAACCCCGACCAGCTTCGATGGAGCAGCTGGGCGTGGCGGCGTGGCGAAGTGACCTGTAACGCCATCGCCATACGTTTACGTTTGGCTCTCAATTCCACATTTTTGGGCACAGCTGCTCCAAACTCACAAGGATGGATCTTCATCCACTCCCCGACAGGAATCCATCACAATATTTGTAGGGTGTGGCCTAATTTATCTATAGCGCCCCCTAGAAATTTTAAATGATCAGCCCCAAGCCATGCTTTAACCTACAATTACGAAACTTTGTACACGTGTGTACCTTGTCAGGACTTACAAAAAAGTCTCTTGGAGCCATGGTCTAAACCCCAGAGGAAGTCAGCCATTTTAGATTGAAGTTCAGATTTTGATCCCATTTTTGGCGTTTATAAACCATTTCAGTAATTCGCCACTTGGGGTCAGTATTGCTCCACAAATGAAACAGCAGATAAACAGAATGAAGAACAATATCAGTATTTCGCCAGTAGGTGTCAGTGTTCCTCCACCAATGACAAACAGATCCACGGGCGGATGGGCGTGAAAACTTTGTGAGAGCGTTGCCATGAAATTTCTAAAAGGATAGAAATGT
Source organism: Poeciliopsis prolifica (assembly GCF_027474105.1). Lineage (NCBI taxonomy): Eukaryota > Metazoa > Chordata > Actinopteri > Cyprinodontiformes > Poeciliidae > Poeciliopsis > Poeciliopsis prolifica. The sequence continues at coordinate 322,800 of NW_026562531.1, forward strand.
CTCAGATAATTTTGGTTGAATTAAAACATGCAGTAAATGTAGCGTTTTCTTACTTCTTACAAACCATTTCAGTAATTCGCCACTCTGAGTAAGTATTACTCCAACAATGAAATAGAGTTCTTTAGAAACACAGCTGAAAATGATGAAAAATGACGAACTGTAATACTTCGTCATGTGCATATGATCGGCTGTAAATGACACGTGGATCATCCGACTGACGCCAAATTGGATACGTATGACCTTTGTTGACCTCTAAAGAGAACAACAGCATTGAAATATATTTTGACTCCACTGCGCGTCCTACATTAATCCACCAGCTATATTTCCTCGCTAAACCAATGAATCTGCACCACATTTTTTGCATCGTCAAGGAGCGCATCCGAACGCATCAGTGCGTACCGCCTGTTGGACGGGCGCGGAAACTGCGCAACAACTTCTGTGTTAGCACGTGGCCAGCGTTGATGGAATCTGAGCAACAGCTTCCGCGGTGCGGGCGGAGGAGCTGAAAACTGCGTGAGAGCTTCTGTGGTGGCTGGCGTGAGGCGCTGGTTGCTCGTACCCCGCGGTGGCAATAGGCCGGAGCGGCGCTTGGCTGCGAGGGCCGTTCGAGGCTGCTTGCAGCTTTAATTCTTATTATTCTTCCACCCAAATAAATTGGCTTTTTGAGGGCTTTATCATATTCAAAAACTCACCAAACTTGGCGGACGCATAAAGGGAGTTTCAAAATTTTGTATTTTAAGGTCATTGCAATAATCGCACAAGAAACGGCTCAAGAGCGCCACCTTGAAATTTTCAAAGGACCCTTTGCTATTCACTTACTTTATCCTAGAGACATGAAATTTGGTACACTTGTAGAGCTCCCCAAGACGCTCACAATTTACAATTAATGTCATAGTGCAAGTATCACAGGAAGTCGGCCATTTTGGATAGAAGTTCGGATTTTGAGCCCATTTTTGCCGTTTACAGCCTTCATATTTGATCTATCTCCTCCTAGGGATTTTGATTGATCGGCTTCAAACTCGGTCAGTCTGTTCATAAGGCATGTCCCATCTAAAGTTATCTAAACGGTGAGTTTTTGAGTATGCTGAAGGGGGGTCAGCAGGGGTCAAAGTTCACCTACTCGCCGTAAAAAATAAACTGCTATATCTCCTACACAGAAACTCACACAGGCACCAAAATTACTGTTGTTGATCATCATCGGGTCTACTACAATACCCTATGGTCGAATGATGACATCACTTAGGCCACGCCCCCTGAGAACAGGAAGTGTCATGTTTTACTGTGAACGGTCGCTATCTGACCCCTTTGACCTCATCAACATGAAACTGTGCCCAGACACAGAAAACATGTTGGTGTATTGAGGATTCCAACCCCGACCAGCTTCGATGGAGCAGATGGGCGTGGCGGCGTGGCGAAGTGACCTGTAACGCCATCGCCATACGTTTGGCTCTAAATTCCACATTTTCAGGCCCAGCTGCTGCAAACTCACAAGGATGGATCTTCATCCACTCCCCGACAGGAATCCATCACAATATTTGGTGGGCGTAGCCTAATTTTTCTATAGCGCCCCCTAGAAAACTTTAAATGATCAGCCCCAAGCCATGCTTTAACCTACAAATACGAAACTTTGTACACATATGTACCTTGTCAGGACGTACAAAAAAGTCTCTTGGAGCCATGGTCTAAACCCCACAGGAAGTCGGCCATTTGGATTCAAGTTCGGTTTTTTACTCCATTTTTGCCGTTTACAGCCTTCATATTTGATCTATCTCCTCCTAGGGATTTCGATTGATCGGCTTCAAACTCGGTCAGTCTGTTCATAAGGCATGTCCCATCTAAAGTTATCAAAATGGTGAGTTTTTGAGTATGCTGAAGGGGGCTTAGCAGGGGTCAAAGTTCACCTACTCGCCGTAAAAAAATAAACTGCTATATCTCCTACACAGAAACTCACACAGGCACCAAAATTACTGTTGTTGATCATCATCGGGTCTACTACAATACCCTATGGTCCAATGATGACATCACTTAGGCCACGCCCCCTGAGAACAGGAAGTGTCATGTTTTACTGTGAACAGTCGCTATCTGACCCCTTTGACCTCATCAACATGAAACTGTGCCCAGACACAGAAAACATGTTGGTGTATTGAGGATTCCAACCCCGACCAGATTCGATGGAGCAGATGGGCGTGGCGGCGTGGCGAAGTGACCTGTAACGCCATCGCCATACGTTTGGCTCTAAATTCCACATTTTCAGGCCCAGCTGCTGCAAACTCACAAGTATGGACCCTCATCCACTCCCCGACAGGAATCCATCAGAATATTTGGTGGGCGCCTAATTTTTCTATAGCGCCCCTAGAAAACTTTAAATGATCAGCCCCAAGCCATGCTTTAACCTACAAATACGAAACTTTGTACACATATGTACCTTGTCAGGACGTACAAAAAAGTCTCTTGGAGCCATGGTCTAAACCCCACAGGAAGTCGGCCATTTTGGATTCAAGTTCGGTTTTTTACTCCATTTTTGCCGTTTACAGCCTTCATATTTGATCTATCTCCTCCTAGGGATTTCGATTGATCGGCTTCAAACTCGGTCAGTCTGTTCATAAGGCATGTCCCATCTAAAGTTATCTAAACGGTGAGTTTTTGAGTATGCTGAAGGGGGGTTAGCAGGGGTCAAGTTCACCTACTCGCCGTAAAAAATAAACTGCTATATCTCCTACACAGAAACTCACACAGGTACCAAAATTACTGTTGTTGATCATCATCGGGTCTACTACAATACCCTATGGTCGAATGATGACATCACTTAGGCCACGCCCCCTGAGAACAGGAAGTGTCATGTTTTACTGTCAACAGTTGCTATCTGACCCCTTTGACCTCATCAACATGAAACTGTGCCAAGACACAGAAAACATGTTGGTGTATTGAGGATTCCAACCCCGACCAGCTTCGATGGAGCAGGTGGGCATGGCGGCGTGGCGAAGTGAACTGTAACGCCATCGCCATACGTTCGGCTCTCAATTTTATTTTTAAAGTTTTATTTTTTTTAATAATTTTGTGGGTTAGAGTACAAACATTCATTAATTTTGGCTAGAAATAATACACAAACATCGTCATTCAGCAAAACGTTTATTCACTACACAAATGACAGCTCCGCTGAGTAAAATGGGGTCAGGTTGATGGAGTACCACTGCCCCCTGGTTGCGCAATAATGGTACTGCTGGCGCAATACCAGTATTGCGCCAGCAGGAGGCAGTGGTACTCCATCAATGAGAAAACAGATCTACGGCGACGGCCGTCAAAACGTTTCGAGCGCGTTTGCCGTGAGATTTCCAAAAGGATAGCGGTTACATTTAACCTGAAATGTTATATGTAAGCCCTCAGATAATATTTGTTGGCTTAAAACACGGAGTAAATGTAGCGTTTTGTTAATAGCTGTTATTTAATACCGCAAGTAAATGCATCAATTCCAGCCGTCTGTGCCTTACTGGTCAGTTAAGTGTAACTGTCGTGGAGCTGCTACGTCATAGCAGTCGGCCGGCGACAGCTGGAGCTGCGAAGTTTTCCTGAACATTTTGCCTGCTTTTAGGAGCCACAGAACTGGACTACGCTCAACATTTTGCTTGTGTTTTGGAGTTGGAAATCCGAACCACGCTTTTGAGCAAGAAGGCTCTGTTTGACCGGAGTTGGAGCAGTTTTAATGCTCTGTTTGCACCTGAGCTTCCGCGTTCCGGAAATACGGCTCAAATGTTTTTCCAAGGTAACAATTAATAATGTACATCGATCCGAAGCCCACACAAGTAAGCCGGAGAAAAGTTTTAAGATGTTTGCCTCGTTATACATTCACAGATATGAAGGTGAGTTTTATTTTCTCTAAACTGCTAGCACAAGCCAGCTAGCTTGTGCTAGCAGGGATTATTCTCTGACATTTTTCTTGTAAAAATCTGCTATTTAATTATCTAAAGATTTCTCAGCCATTCTAACGACACTGTTTATGCCTTATTTTCAAGCATATTACGTGTGTTTATTGTTAACGACAATAAACGCAACGGGGAGGGTGGGGAGGGCAGATTACAGTTCAGACTTTTTGCTTGAATTATGACGAACAAAAACGAGCCCAGAGCTTACTCTGGTATCGGAGTTCTAGTTCAGCTGACTGTTCAGATTCAGAGTTATTACTTTTAGAAAAATATGGCCGTGTTGCTTAAGATTTCTGTGTTATTTCGTTTTATTACTTTTGCATGCTTGTTGTGAATGGCTCATTAAGACGGTGCTTAGAGCGGTGTGTACGGCGTTAGCTTCAAGTGGTAGCTTTAACTTGTAGCAACAAATATTTACAAGCTGTCTTGATTGAGGATCGCTTGGAAATTCATGAAAACTTAAACAAAGTACATAGTATTGTTTTATTTGTGTCTTAAGTACGACTTTGTCTTTTATAGCAGTCATAGTTTCTGAAAGTGGAAAAAAGAGCGCATTCGGGTATACAGTTGTGACGTCAGCGCGGCAGGTGCAAAGAGCCCATTGCTGTTCGTTTAAACAGTCGTAACTCGAGGTGCGGTGAGTAATTTATTCCTTCCTGCTGGTTCTGGAAGCCGTCATGTTTGGAACAGTTATTCTGAGGAGGATACTAACCCAATGCCTGAGGCCTGCAACGTTTTTAATGCTAACGAAGCGCTTTACTAATTCAATAAACTGAATAGTGTGTTTGATACATCCAGTTTCATACATTCAGAGTTGTTTGTTATTATGTATAGAAGATGTTTAAAATGTCGTTTCAAAGAGCTCTGAGAAAATGCTAAGTATCTTTTTACCGATCCATTGGGGTTGTAATATTTAGTTGCAGCACTTCCTGTGATTAATACCTAATTAATGGGTGGGATTCAGCCTGTGCTATTGTTCTAATGTGCTGAAAGTTAAATGTGCTCTGTTAATGTGCATTGCCCTTGGTTTATTACTGAACAGTGCGGTTTATTAAACTGATACATCTTAACCTTCACCATTTTCCTGACTCATTTCACAATAACGTCAAAGTTGCACTGCATTTAGATCTCAGTTGTAGTTAATCAATCATGTGGGTGTGGCTTAGTGTAAAACTTTCACTATTTACCATGAAACATCAACATTAAATGACTTCCAAATGCAAGATCACAGCTGCATCACACTTCCTGTCTTTCTAGAGAACAGCCCTGAAACATTTCCATGGTCACTTGATGACCCACTGTAGCCCCGCCCACTTTTAAGAGGCAGTCACATGTTTTTTCTGCTGTATATTTTACTGTTATTCTATCATTTATATGGGTTTCATCATGTGAATACTGACTAAAAATGATAACATGATGAACTCTATGAATGCTGGCTGCTGACCGAACCGCATTGGGGTGTAGAAATGACGAAATGTATTACTTCGCCATGTGCATACGATCGGCTCTAAATGACACGTGGATCATCCGACAGGCACCAATTGAATACGTATGACCTTTGTTGACCTCTAAAGAGCAAAACAGCATTGAAATGTATTTTGACTCCACTGCGCCCCTATATTAATCCGCCAGCTATATTTCCTCGCTAAACCAATGAATCTATACCACAATTTTTTGCATCTTGAAGGATAGCCGCCGAACGCATGGATGCGTACCGCCTGGTGGACGGGCGCGGAACCTGCGCAACAACTTCTGTCTTAGCACGTGCGCAGCGTTGATGGAAACTGAGCAACAGCTTCCGCGGTGCGGGCGGAGGCGCTGAAAACTGCGTGAGAGCTTCTGTGGTGGCTGGCGTGAGGCGGCGGTTGCTAGTACCCCGCGGAGGCCAATAGGCCGGAGCGGCGCTTGGCTGCGAGGGCTCTCGAGGCTGCTTGCAGCTTTAATTATTATTCTGCCCCCTAAAGAGGGGCCTTTTTGGGGGCTTTATCATTTTCAAAAACTCACCAAACTTGGCAGACGCGTAAAGGGAGTTTCAAAATTTTGTATTTTAAGGTCATTGCAAAAATCCCATAAAAAATGGCTCAATAGCGCCACCTAGAAATTTCAAAGGACCCTTTGCTATTCACTTACTTTATCCTAGAGACATGAAATTTGGTACACTTGTAGAGCTCCCCAAGATGCTCAAAATTTACAATTAATGTCATAGTGCAAGTATCACAGGAAGTCGGCCATTTTGGATTGAAGGTCCAATTTTGAGGCCATTTTTGCCGTTTACAGCTCTCCGTATTTGATCGAACTCCTCCTAGGGATTTCGATTGATCGGCTTCAAACTCGGTCAGTCTGTTCATAAGGCATGTCCCATCTAAAGTTATCAAAACGGTGAGTTTTTGAGTATGCTGAAGGGGGTTAGCAGGGGTCAAAGTTCACCTACTCGCCATAAAACATAACCTGCTATATCTCCTACACAGAAACTCACAGAGGCACCAAAGTTACTGTGATTGATCATCATCGGGTGTCCTACAATACCCTATGGTGGAATGATGACATCACTTAGGCCACGCCCATGAGAACAGGAAGTGTAATGTTTTACTCTGAACGGTCGCTATCTGACCCCTTTGACCTCATCAACATGAAACTGTGCACAGACACAGAAGACATGTTGGTGTGTTGAGGATTCCAACCTCGACCAGCTTCGATGGAGCAGCTGGGCGTGGCGGCGTGGCGAAGTGACCTGTAACGCCATCGCCAACGTTTGGCTCTCAATTCCACATTTTTGGGCACAGCTGCTCCAAACTCACAAGGATGGATCTTCATCCACTCCCCGACAGGAATCCATCACAATATTTGTAGGGTTTTGCCTAAGTTATCTATAGCGCCCCCTAGAAAATTTTAAATGATCAGCCCCAAGCCATGCTTTAACCTACAATTACGAAACTTTGTACACATGTGTACCATGTCAGGACTTACAAAAAAGTCTCTTGGAGCCATGGTCTAAACCCCACAGGAAGTCGGCCATTTTAGATTGAATTTCAAATTTTGACCCCATTTTTGCCATTTACAGCCTTGGTATTTGATCGAACTCCTCCTAGGGATTTTGATTGATCGGCTTGAAACTCGGTCAGTCTGTTCATAAGGCATGTCCCATCTAAAGTTATCAAAACGGTGAGTTTTTGAGAATGCTGAAGGGGGTTAGCAGGGTCAAAGTTCACCTACACGCCATAAAAACATAACCTGCTATATCTCCTACACAGAAACTCACAGAGGCACCAAAGTTACTGTGATTGATCATCATTGGCTGCCCGACAATACCTATGGTCGAATGATGACATCACTTAGACCACGCCCCTGAGAAACAGGAAGTTTAATGTTTTACTGTCAATGGTCGCTATCTGACCCCTTTGACCTCATCAACATGAAACTGTGCCAGACACAGAAGACATGTTGGTGTATTGAGGATTCTAACCCCGACCAGCTACGATGGAGCAGGTGGGCGTGGCGGCGTGGCAAAGTCACCTGTAACGCCATCGCCATACGTTTGACTCTCAATTCCACATTTTCGGACCCAGCTGCTCCAAACTCACAAGGATGGATCCTAATACACTCCCTTACAGGAATCCATCACAATATTTGTAGGGCGTGGCCTAATTTCTCTATAGCGCCCCTAGAAAATTTTAAATGATCAGCCCCAAGCCATGCTTTGACCTACAATTACGAAACTTTGTACACATTTGTATCATGTCAGGACTTAAAAGAAAGTCTCTTGGAGCCATGGTCTAAACCCCACAGGAAGTCGGCCATTTTGGATTGAAGTTCAGATTTTGACCCCATTTTTGCCGTTTACAGCCTTCCTATTTGATCGAACTCCTCCTAGAGATTTCGATTGATCGGCTTCAAAATCGGTCAGTCTGCTCATAAGGCATGTCCCATCTAAAGTTATCAAAACGGTGAGTTTTTGAGTATGCTGAAGGGGGGTTAGCAGGGGTCAAAGTTCACCTACTCGCCGTAAAAAAATAAACTGCTATATCTCCTACACAGAAACTCACAGAGGCACCAAAGTTTCTGGGATTGATCATCATCGGGTGTCCTACAATACCCTATGGTGGAATGATGACATCACTTAGGCCACGCCCCCTGAGAAAAGGAAGTGTAATGTTTTACTCTGAACGGTCGCTATCTGACCCCTTTGACCTCATCAACATGAAACTGTGCACAGACACAGAAGACATGTTGGTGTGTTGAGGATTCCAACCTCGACCAGCTTCGATGGAGCAGCTGGGCGTGGCGGCGTGGCGAAGTGACCTGTAACGCCATCGCCATACGTTTGGCTCTCAATTCCACATTTTTGGGCACAGCTGCTCCAAACTCACAAGGATGGATCTTCATCCACTCCCCGACAGGAATCCATCACAATATTTGTAGGGTTTTGCCTAAGTTATCTATAGCGCCCCCTAGAAAATTTTAAATGATCAGCCCCAAGCCATGCTTTAACCTACAATTACGAAACTTTGTACACATGTGTACCATGTCAGGACTTACAAAAAAGTCTCTTGGAGCCATGGTCTAAACCCCAGAGGAAGTCGGCCATTTTAGATTGAAGTTCAGATTTTGATCCCATTTTTGGCGTTTATAAACCATTTCAGTAATTTGCCACTTGGGGTCAGTATTGCTCCACAAATGAAACAGCAGATAAACAGGATGAAGAACAATATCAGTATTTCGCCTGTAGGTGTCAGTGTTCCTCCACCAATGACAGATCCACGGGCGGATGGGCGCGAAAACTTTGTGAGACCGTTGCCATGAAATTTCTAAAAGGATAGAAATGTCTCAGATAATTTTTGTTGAATTAAATCATGCAGTAAATGTAGCATTTTCTTACTTCTTACAAACCATTTCAGTAATTCGCCACTCTGAGTAAGTATTACTCCAACAATGAAATAGAGTGCTTTAGAAACACAGCTGAAAATGATGAAAAATGACGAACTGTAGTACTTCGCCATGTGTATATGATCGGCTGTAAATGACACGTGGATCATCCGACTGACGCCAAATTGGATACGTATGACCTTTGTTGACCTCTAAAAAGAACAACAGCATTGAAATATATTTTGACTCCACTGCGCATCCTACATTAATCCGCCAGCTATATTTCCTCGCTAAACCAATGAATCTGCACCACATTTTTTGCATCGTCCAGGAGCGCCTCCGAACGCATCAGTGCGTACCGCCTGGTGGACGGGCGCGGAAACTGCGCAACAACTTCTGTGTTAGCACGTGGCCAGCGTTGATAGAAACTGAGCAACAGCTTCCGCGGTGCGGGCGGAGGAGCTGAAAACTGCGTGAGAGCTTCTGTGGTGGCTGGCGTGAGGCGACGGTTGCTAGTACCCAGCGGTGGCAATAGGCCGGAGCGGCGCTTGGCTGCGAGGGCCGTACGAGGCTGCTTGCAGCTTTAATTATTATTATTATTATTCTTCCACCCAAATGAATTGGCTTTTTGGGGGCTTTATCATATTCAAAAACTCACCAAACTTGGCGGAGGCCTTAAGCCTGTTTAAAATTTACGTATTTTAAAGTCGTCGCAAAAATTGCAACAGAAATGTCTCTACGGCGCCACCTAGAAATTGGAAAAACACCCTTTTTTACCCTCTGCTATTCACTTACTTTATCGTAGAGACATGAAATTTGGTACACTTGTAGAGCCCCAAGACGCTCAAAATTTACAATTAATGTCATAGTGCAAGTATCACAGGAAGTCAGCCATTTTTGATTGAAGTTCCCATTTTGACCCCATTTTTGCCAATTTTTGCCGTTTACAGCCTTTGTATTTGATCTATCTCCTCCTAGGGATTTTGATTGATCGACTTCAAACTCGGTCAGTCTGTTCATAAGGCATGTCCCATCTAAAGTTATCTAAACGGTGAGTTTTTGAGTATGCTGAAGGGGGTCAGCAGGGGTCAAAGTTCACCTACTCGCCGTAAAAAAATAAACTGCTATATCTCCTACACAGAAACTCACAGAAGCACCAAAGTTTCTGTGATTGATCATCATCGGGTCTTCTACAATACCCTATGGTCGAATGATGACATCACTTAGGCCACGCCCCCTGAGAACAGGAAGTGTAATGTTTTACTGTGAACTGTCGCTATCTGACCCCTTTGACCTCATCAACATGAAACTGTGCCCAGACACAGAAAACATGTTGGTGTATTGAGGATTCCAACCCCGACCAGCTACGATAGAGCAGGTGGGCATGGTGGCGTGGCGAAGTGACCTGTAACGCCATCGCCATACGTTTGGCTCTCAATTCCACATTTTCGGGCCCAGCTGCTGCAAACTCATAAGGATGGACCCTCATCCACTCCCCAACAGGAATCCATCACAATATTTGGTGGGCGTAGCCTAATTTCTCTATAGCGCCCCCTAGAAAACTTTAAATGATCAGCCCCAAGCCATGCTTTAACCTACAAATACGAAACTTTGTACACATGTGTACCTTGTCAGGACGTACAAAAAAGTCTCTTGGAGCCATGGTCTAAACCCCACAGGAAGTCGGCCATTTTTGATTCAAGTTCGGTTTTTGACCCCATTTTTGCCGTTTACAGCCTTCATATTTGATCTATCTCCTCCTAGGGATTTTGATTGATCGGCTTCAAACTCGGTCAGTCTGTTCATAAGGCATGTCTCATCTAAAGTTATCTAAACGGTGAGTTTTTGAGTATGCTGAAGGGGGGTTAGCAAGGGTCAAAGTTCACCTACTCGCTGTAAAAAATAACTGTTATATCTCCTACACAGAAACTCACACAGGTACCAAAATTACTGTTGTTGATCATCATCGGGTCTACTACAATACCCTATGGTCAAATGATGACATCACTTAGGCCACGCCCCCTGAGAACAGGAAGTGTCATGTTTTACTGTGAACTGTCGCTATCTGACCCTTTGACCTCATCAACATGAAACTGTGCCCAGTCACAGAAGACATGTTGGTGTATTGAGGATTCCAACCCCGACCAGCTTCGATGGAGCAGGTGGGCGTGGCGGCGTGGCGAAGTGACCTGTAACGCCATCGCCATACGTTTGGCTCTCAATTTATTATTAAAGTTTTATTTTTTTTACTAATTTTGTTTTGTGGGTTAGAGTACAAACATTCATTAATTTTGGCTAGAAATAATACAAACATCGTCATTCAGCAAAACTTTTATTGTGTTACTCAGCTCCGCTGAGTAACACATTCTGGTCAGTGTTGATGGAGTACGACTGGCCCCTGGTGGCGCAATACTGGTACTGCTGGCGCAATACCATTATTGCGCCAGCAGGAGTCACTGGTACTCCATCAATGAGAAAACAGATCAAGTTCGGTTTTTTTCGGACGGCCGTGAAAACGTTTCCAGCGCGTCTGCCGTGAGATTTCCAAAAGGACAGCGATTACATTTAACCTGAAATGTTATATGTAAGCCCTAAGATAATTTTTGTTGGCTTAAAACACGGAGTAAATGTAGCGTTTTGTTAATGACTGTTATTTCCTACCGCAAGTAAATGCATCATTTCCCTCGTCTCTGCCTTAATGGCCAGTCAAGGGCAAAAACAAATTTAAGCAATTTGATTGGTTGAGAAGGACTGCACGTACTGTAGCTGTGCTAATACTTACTGTAAGTACTGGCAGTCGGCAGGAGATCGTACATGGTTGAGGTTCGGCGCATTACGCTGTGGACTGTACATGTTTTTTGCTAAACTGTTGGAGCAGCTAAGTTTTCCTGAACATTATGCCTGGTTTATGGAGCCACAGAACCGGACCACGCTAACGTTTGCTTCGGTTTTGGAGCTGCAGACCCGAATGACGCTCATGAGCCGGAACGGTCTGTTGGAGAGGAGTTTATTGCCGTTCGTCTTAAAAGTGGTAACTGGAGATGCGGTGAGTGAAGCTCAGTTCACACTACACGATTTTAGAAAAGTCGGCCAATTCTGAAAACGTGAGAGAACACACACTAGCCTATTTAAAATCGTAGGTGTAACGGGTTCGTTCTAAGAGTGTGAGGTTTCACTCGAACACATTCTAATACCAGCTACGAAATACCTTCAAATTAAAATTCTGCACTACCACAGCTGAATTTGGAGTAAACAAACAAACATGGACAACGACGTTGAAGTGGTAACTTTAGTTTGCGGACTTATTTTAACCCAAAAAAGACGTAACCAAAAATCAAAGCTTTGGATTAAGAACTGGAGATATCGTAAGCAAGGATTATATTTGTTGCATCGCAACATGGAGGTGAGTTTTTTTTTTTCATAAAAAATACTGTTTTCAATGTTTTTAGAAAATCAAATGGGAGTTATCCTTTCTCCCCAACTGACCGCTTAACGTAGCCTATTCCAGCTCCTTTAATTGAAACTTATTATATTGTTTAAAATTGTATTATGACTGCAGAATAAAATCAAATGCGCCATTTCAACCAAAGATTGGAATGTGCTTCTCAACCAGATGTACTCTGTGCAATAATTTTATAATTATCTTTCATTAAAAGATAAAAAAAAAAGTCGGAGGAACACCACAGAGATTGGATGAATGAGCAAAGATGATTAAAGACAGTCAATATCCCCGATTTTAGATCAAAGCGGTCCCGATGTTCCACCGACTGGACCCGATCGGTCGTAACACACCACACACTACAGGATGATCGGTTACGATTGTTGAGAGCGACAATCTTACAACGTTCTGGGTTCTTAAGACTGATACATTGGGGTTGTAATATTTACTTGGACCACTTGCTGTGATTAATACCTAATTATTGAGAGAGATTAAACCTGTGCTTTTGTTCTAATGTACTGAAAATTAACTGTGCTCTCTGAATGTGCATTGCCCTTGATTTATTACTGATCAGAAGGGTTTATTAAACTGATACATCTTAACCTTTACCATTTTCCTGACTCATTTTAGGAAAATGTTAAAGTTGCACTGCATTTAGATCTCAGTTGCAGTTAACATCAAGCATGTGGGTGTGGCTTAGTGTAAAACTTTCACTATTTACCATGAAACATAAACATTAAAAAACTTCCAAATGCAAGATCACAGCTGCATCACACTTCCTGTGTTTCTCTATAGAACAATCCTGAACACATTTCCATGGTCACTTGATGAAATCACGCTAGCCCCGCCCACTTTTCAAAGGCAATCACCAGTTTTTTCTCCTGTGAGTTTTACTGTTATTCTATCATATATATGGGTTTCATCATGTGAATACTGACTTAAAACGACAAGATGATGAACTCTGTGAATGCTGGCTGCTGACCAAACCGCATTGGGGTGTAGAAATGGCGAACTGCAGTTCTTCACCATGTGCATATGATAGGCTCTAAATGATACGTTGATCATCCGACTGGCGCCAAATTGGATATGTATGACCTTTGTTGACCTCTAAACACCCCAACAACATTGAAATGTATTTTGACTCCACTGCGCCAACTACATTAATACGCCAGCTATATCTCCTCGCTATATCAACGAATCTGCACCACATTTTTTGTGCGTCGTCAGGAAGTGCCGCCGAACGCATCGATGCGTACCGCCTGGTGGACGGGCGCGGAAACCGCGCAACAACTTCTGTGTTAGAACGTGGGGAGCGTTGATGGAAACGGAGCAACAGTTTCCGCGGTGCGGGCGGAGGTGCTGAAAACTGCTGAGAGCTTCTGTGGTGGCTGGCGTCGGGCGGCGGTTGCTAGTACCCTGCGGTGGCAATAGGCCGGAGCGGCGCTTGGCTGCGAGGGCCGCTCGAGGCTGCTTGCAGCTTTAATTTGTTTTGGTTTCACAAAACAAAGTTTAGTTTTGGATATAATCCTGTGTTGAAATATTTGGAGCAATGTCATGCAGTAGCAAGTGCGCCGCTAGATGGCAGAAGTGTGACATTATGGGTCTGACAGCGCAACATTTGTGTCGAAAAAGCTCCCAGTCAATCAGCTGAGCGACCAGCGCAACAACGTTGCTCCCGCGTTGCTCTCGCGTTGCTCCCGCGTTGCTCTCGCGTTGCTCCCGCGTTGCTCTCGCGTTGCTCTCGCGTTGCTCCCGCGTTGCTCTCGCGTTGCTCCCGCGTTGCTCTCGCGTTGCTCCCGCGTTGCTCCCGCGTTGCTCCCGCGTTGCTCTCGCGTTGCTCCCGCGTTGCTCTCGCGTTGCTCCCGCGTTGCTCCTGTTGACACAGGTTAGTTCAGTGCTAAGCAGGAAGCCGATACGTAATGAACATAACTATTAACATCATTTTATCCGGGATAAATATGATAAAAAGCGTTAGCTTTAGACCCTGTTCGGTTGTGTGTCCACCTTTTTCCTAGGAGGCTAATATGGAAAGGGTTATGGGTCTACTTCCGGCGCCCACCGGAAGTAGCAGTATTGTAATTTGTAGGGTTTTTTGCTAATCTATTGTCATGATGGAAGTCCCATCTCTTTCGGTTAATGCACAATATTTAGTAAACACACCGTCTGCTGTCGGAGAGCTGCTCAGAACTGAGGCTCGTAATTGTGAGATTAATTACGGGGAGCGACAGGAACACAATAATTACCTTTTGTAACAGAATGACGATGAGTTAGCATCGCTGCTAGCAGCAAGTTTCTCTGAAGAAATGACAGAAATAAAGAGAAACGCAGAGAAGCTGGTCAGAGATCTGAGCTGCAGTTTAGCCCTGAGAGTGTAAAACAGCAGAACTACATCATATTAACTTGGTGTGAATTTCATTTGTCATTTGGCTGCAGCAAGTGTGTCTTATTGTTATGTTAGCAATACATTTTTATGAAACAAATCAAATATCCGGGTTTATTAGGTTCATCAGAACTCGAGGTTCTCTGTTGCTGAATGTTGCTGCAAATCTGTGGAGAAATAACCGCACTGCTGGGCTTGAGACCATAATATGGACCAGAACCGAACCAATTCACACATCGACCTGTAATGGAGAGCAACCCGACACTGGAAAGTATCGCCTTGTGGAGCTCAAATAACTGTTGCTGTTCGTGGCTGTTCTCTAATAATCAGACAAAGTTTAGTTTGTGGCAGCAGCAGCAGGTGTGTCTTGAACGGGCTCCCAAATCAAAAAGACAGACTGTGTGTAGTTTTCATCGGCTACTGACAGATGAGGAAACAAAAAGAATTGGCAAAAAATTCTGAACTTCAAGAGAGAAAAAATGCTTTTTGTGTGGAAGTTTTGCCCATAAATCACACAAAGCTTCATGGCGGCTGGGAATAAGGTGGATTGGGTTTGTTATTTTGTGTTGTCATTATAGCTGGCTTCCTGCTTTTTTAGCGGTCTGTTTGCATTTTCACTGCCTTCCAACTGCATCAGAGTTCACTTCAGCCGGACTGAGCCCCAGGTTTTTAGGTGGTTAAGAGTTTGATTTTTTAGTCTGTTTTGGAATTCAAATTTGCATTCACTCACCAAAAGAATTGGACTTTCTGGAAAAATGGCTTACAATCTGATGAAAACAGGGTATGAATACAAACTTACGATTCAGGTTTCATATACAGGAGGACTGAAACGCTTGTGGCAAAATGTGATTATGGAAAGTCTGCATTTCAGCAAGGCATTTTATATTTTATACATTCTTTGTCAAGCTATAACCATGGAAAAGTGTTTTGCAGGAGACAAAACAAGAACTATAATAATCGTATCTAAATGCAAGTACTTGTGAACCTCCTTTAGGCAGCGCTCATTGAGAAGGGCTTCTGATAAAACCTGATGGGATCCTTCTCTTCCCTCCAAGGGGCCAGGCTGACAGGCAACCAGGGGATAAATACATTTACAAATGTATTTGTGTTTTGTGAAAGTTTAAGCAGGATCGGGGGGTGATTGGTGATAATAATGACAAGACGCTGTTCTGCTAGATAAATGTGTCCTTTTATTCCGCCACAGATTACAGCAAATTCATTCACACAACAAACAATACGCAATGCTTAGATTCTTTCAATCCGCTCTTACCGTGACACAGTGAACCGGAGAGTCGACAGTTCAGGGAAGAGCTGCAGCATCACGTAATTGGGCGTCCGTCTCTACTCCAACGCTACTCTGACTAACTCAACAATGGGACTTTTCTGCTTTTTATACTCATTACTAAAACAACCTCGAATGACAGAAGGGAATGGCCATTTCCCCCTTCCAGACGGGTTAGCCAATCAGAATGTTACTTCCCTGCCCAATTCAATCAACATACAGAACAAGTTCCACTTGGCCTCCTGTGGTCCATGTCTGGACCCCTGTGGTCCATGGGCTCCAGAGGCCCATGAGCATTCCTTGATTCAATCAACATACAGCACTCAACTTCTTAAAATGTGTTGAAAATGTATAAAATGAGCATGAAACATACAATTATCAAAGAACATAGAAAATTCTCATATCAATTTGACATGTAATATGTCAATCAAATGGTTCCTTCCCTAACCCTCTATGTGCAAACTCCTGCTTCACAATCGCTACCTTAGCAGAGGCTTCGGCGGTGAACTTGCACACAAACCGGGGCAGACCCTAAGTAAACAATGTTCCCCACATTCTTTGCCATGGCAGCACAAAATGTGGGAACCGTTGAAGATGGGAACTCTGCTAACAGACGCTGATACTCATCTCCTGTGGCAAGCATGGTGGTGATGGGTCGATGGGCGGGACTGCCGAGTTTACAAGGGTATGTATCGAAAGACACAGCATCTATTAAGCAGCTATTAGCAACATGTACTAATAACTTAAAGCCACACAAAAAGTCTGCACCCAAAATAGGTAAAGACATAGAAGCTATTAGCAGGTCCCACTGAAACTGATGCCCATTGAAACACACAGTTACCAACTTTGATTCAAAAGTGCCAATCGGGGTGTACAGGGTGTTACTTTTGCACAAAACACCCGCTGCCTTCACCTTCACTCTGAACCAGCGATGGAAGAAGCAGAGAATGTTGTCCTGCTGTTGCTCCATCACCACAGTCATGGCTCCAGCAGGCCTTGTCTCTCCCCCCAGTCACACTTGGTAGAGGTGCATTCATACTGTAGTGCCTGGAAACCAACAACATCCAGTCCGCTTCCTCAGCCAGGGAGCAATAATCCTGTGTCCGGATCCGCGGCGAGCTGGCCAGCGCGGAGCGAATAGGTGGAGGAAGCAGAAACAGATGTGTCAAAAGGAAGGAAACAAGTAGAGCCAGCATGTTCTCCATCAGGCAGAGGGCTTGTGATCCCCAAGCCGTTCAGAGAGCGCAAGCGATCGTCCCGCTCCGCGTCTGACAGTTGGTAGAACCGGAGCAGATTCTCCTTGCTGGGTTCCTCAGCAGACCCATCAGACGGCGGGTGGAAACTGAATCCAACGCAGCAACGACATGGAAGTACTTGGTCTCATCTGTGGTTATCCAAATGAGATGGAACTGGGCTTCCACGTGCTGGAACCATGGTTCTGGAACCATGGTTCTGGAACCATGGTTCTGGATGGTGCTGCCAGAACTCTGGAAGCCCGATAATGACGGTTGGAGCAACGGCCGCCTGCCAAGAAACTGGGTCTGAAAGCACAGCTGGTGGAGAAGCAGCGGCAGCATCTGGTGAGTTCAGCTTAAAAACATGTTCAGATGTTCATAGAGGTTCAGGTCACCACCGTGGGAGTCGGCAGAAAAAGACCAAAATACAACTTGATTTGTTCTCAGTCTCTTCCAATCCAACCAAAAATAGAATGAAGTGTCTTCTCACCTCACCTTCTGCCCTTCACAATAAAAGCATACATTCAGGTGTGAATGTATTCATTGATTAAGCCACAACGTAATATTAATGTTATGCCTTATCACACATTTCTATTCCATGTGTAGGATTAGATTGTCAATAATCAGCTGATTTTCTCTGTTACTCTCCACCTTCTTTCTCTCTTCACTGCAGAAACGGTTGATTCCTTTTCCTGCCCCGAGTTTTTAGTGTAGATTTTGGTTTCTGGGTCACTTGGAGGCAGTTGGTCAATATCTTGTCTCGGCGCTGAGGACTCAGGATTTTATTTCAAGACTGAAACTGTGGAAATATCACTAAACTTTCAACAAACAGTCTGTTCATTTGTTCACATGTTTGTTTTCACTGGATGCAAAACGCACTGATGAAAATCCAAACAATAATGTGACTTATGACGTGTTTCTGTTCCATTCTGTAATGTCATAGATTAGTGAAGCTGCTAACAGAAATGACCTTGACGACCCGGACCGGACCGGACCGGACCGGTCCAGTTCTGCAACATTGAAGCTGCGTCTTTGTGTGAAACTGAGTTTAAATGAGTTGATTCTCCTGGTGGATATTTCTCGGGTATTTTGGCTCAAACTGTTTGATCAGGGTTTGATATGAATAATTAAAACTCATCAGATTCTGATATTGTCCAGCTAAATGTTGAGACGTCAGTCTGCAGCTGCTGCAGGATGAGCCGCTGCTGAGAAAAATCATTTGGAGGCTCAGAACCGACCCGGTACCGGTACCGGTCCACACTCCAGGGGAGAAAGACTCACATGGTATAAATTAGATTTTAGCTATTGGAGCTGAAGAGAAATGAATTGAATGTGATGAATGTGTTTCTGCAGTGATTGCAGTTTTGGCCGATTCCTGGTTCTGACCTTTGACCTGCTGATTTTGGCTCATATGAATTTATTGAGTCTCAAATGTTTTCTGAATGTAGCAGCAAAGTCTAACAGTGAATATTAGCTGTAAACGTTCAGACTGACCTGGTCTGTCAGTCCAACTGTCTCTGCAGAAGGACAGAGATGATGGACATCATGATGGACATCAGATCAGCTTCACGTCAGTATCGGCCGATCACGATGCCCCAAAATGAAGGAAATCGGCTCCCAGAAATCAACTGTCCTAAATGTTTCCTTTATACATGTATATAATATAAACATCACTGCCAGAGATGCAAAAAGTTCATAGCAGGTGTGTGAATGATCTAATGATTGGACCCCTGATTGCAGCCGGTCCCCACATGTCAGCAGAACTAGAGGCCCCAAAACCACGTTTGGCTGGGGGCCCATGGAGGCTGGAGGCCCATGGAGGCTGGGGCCCATGGAGGCTGGGGCCCATGGAGGCTGGGGCCCATGGAGGCTGGGCCCCATGGAGGCTGGGGCCCATGGAGGCTGGGGCCCATGAGGCTGGGCCCCATGGAGGCTGGGGCCCATGGAGGCTGGGGGCCATGGAGGCTGGGGGCCCATGGAGGCTGGGGCCCATGGAGGCTGGGGCCCATGGAGGCTGGGGCCCATGGAGGCTGGGGGCCCATGGAGGCTGGGGGCCATGGAGGCTGGGGGCCCATGGAGGCTGGGGGCCCATGGAGGCTGGGCCGGCCTGACTGGTGATTTCTGACATGAATGATATGGGCAAATGCCCAGGGCGTTATCTTTTCAGATACGGTTGGTTCAATTTCAGCTCTAAGTATTTAATATCTGGGTTTTTTTTGATGTGAGTCTTTCAGATCAATTTGATTTTGCAATTTTTGATCACATTTCACATTTTATTATGTCATGTACTGCAGGCCGCTGGTCTTGGTCTGGACTCGGTTTCGGGTCAGGTGGTCTTGACTACAACACTGCCATTTTTGTTCTGAACCGAGGCGACCCGATGACTGGACCTGAGTGTTCAGAAATCAGTCAATTAATGAAACCTAAAGCAGAACAGAACCTTTTTCTGAGCTAATAGAACCGACTGTGTTCATCAGAACCTTTCAGCTGAGTTTTTCTGAGGTTCTTATGCAGTCTGAGTGGAACCGGGTCAGCTTGGTTCTATTGGTGAGATGTTCTGTAGAGAAACCAAACGCTGATCTTTGCTCCAACCGACAGTTTATTTATTTGTACAGGACACATTGAACGGGCCAAGGTTCTAACAGGACCCGGATGAATGTTCTGATTGGACTGCCGGTCCGGTTCTAGTTCTTGTCTCCGTTGCAGCGGTCTGTGTGGCAGCAGGTCCAACCGGGTCGGGAGCAGTTCTCCAGCCGAGTGCAGCCTTTCTCTCCGTTATCTGCAGGCAGAAAACCCATCAGAACCTCTGCTGGACCGGACCGCGGTTCGGTCCAGCAGAGGTTCTGGCTCTGGCTACAAGTCCAGAACCAGGTTGGGTTCTGTTGGTCCAGAACATCTGGTGCCAAAGTAAAGAACCTCTGTGTTATTTCTGAGCAGGATGTTGTTTAAATCCCAAATTAAATAAATTTCTAGGATTTCCCCTTTAATCTCTGGAATAAACGATCAACTTCCTGTCCAGCGGCGAAGCTGATGATCTATAATCTGATCCATGAACCTCGAATGCTTCATCAGGAAGTTCATTCAATAAAGTTAAAGCCATTAACTGATCCAAATGATGGTTCTGCTGGAGGTTTCTTCATGTTAAAAGAGACTTTCTTGTCTCCTTTGTCGCCCTCTGCTGGTCAGGAGGAGTGACTGACCTCTGGTGTAGCAGGCCTGTTGGACCTTTCCAGTGCACTGCAGCAGCAGGTTGTTCACCATCAGGAAGTCTTCTCCATAGCAGCTGATGTGGAACTGCTGAGCTGCAGAACAAACATGACAACCAGTCAGAACCCGCCTGACCCAGAATATCCGGAGCAGTCTGGACCACAGAGGCAATATTTCACCACCAGAGGGCGCCTGAAACACACCAAGAACTGCTGCAGATGTTCATTGTTCCTGATGTGAAGCTCTCAGAGCACAACACCTGGAAACACCTGGAAAAGTACTTGGGGAAAATACCTGGAAAGCCCTTTAACCCCTGACCCATTTGACCCATTTAGCAGAACCATCCTGGACGGATCCAGTTCTGTCACGTCCAGAACTAACTGAGCCGTTCAGAACCAGAATCTCTCCAGGCGGACGGCAGAGCCTCCTGGACATTCTCCCACAATGCACTGGGGTTCGTCACATTGCATTGTGGGAAATTATTCCTCCTTGGTCATCTGCTATGGATCCACTGTGGCCCAAAGATGACCCTAGACCTTTCGAATTGACCTTTCATTTCTCTGCGGGTCGTTCTGGGTGCCACGGAAACCGTTCGTATTATTGCTGTCATCAGTTTCCATCCTGCACCTTGGAGGCCTTTAACTAGGCCGTCTGAGCAGCATCTCTGTGGTGGAAATATTTAATCTTTCCGTTTTTCTCCACGTCTGTTTCACTAATTAGTTTTTTGTTCAATTCTGTTGAACAATTCAGAATCGACCTCCAGTTTCTATTTCTTATTTGTTGGTTCGTTTCAATCATTTTTTTCTGTTTCAAACGATTTCACCGATTATTGATTAACTGATGTAATGGTAATAATTCAGTAACATTGAGCTCAATAATTTTTTACAAACATTAAATGTTTTGATTTGTGGCGCAGGCTCTAGTACCGAAGATCCCGACCAGAACCACCTCTGGAGAATCTGGATGATGCTCAGATGTTTTGCCTGTTTTAACACCCAACTTGGCTCTCAGAACCAGAGTTCTGTTAATCCAATTAAAGTTCAGCAGAACATCCAGGATTCAGGTCAGAACCAAGTCAGAACCTTTAGCAGAAAAACCAGGAGGACCTTGGTTCTGACCACAGTCAGGTTCTGGTTTGGCCGAATACTTCCATGTTCTGACTATTCTGCTTGTTTCTGGTTTTGATTTCTTATAGTTCTGACTGGTTCTGATGGGATGCGGAGTTGTTCTTACCGGAGCAGATTGACAGCAGCAGCAGCAGCAGGTAGACCTTCATGGTTCTGGTTCTTTGGGTCCAAAAGGCTCAGAAAATAGAAACTGTGGTCCGAGTGGAACGAAGTTGGACTTTTATCGTCTGCTGGGGAAAGATAAGAAAAGCAAACAGTTGTGGACCCATGAACTCCAGGTCAGAACCAAAGTCAGTTTAGATCTGCTGAGTCATGGTTTCTGCTGTCCGGGTTTCTGCTGAGTCGGGGTTCAAACTTGTAGAGCTTCAGTGTGATGTCACTGCTCTAGGCGGAGGGATCTGAGCGCCATCTTGTTTGGCCACAAATATAACAGAGAAAAGAACATAACCGACTGACTCACAGATATTATTTGAAGTTACTTAGAATAATTTAGCGATGGTACAAACTTGCTGCATTATTGGTGAATGTTCCATCACACGATTGAAACAGCAAAAAATGGAAAATAGACTTTTGTTTCACAGTTTTCCTGCCTGGAAACAACACCAGGGCGCTACGCTATCGGAGCTAACGAAAAGGAGACGAATGTCCTGCTATCAGCAGTGAGACGTCCTAATATAACCTTCTCCTAAAAGTTTGCTCCAGACATTTCCATTCAGGTGATGCTTTGCTATGATTTGTCCGGGTCACTCATGTTCAGTCATGTTGAGTTCATTTAAGTGGGTCAACCTTGTTTAGGTCGGGCTTATACTTTTATGTAGCGTAGTCTGAGTTTTGTCAGTGGACATCGAGGTTTTCCATTATTGCAAAGTAAACTATTTGGTTTTCTAGTGTTATAATTTACAGTATCAATACTGATGTGTCCTGATATCTCCTCTTCAAGGCAAACCGTCCTATGAAATGGATGAGCTCAACCCAGACTGGGTTCCAACACTGAATCTGGGTCACTGCCAGGTAAACGCCACAACATCAGACCAACATGGACATCAATTAAAGAGGTGATACAGCAAGACCATGGAGGATCAACAAGTGAGGGAGCAAGTTACAGAAACACCAGAAGAGCTAAATAATGAAAACACAGGCTGTAGAAGAGGAGCTCAACCCAGTCCAACTTTGTTCCCTAACTCTGAAGATCACACTGCAAATAAATACTTGTTGGATTTAATATATTTCAGGTAAGTGAACATGTAATGAAATAGATCCTGTCAGTGAAAATTACAGGTAACAAATGTGGCGACCACCTGAGGTAATACATTTCATAGAAAAATTGCTATACAAAAATAAGTGCAAATATTAGTGTAACTGGTACAATGTGCCAGTGTTGCTTAGCATGAGCCACGGTGTGAACGCAGGCTCAGAGTCTCTGAGTGCATAAACTGCAAACACACAATTTGAAAAGATGAAAAGACAGAAACATTTAAAAAATGTATGCATGTGAATCTGCAGGTAGTTGAACTGTCAATTATTCCAATTGTCAATTATTATAGAAGAATAACGATGACATTGTGATGTCAAAGAGGTTATCAGTTACAAAGCTGAAGTTCTGATTGTAGTTCTGATTGAGCTCTTACCTTTGTTCCAACCACAACGTGTCGCAAGTCGGGGGGTAAAAATGTCCAAATCATGAACCCAGCCATTCGTAAACTGGACATGAGCCTCCATTGACTTATAATGGAAGCACCGACACCACAGACCAGGTGTGAAAAGTTATCTGGGAATGTCAGATGAGGCAAATGTTCAGGTCTCTGCTCCATTATTTCAAACGGGTCGATATGTCAAATTTTAGCTACTTTTTCCATGTTTTTGGCTTCTGGGAGAAGCTTTTCGCGATATGACCCTCTGTCTTTCAAACAGCTTTTCAGCATTATGGAAGAGGAGGATAACGCAATAAAAACACCAGAAAAAGTTTGTTTTGGTCTGTGGCCAAACAAGATGGCGACGTAAACGTCCCACGCAGTGACGTCGGCTCTAAAGCTCTACAGGCAAAAAGAGCAAAACAAAGAGGAACTGAAGGCCAGCAGGTTTAACGAGAGGATCAGTAAGGAGTGAGACGGTTTGAGGTTAAATGCTGGGAGAACAGAGCGGAGCTGATTGGCTAACGAGGACAGAGAGAAAGTGGCACAGTGGGCGAGGGAGGGTAAACAAATGTAACCATGGTAACAAACAGCTGCAGGTTGACACTCTAAATTAACAATATTCTTAATGTGATTCAGACCTGCTTGTGTTGTCATTTAATTAAAACATTAAAAGTTATTTTGCTTGAATATTAATGTTTATATTAAATGCCTCCTTAAGACTGCTGAGCAGGAGTGAGTTCGGATCAGAACCGGATCAGAACCGGATCAGAACCGGACCCGTTTGTTCCCTATCAGGGGGTGACCACCAAAACAAAAGCCAGGCAGGAAGGACACTTTAGTGAGAAATAAGATACACACCATGGATTCATAAAGCGTGATTCTACTTGAAGCTGCTTATCTTCTTGAGGTTTTATTCAATAAAAATATGATCCACATTTGACTTTCTCATCGGGAAATGCAAATATGAAAGATCACGAGTAAGTCGTGTTTCAAGAACTTCCTACGTGAGAAACTTCCAGAGTTATTGCGATACCTGGAGAGGTGGGAGTCCAGGAGCCTCAGTCAGAAATGTGAGGGCAAGAAGTCACTAACTTCCATGTTCATGATGCGAGCATGACCTCTACATGACCATGACCTCAATATGACCTCTACATGACCATGACCTCAATATGACCTCATGACCATGACCTCAATATGACCTCTACATGACCATGACCTCTATATGACCTCTACATGACCATGACCTCAATATGACCTCATGACCATGACCTCAATATGACCTCTACATGACCATGACCTCAATATGACCTCTACATGACCATGACCTCAATATGACCTCATGACCATGACCTCAATATGACCTCTACATGACCATGACCTCAATATGACCTCTACATGACCATGACCTCTATATGACCTCTACATGACCATGACCTCAATATGACCTCTACATGACCGCTAGCCTGTAAGCTAGGTAGCAAGTGGCCGACCAGCAGCATGATTGGCTCACAGTGCAGCAGTTTTACAGGAAGTGTAAAACTAGGGTTAGGGCTCATGGCCGACATGGCGGTGCTGGAACTGAAGGTCCATTGGCAGCATTTACAGTAACTGCACCTTATTTCATTTTTAACATGGAAAACATCAATTGAATCTGTCGGGTCGCTGCAGTCGGGTCGCTGCAGTCGGGTCGCTGCAGTCGGGTCGCACCGAGGAGAAGCTGTTGTAACCATGGTGATGTTTGATCCGCATCGGAGCCTCTCCATCCGGTCTGAAACCGGTTCCATCGAGAGGAACCAGGTTCTGGTCCGGAGCCGAGCTTTAAAATGAACCCAAACATTTGAGTTGTTTAAACCAGTTTAATGGGACCAAAAGAAACAATTAATATTTAAAATTATGCTCCTCAAAGCAAAACATGATCAGAAATTATTTCTTCCAGCCATAAAAACCTGAGATCAGTGATTGGATAAATTCATTCAGGGTAGAATCAGAACCGGATCAGAACCGGACCTGTTTGTGTCCAGGGATCAGTTCAGCTGTGTAGCGGCATTAATATTCTCAACAAACATGATTTGAAGTTTTACATAGAAATTCATCTAACAGCATTAATAATTTATGTAAAATCATCAAAGTATCTGGAAAGTGACAGAGATTCCTGTGGTTTCATGGTTTCCGTCCCAGATGATGATCGGCTTCAGACAGAGATCTTCTCTGCATCCGTCACGGCGCTGTGCAGGCGGTAGTGGTCCAGCAGGGGGCGCCACGAACGGCTGAGTTGCAGCAGCTTCTGGTTGCCTTTCCCAGAAAAGGGAAGAAGAAAGCAGAGTTAAAGGTGGATCTTATTCTGGACCAGAAGCTGGACTGCTAGCGAACCTTTATCTGGGAAGGTCTGTGGCTAGAGTCTTGTGATTAGAAGATTATGAGATTGATTTACTTGGAGCACTTGGCTCCAAGTTGTCCACCGATCTGTGTATCGATGTGTAAATGTGAGAGGGTGGGTGAATGTGGCTCTAGTGGAAAGTGTTTGAGTGGTCAAATTGATTGGGAAAGTCTGGTACTGCTGGACTGGTACGGGACTTTGACCGGCGGTCAGGAGCCTGGTGTGTTGGAGCCGACCTAACCCTAACCCTAACCCTAACCCATTACAACCAGTGAATCCAGTGGATCGGGATTCTCCTTTACGACTTCAACAAAAACTAAAAAAACTTCTTAAGCTGCTGCTCCTGCGACCCGACCCAATAATGCCTGGCATTTCATTTGAAATTATTTATTTTAATGTATTTACTTTTGAGCACATAACTTTATTTAGCCAACTTTCACATTTTCCACAGGTTTTTTAAATTATGTTAGATACAAAAAAATTTGCATATTTTTACCAAAAAACTATTTTAGAAAAACCAAACTTTGAGGTCAACAAGTTTCTTAAAAAACATAGAAATTTCTTAGTTGCAAAAGTTGAAAATGTTCAATTGTACAATTCCAGATGTTTGTTTTTTTCTAAAACTTTCATCTTAGAATTTTACTCCTGTTTCCGTTTGATCCGTTCCATGAATTTCTGGCCTGTTCAGATGTTCTGTGTGCACAGAACATCTTCTTTTGCTTATCCCGTTACGATGTAATTAGGCCCGAGCAGCTAAGCGCTGCGAAGGCCTATTGTTTTCCTACTGTTTATTATTATTATTATTATTATTATTATTAGGCCCGAGCAGCTAAGCGCTGCGAAGGCCTATTGTATCTGTACTGTTTATTAGGCCCGAGCAGCTAAGCGCTGCGAAGGCCTATTGTTTTCCTACTGTTTCTTATTAGGCCCGAGCAGCTAAGCGCTGCGAAGGCCTATTGTTTTCCTACTGTTTCTTATTATTATTCTGCCCCCCTAAGAGGGGCCTTTTTGGGGGCTTTATCATATTCAAAAACTCACCAAACTTGGCGGAGGCGTAAAGGGAGTTTCAAAATTTTGTATTTAAGGTCATCGCAAAAATCCCATAAGAAATGGCTCAATAGCGCCACCTACAAATTTTCAAAGGACCCTTTGCTATTCACTTACTTTATCCTAGAGACATGAAATTTGGTACACTTGTAGAGCTCCCCAAGATGCTCAAAATTTACAATTAATGTCATAGTGCAAGTATCACAGGAAGTCGGCCATTTTGGATTGAAGGTCCAATTTTGAGGCCATTTTTGCCGTTTACAGCCTTCGTATTTGATCGAACTCCTCCTAGGGATTTCGATTGATCGGCTTCAAACTCAGTCAGTCTGTTCATAAGGCATGTCCCATCTAAAGTTATCTAAACGGTGAGTTTTTGAGTATGCTGAAGGGGGGTTAGCAGGAGTCAAAGTTCACCTACTCGCCATAAAAACATAAACTGCTATATCTCCTACACAGAAATTCACAGAGGCACCAAAGTTTCTGTGATTTATCATCATCGGGTGTCCTACAATACTTAATGGTCGAATGATGACATCACTTAGGCCACGCCCCCTGAGAACAGGAAGTGTAATGTTTTTACTGTGAACGGTCGCTATCTGACCCCTTTGACCTCATCAACATGAAACTGTGCCAAGACACAGAAGACATGTTGGTGTATTGAGGATTCCAACCCCGACCAGCTTTGATGGAGCAGGTGGGCGTGGCGGCGTGGCGAAGTGACCTGTAACGCCATCGCCATATGTTTGGCTCTCAATTCCACATTTTCAGGCCCAGCTGCTCCAAACTCACAAGGATGGATCTTCATCCACTCCCCGACAGGAATCCATCACAATATTTGGTGGGCGTGGCCTAATTTCTTTATAGCGCCCCCTAGAAAATTTTAAATGATCAGTCCCAAGCCATGCTTTAACCTACAATTACGAAACTTTGTACACATTTGTATCATGTCAGGACTTAATAGAAAGTCTCTTGGAGCCATGGTCTAAACCCCACAGGAAGTCGGCCATTTTGGATTGAAGGTCCAATTTTGAGCCCATTTTTGCCGTTTACAGCCTTCATGTTTGATCGAACTCCTCCTAGGGATTTCCATTGACCGGCTTCAAACTCGGTCAGTCTGTTCACAAGGCATGTCCCATCTAAAGTTATCAAAACGGTGAGTTTTTGAGTATGCTGAAGGGGGGTTAGCAGGGTCAAAGTTCACCTACTCGCCGTAAAAAAATAAACTGCTATATCTCCTACACAGAAACTCACAGAGGCACCAAAGTTACTGTGATTGATCATCATCGGCTGCCCTACAATACCCTATGGTCGAATGATGACATCATTAGGCCACGCCCCCTGAGAACAGGAAGTGTAATGTTTACTGTGAACTGTCGCTATCTGACCCCTTTGACCTCATCAACATGAAAACTGTGCCCAGACACAGAAAACATGTTGGTGTATTGAGGATTCCAACCCCGACCAGCTTCGATGGAGCAGGTGGGTATGGCGGCGTGGCGAAGTGACCTGTAACGCCATCGCCATACGTTTTGCTCTCAATTCCACAGTTTCGGTCCCAGCTGCTCCAAACTCACAAGGATGGATCTTCATCCACTTCCCGACAGGAATCCATCACAATATTGGTGGGCGTGGCCTAATTTCTCTATAGCGCCCCCTAGAAAAATTTAAATGATCTGCCCCAAGCCATGATTTAACCTACAATTACGAAAATTTGTACACATGTGTACCATGTCAGGACTTACAAAAAAGTCTCTTGGAGCCACGGTCTAAACCCACAGGAAGTCGGCCATTTTGGATTGAACTTCGGATTTTGACCCATTTTTGCCGTTTACAGCCTCCGTATTTGATCGAACTCCTCCTAGGGATTTCGATTGATCGCCTTCAAACTCGGTCAGTCTGTTCATAAGGCATGTCCCATCTAAAGTTATCAAAATGGTGAGTTTTTGAGTATGCTGAAGGGGCTTAGCAGGGGTCAAAGTTCACCTACTCGCCGTAAAAAAATAAACTGCTATATCTCCTACACAGAAACTCACAGAGGCACCAAAGTACTGTGATTGATCATCGGGTGTCCTACAATACCCTATGGTCGAATGATGACATCACTTAGGCCACGCCTCCTGAGAACAGGAAGTGTAATGTTTTACTGTGAACTGTCGCTATCTGACCCCTTTGACCTCATCTACATGAAACTGTGCCCAGACAGAAAACATGTTGGTGTATTGAGGATTCCAACCCAAACCAGCTACGATGGAGGAGGTGGGTGTGGCGGCGTGGGGAAGTGACCTGTAACGCCATCGCCATACGTTTGGCTCTCAATTCCACATTTTTGGGCCAGCTGCTCCAAACTCACAAGGATGGATCTTCATCCACTCCCCGACAGGAATCCATCACAATATTTGTAGGGTGTGGCCTAATTTCTCTATAGCGCCCCCTAGAAAATTTTAAATGATCAGCCCCAAGCCATGCTTTAACCTACAATTACGAAACTTTGTACACATGTGTATCATGTCAGGACTTACAAAAAAGTCTCTTGGAGCCATGGTAAACCCCAGAGGAAGTCGGCCATTTTAGACTGAAGTTCAGATTTTGACCCCATTTTTGGCGTTTATAAACCATTTCAGTAATTCGCCACTTGGGGTAGTATTGCTCCACAAATGAAACAGCAGATAAACAGGATGAAGAACAATATCAGTATTTCGCCAGTAGGTGTCAGTGTTCCTCCACCAATGACAGATCCATGGGGCGGATGGGCGCGAAAACTTTGTGAGAGCGTTGCCATGAAATTTCTAAAAGGATAGAAATGTCTCAGATAATTTTTGTGGAATTAAATCATGCAGTAAATGTAGCGTTTTCTTCAAACCATTTCAGTAATTCGCCACTCTGAGTAAGTTTTACTCTAACAATGAAATAGAGTGCTTTAGAAACACAGCTGAAGATGATGAAAAATGACGAACTGCAGTACTTCGCCATGTGCATACGATCGGCTGTAAATGACATGTGGATCATTCGACTGGCGCCAAATTGGATACGTATGACCTTTGTTGACCTCTAAAGAGCAAAACAGCATTGAAATATATTTTGACTCCACTGCGTGTCCTACATTAATCCGCCAGCTATATATCCTCCCTAAACCAATGAATCTGCACCACATTTTTTTGCATCGTCAAGGAGCGCCGCCGAACGCATCGATGCGTACCGCCTGGTGGACGGGCGTGGAAACTGCGGAACAACTTCTGTGTTGGAACGTGGGAAGCGTTGATGGAACCTCAGCAACAGCTTCCGCGGTGCGGGCGGAGGTGCTGAAAACTGCGTGAGAGCTTCTGTGGTGGCTGGCGTGAGGCGGCGGTTGCTCGTACCCCGCGGTGGCAATAGGCCGGAGCGGCGCTTGGCTGCGAGGGCCGTTCGAGGCTGCTTGCAGCTTTAATTAGGCCCGAGCAGCTAAGCGCTGCGAAGGCCTATTGTTTTCCTACTGTTTCTTATTATTATTCTGCCCCCTAAAGAGGGGCCTTTTTGGGGGCTTTATCATTTTCAAAAACTCACCAAACTTGGCAGACGCGTAAAGGGAGTTTCAAAATTTGTATTTTAAGGTCATTGCAAAAATCCCATAAAAAAATGGCTCAATAGCGCCACCTAGAAATTTTCAAAGGACCCTTTGCTATTCACTTACTTTATCCTAGAGACATGAAATTTGGTACACTTGTAGAGCTCCCCAAGATGCTCAAAATTTACAATTAATGTCATAGTGCAAGTATCACAGGAAGTCGGCCATTTTTGGATTGAAGGTCCAATTTTGAGGCCATTTTTGCCCTTTACAGCCTCCGTATTTGATCGAACTCCTCCTAGGGATTTCGATTGATCGGCTTCAAACTCGGTCAGTCTGTTCATAAGGCATGTCCCATCTAAAGTTATCAAACGGTGAGTTTTTGAGTATGCTGAAGGGGGGTTAGCAGGGGTCAAAGTTCACCTACTCGCCATAAAAACATAACCTGCTATATCTCCTACACAGAAACTCACAGAGGCACCAAAGTTACTGTGATTGATCATCATCGGGTGTCCTACAATACCCTATGGTGGAATGATGACATCACTTAGGCCACGCCCCATGAGAACAGGAAGTGTAATGTTTTACTCTGAACGGTCGCTATCTGACCCCTTTGACCTCATCAACATGAAACTGTGCACAGACACAGAAGACATGTTGGTGTGTTGAGGATTCCAACCTCGACCAGCTTCGATGGAGCAGCTGGGCGTGGCGGCGTGGCGAAGTGACCTGTAACGCCATCGCCATACGTTTGGCTCTCAATTCCACATTTTTGGTCCCAGCTGCTCCAAACTCACAAGGATGGATCTTCATCCACTCCCCGACAGGAATCCATCACAATATTTGTAGGGTTTGCCTAAGTTATCTATAGCGCCCCCTAGAAAATTTTAAATGATCAGCCCCAAGCCATGCTTTAACCTACAATTACGAAACTTTGTACATGTGTACCATGGTCAGGACTTACAAAAAAGTCTCTTGGAGCCATGGTCTAAACCCCACAGGAAGTCGGCCATTTTAGATTGAATTTCAAATTTTGACCCCATTTTTGCCATTTACAGCCTTGGTATTTGATCGAACTCCTCCTAGGGATTTTGATTGATCGGCTTGAAACTCGGTCAGTCTGTTCATAAGGCATGTCCCATCTAAAGTTATCAAAACGGTGAGTTTTTGAGAATGCTGAAGGGGGGTTAGCAGGGGTCAAAGTTCACCTACACGCCATAAAAACATAACCTGCTATATCTCCTACACAGAAACTCACAGAGGCACCAAAGTTACTGTGATTGATCATCATTGGCTGCCCGACAATACCCTATGGTCGAATGATGACATCACTTAGACCACGCCCCCTGAGAACAGGAAGTTTAATGTTTTACTGTCAATGGTCGCTATCTGACCCCTTTGACCTCATCAACATGAAACTGTGCCCAGACACAGAAGACATGTTGGTGTATTGAGGATTCTAACCCCGACCAGCTACGATGGAGCAGGTGGGGTGGCGGCGTGGCAAAGTCACCTGTAACGCCATCGCCATACGTTTGACTCTCAATTCCACATTTTCGGACCCAGCTGCTCCAAACTCACAAGGATGGATCCTAATACACTCCCTTACAGGAATCCATCACAATATTTGTAGGGCGTGGCCTAATTTCTCTATAGCGCCCCTAGAAAATTTTAAATGATCAGCCCCAAGCCATGCTTTGACCTACAATTACGAAACTTTGTACACATTTGTATCATGTCAGGACTTAAAAGAAAGTCTCTTGGAGCCATGGTCTAAACCCCACAGGAAGTCGGCCATTTTGGATTGAAGTTCAGATTTTGACCCCATTTTTGCCGTTTACAGCCTTCCTATTTGATCGAAACTCCTCCTAGAGATTTCGATTGATCGGCTTCAAAATCGGTCAGTCTGCTCATAAGGCATGTCCATCTAAAGTTATCAAAACGGTGAGTTTTTGAGAATGCTGAAGGGGGGTTAGCAGGGGTCAAAGTTCACCTACTCGCCGTAAAAAATAAAACTGCTATATCTCCTACACAGAAACTCACAGAGGCACCAAAGTTTCTGGGATTGATCATCATCGGGTGTCCTACAATACCCTATGGTGGAATGATGACATCACTTAGGCCACGCCCCCTGAGAAAAGGAAGTGTAATGTTTTACTCGAACGGTCGCTATCTGACCCCTTTGACCTCATCAACATGAAACTGTGCACAGACACAGAAGACATGTTGGTGTGTTGAGGATTCCAACCTCGACCAGCTTCGATGGAGCAGCTGGGCGTGGCGGCGTGGCGAAGTGACCTGTAACGCCATCGCCATACGTTTGGCTCTCAATTCCACATTTTTGGGCACAGCTGCTCCAAACTCACAAGGATGGATCTTCATCCACTCCCGACAGGAATCCATCACAATATTTGTAGGGTTTTGCCTAAGTATCTATAGCGCCCCCTAGAAAATTTTAAATGATCAGCCCCAAGCCATGCTTTAACTACAATTACGAAACTTTGTACACATGTGTACCATGTCAGGACTTACAAAAAAGTCTCTTGGAGCCATGGTCTAAACCCCAGAGGAAGTCGGCCATTTTAGATTGAAGTTCAGATTTTGATCCCATTTTTGGCGTTTATAAACCATTTCAGTAATTTGCCACTTGGGGTCAGTATTGCTCCACAAATGAAACAGCAGATAAACAGGATGAAGAACAATATCAGTATTTCGCCAGTAGGTGTCAGTGTTCCTCCACCAATGACAGATCCACGGGCGGATGGGCGCGAAAACTTTGTGAGACCGTTGCCATGAAATTTCTAAAAGGATAGAAATGTCTCAGATAATTTTTGTTGAATTAAATCATGCAGTAAATGTAGCATTTTCTTACTTCTTACAAACCATTTCAGTAATCGCACTCTGAGTAAGTATTACTCCAACAATGAAATAGAGTGCTTTAGAAACACAGCTGAAAATGATGAAAAATGACGAACTGTAGTACTTCGCCATGTGTATGTGATCGGCTGTAAATGACACGTGGATCATCCGACTGACGCCAAATTGGATACGTATGACCTTTGTTGACCTCTAAAAAGAACAACAGCATTGAAATATATTTTGACTCCACTGCGCATCCTACATTAATCCGCCAGCTATATTTCCTCGCTAAACCAATGAATCTGCACCACATTTTTTGCATCGTCCAGGAGCGCCTCCGAACGCATCAGTGCGTACCGCCTGGTGGACGGGCGCGGAAACTGCGCAACAACTTCTGTGTTAGCACGTGGCCAGCGTTGATAGAAACTGAGCAACAGCTTCCGCGGTGCGGGCGGAGGAGCTGAAAACTGCGTGAGAGCTTCTGTGGTGGCTGGCGTGAGGCGACGGTTGCTAGTACCCAGCGGTGGCAATAGGCCGGAGCGGCGCTTGGCTGCGAGGGCCGTACGAGGCTGCTTGCAGCTTTAATTAGGCCCGAGCAGCTAAGCGCTGCGAAGGCCTATTGTTTTCCTATTGTTTATTATTATTAGGCCCGAGCAGCTAAGCGCTGCGAAGGCCTATTGTTTCCTATTGTTTATTATTATTATTATTATTATTCTTCCACCCAAATGAATTGGCTTTTTGGGGGCTTTATCATATTCAAAAACTCACCAAACTTGGCAGAGGCCTTAAGCCTGTTTAAAATTTACGTATTTTAAAGTCGTCGCAAAAATTGCAACAGAAATGTCTCTACGGCGCCACCTAGAAATTGGAAAAACACCCTTTTTTACCCTGCTATTCACTTACTTTATCGTAGAGACATGAAATTTGGTACACTTGTAGAACTCCCCAAGACGCTCAAAATTTACAATTAATGTCATAGTGCAAGTATCACAGGAAGTCAACCATTTTTGATTGAAGTTTCCATTTTGACCCCATTTTGCAATTTTGCCGTTTACAGCCTTTGTATTTGATCTATCTCCTCATAGGGATTTTGATTGATCGACTTCAAACTCGGTCAGTCTGTTCATAAGGCATGTCCCATCTAAAGTTATCTAAACGGTGAGTTTTTGAGTATGTGAAGGGGGTCAGCAGGGGTCAAAGTTCACCTACTCGCCGTAAAAAAATAAAACTGCTATATCTCCTACACAGAAACTCACAGAAGCACCAAAGTTTCTGTGATTCATTATCATCGGGTCTTCTACAATACCCTATGGTCGAATGATGACCTCACTTAGGCCACGCCCCTGAGAACAGGAAGTGTAATGTTTTACTGTGAACTGTCGCTATCTGACCCCTTTGACCTCATCAACATGAAACTGTGCCCAGACACAGAAAACATGTTGGTGTATTGAGGATTCCAACCCCGACCAGCTACGATGGAGCAGGTGGGCGTGGCGGCGTGGCGAAGTGACCTCTAACGCCATCGCCATACGTTTGGCTCTCAATTCCACATTTTCGGGCCCAACTGCTCCAAATTCACAACGATGGATCCTCATCGACTCCCCGACAGGAATCCATCACAATATTTGGTGGGCGTGGCCTAATTTCTCTATAGCGCCCCCTACAAAACTTTAAATGATCAGCCCCAAGCCATGCTTTAACCTACAAATACGAAACTTTGTACACATCTGTACCTTGTCAGGACGTACAAAAAAGTCTCTTGGAGCCATGGTCTAAACCCCACAGGAAGTCGGCCATTTTGGATTCAAGTTCGGTTTTTGACCCCATTTTTGCCGTTTACAGCCTTCATATTTGATCTATCTCCTCCTAGGGATTTCGATTGATCGGCTTCAAACTCGGTCAGTCTGTTCATAAGGCATGTCCCATCTAAAGTTATCTAAACGGTGAGTTTTTGAGTATGCTGAAGGGGGGTTAGCAGGGGTCAAAGTTCACCTACTCGCTGTAAAAACATAAACTGCTATATCTCCTACACAGAAACTCACAGAGGCACCAAAGTTTCTGTGATTCATTATCATCGGGTCTCCTACAATACCCTATGGTCGAATGATGACATCACTTAGGCCACGCCCCCTGAGAATAGGAAGTGTCATGTTTTACTGTCAATGGTCGCTATCTGACCCCTTTGACCTCATCAACATGAAACTGTGCCCAGACACAGAAGACATGTTGGTGTATTGAGGATTCCAACCCCGACCAGCTACGATGAGCAGGTGGGCGTGGTGGTGTGGCGAAGTGACCTGTAACGCCATTGCCATACGTTTGGCTCTCAATTCCACATTTTCGGGCCCAGCTGCTCCAAATTCACAAGGATGGATCCTCATCCACTCGCGACAGAAATCCATCACAATATTTGTAGGGCGTGGCCTAATTTTTCTATAGCGCCCCTAGAAAACAGCAGCCCATGAAATACAGGTTATGTTTTGTTATTAATTATTTAAATATATAGTATTATAAGTTTTATATATATAAGTTTATTTTGTGGGTGAGAGTACAAATATTAATTAATTTTGGCTAGAAATAAAAGAAAACGTAATTCAGCAAAAACTGTTTATAAACATTTCAGTAATTCGCCACTTGGGGTCAGTCTTACTCCACGAATGAAACAGCGGATAAACAGGATGACGAACAATATCAGTATTCCGCCAGCAGGGGTCAGTCTTACTCCACGAATGAAACAGCAGACAAACAGGATGAAGAACAATACCAGTATTGCGTCAGCAGGGGTCAGTGTTACTCCACCAATGACAAACAGATCGACGGCGGATGGCCATGAAAACATTGCGAGCGCGTCTGCCGTGAGATTTCCAAAAGAAAGCTGTTACATTTAACCTGAAATGTTATATGTAAGCCCTCAGATAATTTTGTTGGCTTAAAACACGGAGTAAATGTAGCGTTTTGTTAAAACTGTTATTTACTACCGCAAGTAAATGCATCAATTCCAGTCGTCTGTGCCTTACTGGTCAGTTAAGTGTAACTGTCGTGGAGCTGCTACGTCATAGCAGTCGGCCGGCGACAGCTGGAGCTGCGAAGTTTTCCTGAACATTTTTTGCCTGCTTTAGGAGCCACAGAACTGGAACGCTCAACATTTTGCTTGTGTTTTGGAGTTGGAAATCCGAACCACGCTTTTGAGCAAGAAGGCTCTGTTTGACCGGGAGTTGGAGCAGTTTTAATGCGCTCTTTGCACCTGAGCTTCCGCGTTCCGGAAATACGGCTCAAATGTTTTTCCAAGGTAACAATTAATAATGTACATCGATCCGAAGCCCACACAAGTAAGCCGGAGAAAAGTTTAAGATGTTTGCCTCGTTATACATTCACAGATATGAAGGTGAGTTTTATTTTCTCTAAAACTGCTAGCACAAGCCAGCTAGCTTGTGCTAGCAGGGATTATTCTCAGACATTTTTCTTGTAAAAATCTGCTATTTAATTATCTAAAGATTTCTCAGCCATTCTAACGGACACTGTTTGTGCCTTATTTTCAAGCATATTACGTGTGTTTATTGTTAACGACAATAAAGCAGCGGGGAGGGGGGGGGGCAGATTACAGTTCAGAGTTTTTGCTTGAATTATGACGAACAAAAACGAGCACAGAGTTACTCTGGTATCATAGTTCAGCTGACTGTTCAGATTGAGAGTTATTACTTTTAGAAAAATATTGCCGTGTTGCTTAAGATTTCTGTCTTATTTCATTTTATTACTTTTGCATGCTTGTTGTGAAGGGCTCATTAAGACGGTGCTTAGAGCGGTGTGTACGGCGTTAGCTTCAAGTGGTAGCTTTAACTTGTAGCAAACGAATATTTACAAGCTGTCTTAATTGAGGATCGCTTGGAAATTCATGAAAACTTAAACAAAGTACATAGTATTGTTTTATTTGTGTCTTAAGTACGACTTTGTGTTTTATAGCAGTCATAGTTTCTGAAAGTGGAAAAAAGAGCGGCATTCGGGTATACAGTTGTGACGTCAGCGCGGCAGGTGCAAAGAGCCCATTGCTGTTCGTTTAAACAGTCGTTAGTCGCGGTGCGGTGAGTAATTTATTCCTTCCTGCTGGTTCTGGAAGCCGTCATGTTTGGAACAGTTATTCTGAGGAGGATGCTAACCCAATGCCTGAGGCCTGCAACGTTTTTAATGCTAACGAAGCGCTTTACTAATTCAATAAACTGAATAGTGTGTTTGATACATCCAGTTTCATACATTCAGACTTGTTATTATGTATAGAAGATGTTTAAAATGTCGTTTAAAAGAGCTCTGAGAAAATGCTAAGTATCTTTTACCGACCCAATGGGGTTGTAATATTTAGTTGCAGCACTTCCTGTGATTAATACCTAATTAATGGGTGGGATTCAGCCTGTGCTGTTGTTCTAATGTGCTGAAAGTTAATGTGCATTGCCCTTGGTTTATTACTGAACAGTACGATTTATTAAACTGGTACATTTTAACTTCACCATTTTCCTGACTTATTTCACGATAACGTTAAAGTTGCACTGCATTTACATCTCAGTTGTAGTTCACATCAAGCATGTGGGCGTGGCTTAGTGTAAAACTTTTGATTATTTACCATGAAACATCAACATTAAAT
Organism: Poeciliopsis prolifica; assembly: GCF_027474105.1. Taxonomy (NCBI): domain Eukaryota; kingdom Metazoa; phylum Chordata; class Actinopteri; order Cyprinodontiformes; family Poeciliidae; genus Poeciliopsis; species Poeciliopsis prolifica. Next base: position 360,344 of record NW_026562531.1, read on the forward strand.
TACTTCCAAATGCAAGATCACAGCTGCATCACACTTCTCTGTCTTTCTAGAGAACAGCCCTGAACACATTTCCATGGTGACTTGATGAACTTACTGTAGACCCGCCCACTTTTAAGAGCAGTCACATGTTTTTTCTGCTGTATATTTTACTGTTATTCTATAATTTATATGGGTTTCATCATGTGAATACTGACTAAAAACGATAACATGATGAACTCTATGAATGCTGGCTGCTGACCGAACCGCATTGGGGTGTAGAAATGACGAAATGCAGTCTTCGCCATGTACATACGATCGGCTCTAAATGACACATGGATCATCCGACTGGCGCCAAATTGGATACGTATGACCTTTTTTGACCTTAAAGAGCACAACAGCATTGAAATGTATTTGACTCCACTGTGTCCCCTACATTAATCCGCCAGCTATATTTCCTCACTAAACCAATGAATCTGCACCACATTTTTTTGCGTCGTCAAGGAGCGCCGTCGAACGCATCAATGCGTACCGCCTGGTGGACGGGCGCGGAAAACTGCGCAACAACTTCTGTGTTGGAACATGGGCAGCGTTGATGGAAACTGAGCAACAGCTTCCGCAGTGCGGGCGGAGGTGCTGAAAACTGCGTGAGAGCTTCTGTGGTGGCTGGCGTCGGGCGGCGGTTGCTAGTACTCTGCGGTGGCCAATAGGCCGGAGCGGCGCTTGGCTGCGAGGGCCGCTCGAGGCTGCTTGCAGCTTTAATTATTATTATTCTTCCACCCAAATGAATTGGCTTTTTGGGGGCTTTATCATATTCAAAAAACTCACCAAACTTGGCGGAGGCCTTAAGCCTGTTTAAAATTTACGTATTTAAAGTCGTAGCAAAAATTGCAACAGAAATGTCTCTACGGCGCCACCTAGAAATTGGAAAAACACCCTTTTTTACCCTCTGCTATTCACTTACTTTATCGTAGACACATGAAATTTTGTACACTTGTAGAACTCCCCAAGACGCTCAAAATGTGCAATTAATGTCATAGTGCAAGTATCACAGGAAGTCAGCCATTTTGATTGAAGTTCCCATTTTGACCCCATTTTTGCCGATTTTTGCCGTTTACAGCCTTTGTATTTGATCTATCTCCTCCTAGGGATTTTGATTGATCGACTTCAAACTCGGTCAGTCTGTTCATAAGGCATGTCCCATCTAAAGTTATCTAAACGGTGAGTTTTGAGTATGCTGAAGGGGGGTTAGCAGGGGTCAAAGTTCACCTACTCGCCATAAAAAAATAAACTGCTATATCTCTTACACAGAAACTCACAGAAGCATCAAAGTTTCTGTGATTGATCATCATCGGGTCTTCTACAATACCCTATGGTCGAATGTTGACATCACTTAGGCCACGCCCCCTGAGAACAGGAAGTGTAATGTTTTACTGTGAACGTTCGCTATCTGACCCCTTTGACCTCATCAACATGAAACTGTGCCCAGACACAGAGAACATGTTGGTGTATTGAGGATTCTAACCCCGACCAGCTTCGATGGAGCAGGTGGGCGTGGTGGCGTGGCGAAGTCACCTGTAACGCCATCGCCATACGTTTGGCTCTCAATTCCACATTTTCGGGCCCAGCTGCTGCAAACTCATAAGGATGGACCCTCATCCACTCCCCAACAGGAATCCATCACAATATTTGGTGGGCGTAGCCTAATTTCTCTATAGCGCCCCCTAGAAAACTTTAAATGATCATCCCCAAGCCATGCTTTAACCTACAAATACGAAACTTTGTACACATGTGTACCTTGTCAGGACGTACAAAAAAGTCTCTTGGAGCCATGGTCTAAACCCCACAGGAAGTCAGCCATTTTGGATTCAAGTTCGGTTTTTGACCCCATTTTTGCAGTTTACAGCCTTCATATTTGATCTATCTCCTCCTAGGGATTTCGATTGATCGGCTTCAAACTCGGTCAGTCTGTTCATAAGGCATGTCTCATCTAAAGTTATCTAAACGGTGAGTTTTTGAGTATGCTGAAGGGGGGTTAGCAGGGGTCAAATTTCACCTACTCGCCATAAAAACATAAACTGCTATATCTCCTACACAGAAACTCACAGAGGCACCAAAGTTTCTGTGATTGATCATCATCGGGTCTCCTACATTACCCTATGGTCGAATGATGACATCACTTAGGCCACGCCCCCTGAGAACAGGAAGTGTAATGTTTTTACTGTGAACGTTCGCTATCCGACCCCTTTGACCTCATCAACATGAAACTGTGCCCAGACACCGAAGACATGTTGGTGTATTGAGGATTCCAACCCCGACCAGCTACGATAGAGCAGGTGGGCATGGTGGCGTGGCGAAGTGACCTCTAACGCCATCGCCATACGTTTGGCTCTCAATTCCACATTTTGAGGCCCAGCTGCTCCAAACTCACAAAGATGGATCCCCATCAACTCCCCGACAGGAATCCATCATAATATTTGGTGGGTGTGGCCTAATTTCTCTATAGCGCCCCCTAGAAAACTTTAAATGATCAGCCCCAAGCCATGCTTTAACCTACAATTACAAAACTTTGTACACATGTGTACCTTGTCAGGACTTACAAAAAAGTCTCTTGGAGCCATGGTCTAAACCCCACAGGAAGTCGGCCATTTTAGATTGAAGTTCAAATTTTGACCCCATTTTTGCCATTTACAGCCTTGGTATTTGATCGAACTCCTCCTAGGGATTTCGATTTATCGGCTTCAAACTCGGTCAGTCTGTTCATAAGGCATGTCCCATCTAAAGTTATCAAAACGGTGAGTTTTTGAGAATGCTGAAGGGGGGTTAGCAGGGGTCAAAGTTCACCTACACGCCATAAAAACATGAACTGCTATATTTCCTACACACAAATTCACAGAGGCACCAAAGTTACTGTGATTGATCATCATCGGCTGCCCGACAATACCCTATGGTCGAATGATGACATCACTTAGGCCACGCCCCCTGAGAACAGGAAGTGTAATGTTTTACTGTCAATGGTCGCTATCTGACCCCTTTGACCTCATCAACATGAAACTGTGCCCAGACACAGAAGACATGTTGGTGTGTTGAGGATTCTAATCCCGACCAGCTACGATGGAGCAGGTGGGCGTGGCGGCATGGCAAAGTGACCTGTAACGCCATCGCCATACGTTTGGCTCTCAATTCCACATTTTTGGGCACAGCTGCTCCAAACTCACAAGGATGGATTCCCATCAACTCCCCGACAGGAATCCATCACAATATTTGGAGGGCGTGGCCTAATTTCTCTATAGCGCCCCCTAGAAAACAGCAGCCCATAGGTTATGTTGTTATTAATATTTAAATATACATTATTATAACTTTTTATATATATATATAAGTTTATTTTGTGGGTTAAAGTACAAACATTCATTCATTTTTGCTAGAAATAATACAAAGTCATTCAGCAAAACTTATGACACAGCGAAGTAAGAACACACTGGGGTCAGTGTTGATGGAGTACCACTGGCACCTTGTGGCGATATACTGGTACTGCTAGTGCAATACCAGTATTGCCCAGCAGGAGGCAGTGGTACTCCATCAATGAGAAAACAGATCGACGCTACGTAATAACAGTCAGCCGGCGACAGCTGGAGCTGCGAAGTTTTCCTGAACATTTTGCCTGCTTTTTGGAGCCACAGAACTGGACTACGCTCAACATTTTGCTTGGATTTTGGAGTTGCAAATCCGAACCACGCTTTTGAGCAAGAAGGCTCTGTTGGACCGGAGTTGGAGAAGTTTAAACTGAGCAACAGCTTCCGCGGTGCGGGCGGAGGCGCTGAAAACTGCGTGAGAGCTTCTGTGGTGGCTGGCGTGAGGCGGCGGTTGCTCGTACCGCGGTGGCAATAGGCCGGAGCGGCGCTTGGCTGCGAGGGCCGTTCGAGGCTGCTTGCAGCTTTAATTCTTATTATTCTTCCACCCAAATGAATTGGCTTTTTGAGGGCTTTATCATATTCAAAAACTCACCAAACTTGGCGGACGCATAAAGGGAGTTTCAAAATTTTGTATTTTAAGGTCATTGCAAAAATCGCACAAGAAACGGCTCAAGAGCGCCACCTTGAAATTTTCAAAGGACCCTTTGCTATTCACTTACTTTATCCTAGAGACATGAAATTTGGTACACTTGTAGAGCTCCCCAAGACGCTCAAAATTTACAATTAATGTCATAGTGCAAGTATCACAGGAAGTCGGCCATTTTGGATAGAAGTTCGGATTTTGAGCCCATTTTTGCCGTTTACAGCCTTCATATTTGATCTATCTCCTCCTAGGGATTTTGATGATCGGCTTCAAACTTGGTCAGTCTGTTCATAAGGCATGTCTCATCTAAAGTTATCTAAACGGTGAGTTTTTGAGTATGCTGAAGGGGGGTTAGCAGGGGTCAAAGTTCACCTACTCGCCGTAAAAATATAAACTGTTATATTTCCTACACAGAAACTCACACAGGCACCAAAATTACTGTTGTTGATCATCATCGGGTCTCCTACAATACCCTATGGTCGAATGATGACATCACTTAGGCCACGCCCCCTGAGAACAGGAAGTGTAATGTTTTACTGTGAACTGTCGCTATCTGACCCCTTTGACCTCATCAACATGAAACTGTGCCCAGACACAGAAAACATGTTGGTGTATTGAGGATTCCAACCCCGACCAGCTTCGATGGAGCAGGTGGGCGTGGCGGCGTGGCGAAGTGACCTCTAACGCCATCGCCATACGTTTGGCTCTAAATTACACATTTTCAGTCCCAGCTGCTCCAAATTCACAACGATGGATCCTCATCGACTCCCCGACAGGAATCCATCACAATATTTGGTGGGCGTGGCCTAATTTCTCTATAGCGCCCCCTAGAAAACTTTAAATGATCAGCCCCAAGCCATGCTTTAACCTACAAATATGAAACTTTGTACACATGTGTACCTTGTCAGGACGTACAAAAAGTCTCTTGGAGCCATGGTCTAAACCCCACAGGAAGTCGGCCATTTTGGATTCAAGTTCGGTTTTTGACCCCATTTTTGCCGTTTACAGCCTTCATATTTGATCTATCTCCTTCTGGGGATTTCGATTGATCGGCTTCAAACTCGGTCAGTCTGTTCATAAGGCATGTCCCATCTGAAGTTATCAAAACGGTGAGTTTTTGAGAATGCTGAAAGGGGTTAGCAGGGGTCAAAGTTCACCTACACGCCATAAAAACATAAACTGCTATATTTCCTACACAGAAACTCACAGAGGCACCAAAGTTACTGTGATTGATCATCATCGGGTGTCCTACAATACCCTATGGTCGAATGATGACATCACTTAGGCCACGCCCCCTGAGAAAAGGAAGTGTCATGTTTTACTGTGAACTGTCGCTATCTGACCCCTTTGACCTCATCAACATGAAACTGTGCCCAGACACAGAAGACATGTTGGTGTGTTGAGGATTCCAACCCCGACCAGCTTCGATGGAGCAGTGGGCGTGGCGGCGTGGCGAAGTGACCTGTAATGCCATCGCCATACGTTTGGCTCTCAATTCCACATTTTTGGGCGCAGCTGCTCCAAACTCACAAGGATGGATCTTCATCCACTCCCCGACAGGAATCCATCACAATATTTGTAGGGTGTGGCCTAATTTCTCTATAGCGCCCCCTAGAAAATTTTAAATGATCAGCCCCAAGCCATGCTTTAGCCTACAATTACGAAACTTTGTACACGTGTGTACCATGTCAGGACTTACAAAAAGTCTCTTGGAGCCATGGTCTAAACCCCAGAGGAAGTCGGCCATTTTAGATTGAAGTTCAGATTTTGATCCTATTTTGGGTTTTTAAACCATTTCAGTAATTCGCCACTTGGGGTCAGTATTGCTCCACAAATGAAACAGCAGATAAACAGGATGAAGAACAATATCAGTATTTTGCCAGTAGGTGTCAGTGTTCCTCCACCGATGATAAACAGATTCCATGGGCGGATCGGCGCGAAAACTTTGTGAGAGCGTTGCCATGAAATTTCTAAAAGGATAGAAATGTCTCAGATAATTTTGTTGAATTAAATCATGCAGTAAATGTAGCGTTTTCTTACTTCTCCAAACCATTTCAGTAATTCGCCACTTTGAGTAAGTATTACTCCAACAATGAAATAGAGTGCTTTAGAAACACAGCTGAAATGATGAAAAATGACGAACTGTAGTACTTCGCCATGTGCATACGATCGGCTGTAAATGACACGTGGATCATCCGACTGACGCCAAATTGGATACGTATGACCTTTGTTGACCTCTAAAAGAACAACAGCATTGAAAATATATTTTGACTCCACTGCGCGTCCTACATTAATCCGCCAGCTATATTTCCTCGCTAAACCAATGAATCTGCACCACATTTTTTGCATCGTCAAGGAGCGACTCCGAACGCATCAGTGCGTACCGCCTGGTGGACGGCGCGGAAACTGCGCAAAAACTTCTGTCTTAGCACGTGGCCAGCGTTGATGGAAACTGAGCAACAGCTTCTGCGGTGCGGGCGGAGGAGCTGAAAACTGCGTGAGAGCTTCTGTGGTGGCTGGCGTGAGGCGGCGGTTGCTCGTACCCTGCGCGGTGGACAATAGGCCGGAGCGGCGCTTGGCTGCGAGGGCCGTTCGAGGCTGCTTGCAGCTTTAATTAGGCCCGAGCAGCTAAGCGCTGCGAAGGCCTATTGTTTTCCTACTGTTTATTATTATTATTATTATTAGGCCCGAGCAGCTAAGCGCTGCGAAGGCCTATTGTTTTCCTATTGTTTATTATTATTATTTATTCCACCCAAATGAATTGGCTTTTTGGGGGCTTTATCATATTTCAAAAACTCACCAAACTTGGCGGAGGCCTTAAGCCTGTTTAAAATTTACGTATTTTAAAGTCGTAGCAAAAATTGCAACAGAAATGTCTCTACGGCGCCACCTAGAAATTGGAAAACACCCTTTTTACCCTCTGCTATTCACTTACTTTATCGTAGACACATGAAATTTGGTACACTTGTAGAACTCCCCAAGACGCTCAAAATTTACAATTAATGTCATAGTGCAAGTATCACAGGAAGTCAACCATTTTTGATTGAATTTCCCATTTTGACCCCATTTTTGCCGATTTTTGCCGTTTACAGCCTTTGTATTTGATCTATCTCCTCCTAGGGATTTTGAATGATCGACTTCAAACTCGGTGTCTGTTCATAAGGCATGTCCCATCTAAAGTTATCTAAACGGTGAGTTTTTGAGTATGCTGAAGGGGGTTAGCAGGGGTCAAAGTTCACCTACTCGCCATAAAAAAATAAACTGCTATATCTCCTACACAGAAACTCACAGAGGCACCAAAGTTTTCTGTGATTGATCATCATCGGGTCTTCTACAATACCCTATGGTCGAATGATGACATCACTTAGGCCACGCCCCCTGAGAACAGGAAGTGTAATGTTTTACTGTGAACTGTCGCTATCTGACCCCTTTGACCTGATCAACATGAAACTGTGCCCAGACACAGAGAACATGTTGGTGTATTGAGGATTCTAACCCCGACCAGCTTTCGATGGAGCAGGTGGGCGTGGTGGCGTGGCGAAGTCACCTGTAACGCCATCGCCATACGTTTGGCTCTCAATTCCACATTTTTGGGCCCAGCTGCTGCAAACTCATAAGGATGGACCCTCATCCACTCCCCAACAGGAATCCATCAGAATATTTGGGGGGCGTGGCCTAATTTCTCTATAGCGCCCCCTAGAAAACTTTAAATGATCAGCCCCAAGCCATGCTTTAACCTACAAATACGAAACTTTGTACACATGTGTACCTTGTCAGGACGTACAAAAAAGTCTCTTGGAGCCATGGTCTAAACCCCACAGGAAGTCAGCCATTTTGGATTCAAGTTCGGTTTTTGACCCCATTTTTGCAGTTTACAGCCTTCATATTTGATCTATCTCCTCCTAGGGATTTTGATTGATCGACTTCAAACTCGGTCAGTCTGTTCATAAGGCATGTCCCATCTAAAGTTATCTAAACGGTGAGTTTTTGAGTATGCTGAAGGGGGGTTAGCAGGGGTCAAAGTTCACCTACTCGCCATAAAAAAATAAACTGCTATATCTCCTACACACAGAAACTCACAGAGGCACCAAAGTTTCTGTGATTGATCATCATCGGGTCTTCTACAATACCCTATGGTCGAATGATGACATCACTTAGGCCACGCCCCCTGAGAACAGGAAGTGTAATGTTTTACTGTGAACTGTCCTATCTGACCCCTTTGACCTGATCAACATGAAAACTGTGCCCAGACACAGAGAACATGTTGGTGTATTGAGGATTCTAACCCCGACCAGCTTCGATGGAGCAGGTGGGCGTGGTGGCGTGGCGAAGTCACCTGTAACGCCATCGCCATACGTTTGGCTCTCAATTCCACATTTTTGGGCCCAGCTGCTGCAAACTCATAAGGATGGACCCTCATCCACTCCCCAACAGGAATCCATCAGAATATTTGGTGGGCGTGGCCTAATTTCTCTATAGCGCCCCCTAGAAAACTTTAAATGATCAGCCCCAAGCCATGCTTTAACCTACAAATACGAAACTTTGTACACATGTGTACCTTGTCAGGACGTACAAAAAAGTCTCTTGGAGCCATGGTCTAAACCCACAGGAAGTCAGCCATTTTGGATTCAAGTTCGGTTTTTGACCCCATTTTTGCAGTTTACAGCCTTCATATTTGATCTATCTCCTCCTAGGATTTCGATTGATCGGCTTCAAACTCGGTCAGTCTGTTCATAAGGCATGTCTCATCTAAAGTTATCTAAACGGTGAGTTTTTGAGTATGCTGAAGGGGGGTTAGCAGGGGTCAAAGTTCACCTACTCGCCGTAAAAAAATAACTGTTATATCTCCTACACAGAAACACACACAGGTACCAAAATTACTGTTGTTGATCATCATCGGGTCTACTACAATACCCTATGGTCAAATGATGACATCACTTAGGCCACGCCCCCTGAGAACAGGAAGTGTCATGTTTTACTGTCAATGGTCGCTATCTGACCCCTTTGACCTCATCAACATGAAACTGTGCCCAGTCACAGAAGACATGTTGGTGTATTGAGGATTCCAACCCCGACCAGCTTCGATGGAGCAGGTGGGCGTGGCGGCGTGGCGAAGTGACCTGTAACGCCATTGCCATACGTTTGGCTCTCAATTTTATTTTTAAAGTTTTATTTTTTTTAATAATTTTGTTTTGTGGGTTAGAGTACAAACATTCATTAATTTTGGCTAGAAATAATACAAACATCGTCATTCAGCAAAACCTTTATTGTGTTACTCAGCTCCGCTGAGTAACACATTCTGGTCAGTGTTGATGGAGTACGACTGGCCCCTGGTGGCGCAATACTGGTACTGCTGGCGCAATACCATTATTGCGCCAGCAGGAGTCACTGGTACTCCATCAATGAGAAAACAAATCAAGTTCGGTTTTTTTCGGACGGCCGTGAAAACGTTTCCAGCGCGTCTGCCGTGAGATTTCCAAAAGGACAGCGATTACATTTAACCTGAAATGTTATATGTAAGCCCTAAGATAATTTTTTTGTTGGCTTAAAACACGGAGTAAATGTAGCGTTTTGTTAATGACTGTTATTTCCTACCGCAAGTAAATGCATCATTTCCCTCGTCTCTGCCTTAATGGCCAGTCAAGGGCAAAAACAAATTTAAGCAATTTGATTGGTTGAGAAGGACTGCACGTACTGTAGCTGTGCTAATACTTACTGTAAGTACTGGCAGTCGGCAGGAGACCGTACATGGTTGAGGTTCGGCGCATTACGCTGTGGACTGTACATTTTTTTTGCTAAACTGTTGGAGCAGCTAAGTTTTCCTGAACATTATGCCTGGTTTATGGAGCCACAGAACCGGACCACGCTAACGTTTGCTTCGGTTTTGGAGCTGCAGACCGAATGACGCTCATGAGCCGGAACTGTCTGTTGGAGAGGAGTTTTATTGCCGTTCGTCTTAAAAGTGGTAACTGGAGATGCGGTGAGTGAAGCTCAGTTCACACTACACGATTTTAGAAAAGTCGGCCAATTCTGAAAACGTGAGAGAACACACACTAGCCTATTTAAAATCGTAGGTGTAACGGGTTCGTTCTAAGAGTGTGAGGTTTCACTCGAACACATTCTAATACCAGCTACGAAATACCTTCAAATTAAAATTCTGCACCTCCACAGCTGAATTTGGAGTAAACAAACAAACATGGACAACGACGTTGAAGTGGTAACTTTAGTTTGCGGACTTATTTTAACCCAAAAAAGACATAACCAAAAATCAAAGCCTTGGATTAAGAACTGGAGATATCGTAAGCAAGGATTATATTTGTTGCATCGCAACATGGAGGTGAGTTTTTTTTTTTTCATAAAAAATACTGTTTTCAATGTTTTTAGAAAATCAAATGGGAGTTATCCTTTCTCCCCAACTGACCGCGAAAGCTTAACGTAGCCTATTCCAGCTCCTTTCATTGAAACTTATTATATTGTTTAAAATTGTATTATGACTGCAGAATAAAATCAAATGCGCCATTTCAACCAAAGATTGGAATGTGCTTCTCAACCAGATGTACTCTGTGCAATAATTTTATAATTATCTTTCATTAAAAGATAAAAAAAAGTCGGAGGAACACCACAGAGATTGGATGAATGAGCAAAGATGATTAAAGACAGTCAATATCCCCGATTTTAGATCAAAGCGGTCCCGATGTTCCACCGACTGGACCCGATCGGTCGTAACACACCACACACTACAGGATGATCGGTTACGATTGTTGGGCGACAATCTTACAACGTTCTGAGTTCTTAAGACTGATACATTGGGGTTGTAATATTTACTTGGACCACTTGCTGTGATTAATACCTAATTATTGAGAGAGATTAAACCTGTGCTTTTGTTCTAATATACTGAAAGTTAACTGTGCTCTCTGAATGTGCATTGCCCTTGGTTTGTTACTGACCAGAAGGGTTTATTAAAATGATACATCTTAACCTTTACCATTTTCCTGACTCATTTTAGGAAAATGTTAAAGTTGCACTGCATTTAGATCTCAGTTGCAGTTAACATCAAAGCATGTGGGTGTGGCTTAGTGTAAAACTTTCACTATTTGCCATGAAAACATAAACATTAAAAACTTCCAAATGCAAGATCACAGCTGCATCACACTTCCTGTGTTTCTCTATAGAACAATCCTGAACACATTTCCATGGTCACTTGATGAAATCACCCTAGCCCCGCCCACTTTTCAAAGGCAATCACCAGTTTTTTCTCCTGTGAGTTTTACTGTTATTCTATCATATATATGGGTTTCATCATGTGAATACTGACTTAAAACGACAAGATGATGAACTCTGTGAATGCTGGCTGCTGACCAAACCGCATTGGGGTGTAGAAATGGCGAACTGCAGTTCTTCACCATGTGCATATGATAGGCTCTAAATGATACGTTGATCATCCGACTGGCGCCAAATTGGATATGTATGACCTTTGTTGACCTCTAAACACCCCAACAACATTGAAATGTATTTTGACTCCACTGCGCCAACTACATTAATACGCCAGCTATATCTCCTCGCTATATCAAAATCTGCACCACATTTTTTGTGCGTCGTCAGGAAGTGCCGCCGAACGCATCGATGCGTACCGCCTGGTGGACGGGCGCGGAAACCGCGCAACGACTTCTGTGTTAGAACGTGGGGAGCGTTGATGGAAACGGAGCAACAGTTTCCGCGGTGCGGGCGGAGGTGCTGAAAACTGCTGAGAGTATCTGTGGTGGCTGGCGTCGGGCGGCGGTTGCTACTACCCTGCGGTGGCAATAGGCCGGAGCGGCGCTTGGCTGCGAGGCCGCTCGAGGCTGCTTGCAGCTTTAATTATTATTATTATTATTTTCTTCCCACCTCTTTGGGGGGCTTTTTGGGGGCCTTATCATATTGGAAAACTCACCAAACTTGGCGGAGGCCTTAAGCCTGTTTAAAAATTTTGATTTTTAAGGTCATCACAAAAATCCCACAAGAAATGGCTCAATAGCGCCACCTAGAAATTTTCAAAGGACCCTTTGCTATTCACTTACTTTATCCTAGAGACATGAAATTTGGTACACTTGTAGAGCTCCCCAGGACGCTCAAAATTTACAATTAATGTCATAGTGCAAGTATCACAGGAAGTCAGCCATTTTGGATTGAAAGTCCAATTTTGAGGCCATTTTTGCCATTTACAGCCTCCGTATTTGATCGAACTCCTCCTAGGGATTTCGATTGATCGGCTTCAAACTCGGTCAGTCTGTTCATAAGGCATGTCCCATCTAAAGTTATCAAAACGGTGAGTTTTTGAGTATGCTGAAGGGGGGTAGCAGGGGTCAAAGTTCACCTACTCGCCATAAAAAAATAAACTGCTATATCTCTACACAGAAACTCACAGAGGCACCAAAGTTTCTATGATTGATCATCATCGGGTGTCCTACAAGACCTATGGTCGAATGATGACATGACTTTGGCCACGCCCCCCTGAGAACAGGAAGTGTAATGTTTTACTGTGAACTTTCACTATCTGACCCCTTTGACCTCATCAACATGAAACTGTGCCCAGACAGAAGACATGTTGGTGTATTAAGGATTCCAACCCCAACCAGATTCGATGGAGCAGGTGGGCGTGGCGGCGTGGCGAAGTGACCTGTAACGCCATCGCCATACGTTTTGCTCTCAATTCCACAGTTTCGGTCCCAGCTGCTCCAAACTCACAAGGATGGATCCTCATCCACTCCCCGACAGGATCCATCACAATATTTGGTGGGCGTGGCCTAATTTCTCTATAGCGCCCCCTAGAAAACTTTAAATGATCAGCCCCAAGCCATGCTTTAACCTACAGTTACAAAACGTTGTACACATGTGTACCTTGTCAGGACTTACAAAAAAGTCTCTTGGAGCCATGGTCTAAACCCCACAGGAAGTCGGCCATTTTAGATTGAAGTTCAGATTTTGACCCCATTTTTGCCATTTACAGCCTCCGTATTTGATCGAACTCCTCCTAGGGATTTCGATTGATCGGCTTCAAACTCGGTCAGTCTGTTCATAAGGCATGTCCCATCTAAAGTTATCAAAACTGTGAGTTTTTGAGTATGCTGAAGGGGGATTTGCAGGGGTCAAAGTTCACCTACTCGCCATAAAAAAATAAACTGCTATATCTCCTACACAGAAACTCACAGAGGCACCAAAGTTTCTGTGATTGATCATCATCGGGTGTCCTACAATACCCTATGGTCGAATGATGACATCACTTAGGCCACGCCCCCTCATAAAAGGAAGTGTCATGTTTTACTCTGAATGGTCGCTATCTGACCCTTTGACCTCATCAACATGAAAACTGTGCCCAGACACAGAAGACATGTTGGTGTGTTGAGGATTCCAACCCCGACCAGCTTCGATGGAGCAGCTGGGCGTGGCGGCGTGGCGAAGTGACCTGTAACGCCATCGCCATACGTTTGGCTTCTCAATTCCACATTTTTTGGGCACAGCTGCTCCAAACTCACAAGGATGGATCTTCATCCACTCCCCGACAGGAATCCATCACAATATTTGTAGGGTGTGGCCTAATTTATCTATAGCGCCCCCTAGAAAATTTTAAATGATCAGCCCCAAGCCATGCTTTAACCTACAAATACGAAACTTTGTACACATGTATATCATGTCAGGACTTACAAAAAAGTCTCTTGGAGCCATGGTCTAAACCCCAGAGGAAGTCAGCCATTTTAGATTGAAGTTCAGATTTTGATCTCATTTTTGGCGTTTATAAACCATTTCAGTAATTCGCCACTTGGGGTCAGTATTGCTCCACAAATAAAAACAGCAGATAAAACAGAATGAAGAACAATATCAGTATTTCGCCAGTAGGTGTCAGTGTTCCTCCACCAATGACAAAGATCCACGGGCGGATGGGCGTGAAAACTTTGTGAGAGCGTTGCCATGAAATTTCTAAAAGGATAGAAATGTCTCAGATAATTTTGGTTGAATTAAAACATGCAGTAAATGTAGCGTTTTTCTTACTTCTTACAAACCATTTCAGTAATTCGCCACTCTGAGTAAGTATTACTCCAACAATGAAATAGAGTTCTTTAGAAACACAGCTGAAAATGATGAAAAATGACGAACTGTAATACTTCGTCATGTGCATATGATCGGCTGTAAATGACACGTGGATCATCCGACTGACGCCAAATTGGATACGTATGACCTTTGTTGACCTCTAAAGAGAACAACAGCATTGAAATATATTTTGACTCCACTGCGCGTCCTACATTAATCCACCAGCTATATTTCCTCGCTAAACAATGAATCTGCACCACATTTTTTGCATCGTCAAGGAGCGCATCCGAACGCATCAGTGCGTACCGCCTGTGGACGGCGCGGAAACTGCGCAACAACTTCTGTGTTAGCACGTGGCCAGCGTTGATGGAATCTGAGCAACAGCTTCCGCGGTGCGGGCGGAGGAGCTGAAAACTGCGTGAGAGCTTCTGTGGTGGCTGGCGTTAGGCGCTGGTTGCTCGTACCCCGCGGTGGCAATAGGCCGGAGCGGCGCTTGGCTGCGAGGGCCGTTCGAGGCTGCTTGCAGCTTTAATTATTATTATTATTATTATTATTATTTTTCTTCCCACCTCTTTGGGGGCTTTTTGGGGGCCTTATCATATTGGAAAACTCACCAAACTTGGCGGAGGCCTTAAGCCTGTTTAAAAATTTTGATTTTTAAGGCCATCACAAAAACCCACAAGAAATGGCTCAATAGCGCCACCTAGAAATTTTCAAAGGACCCTTTGCTATTCACTTACTTTATCCTAGAGACATGAAATTTGGTACACTTGTAGAGCTCCCCAGGACGCTCAAAATTTACAATTAATGTCATAGTGCAAGTATCACAGGAAGTCAGCCATTTTGGATTGAAGGTCCAATTTTGAGGCCATTTTTGCCATTTACAGCCTCCGTATTTGATCGAACTCCTCCTAGGGATTTCGATTGATCGGCTTCAAACTCGGTCAGTCTGTTTCATAAGGCATGTCCCATTGAAAGTTATCAAAACTGTGAGTTTTTGAGTATGCTGAAGGGGGGTTAGCAGGGGTCAAAGTTCACCTACTCGCCATAAAAACATAAACTGCTATATCTCCTACACAGAAACTCACAGAGGAACCAGAGTTACTGTGATTAATCATCATTGGCTGCCCTACAATACCCTATGGTCGAATGATGACATCACTTATACCACGCCCCCTGACAATAGGAAGTGTCATGTTTTACTGAGAACGGTCGCTATCTGACCCCTTTGACCTCATCAACATGAAACTGTGCCCAGACACAGAGAACATGTTGGTGTGTTGAGGATTCCAACCCCGACCAGCTTTGATGGAGCAGGTGGGCGTGGCGGCGTGGCGAAGTGACCTGTAACGCCATCGCCATACGTTTGGCTCTCAATTCCACATTTTCAGGCACAGCTGCTCCAAACTCACAAGGATGGTCCCTCATCTACTCCCCTACAGGATCCATCACAATATTTGGTGGGCGTGCCTAATTTCTCTATAGCGCCCCCTAGAAAACTTTAAATGATCAGCCCCAAGCCATGCTTTAACCTACAATTACGAAACGTTGTACACATGTGTACCTTGTCAGGACTTACAAAAAAGTCTCTTGGAGCCATGGTCGAAACCCCACAGGAAGACGGCCATTTTAGATTGAACTTCAGATTTTGACCCCATTTTTGCCGTTTACAGCATTCCTATTTTATCGAACTCCTCCTAGGGATTTCGATTGATCGGCTTCAAACTCGGTCAGTCTGCTCATGAGGCATGTCCCATCTAAAGTTATCAAAACGGTGAGTTTTTGAGAATGCTGAAGGGGGTTAGCAGGGGTCAAAGTTCACCTACTCGCAGTAAAAAAATAAACTGCTATATCTCCTACACAGAAACTCACAGAGGCACCAAAGTTTCTGTGATTGATCATCATGGGGTGTCCTACAATACCCTATGGTCGAATGATGACATCACTTAGGCCACGCCCCCTGAGAAAAGGAAGTGTCATGTTTTACTCTGAACGGTCGCTATCTGACCCCTTTGACCTCATCAACATGAACTGTGCCCAGACACAGAAGACATGTTGGTGTGTTGAGGATTCCATCCCCGACCAGCTTCGATGGAGCAGATGGGCCGTGGCGGCGTGGCGAAGTCACCTGTAACGCCATCGCCATACGTTTTGCTCTCATTCCAAATTTTTGGGCGCAGCTGCTCCAAACTCACAAAGATGGATCTTCATCCACTCCCCGACAGGAATCCATCACAATATTTGTAGGGTGTGGCCTAATTTCTCTATAGCGCCCCTAGAAAATTTTAAATGATCAGCCCCAAGCCATGCTTTAACCTACAATTACGAAACTTTGTACACGTGTTGTACCATGTCAGGACTTACAAAAAAGTCTCTTGGAGCCATGGTCTAAAACCCCAGAGGAAGTCGGCCATTTTTGATTGAAGTTCAGATTTTCATCCCATTTTTGCCGTTTATAAACCATTTCAGTAATTCGCCACTTGGGTCAGTATTGCTCCACAAATGAAACAGCAGATAAACAGGATGAAGAACAATATCAGTATTTCGCCAGTAGGTGTCAGTGTTCCTCCACCAATGACAAACAGATCCACGGGCGGATGGGCGTGAAAACTTTGTGAGAGCGTTGCCATGAAATTTCTAAAAGGATAGAAATGTCTCAGATAATTTTTGTTGAATTAAATCATGCAGTAAATGTAGCGTTTTCTTACTTCTTACAAACCATTTCAGTAATTCGCCACTCTGAGTAAATATTACTCCAACAATGAAATAGAGTGCTTTAGAAACACAGCTGAAGATGATGAAAATGACGAACTGTAGTACTTCGCCATGTGCATATGATCGGCTGTAAATGACACGTGGATCATCCGACTGACGCCAAATTGGATACGTATGACCTTTGTTGACCTCTAAAGAGAACAACAGCATTGAAATATATTTTGAATCCACTGCGCGTCCTACATTAATCCGCCAGCTATATTTCCTCGCTAAACCAATGAATCTGCACCACATTTTTTGCATCGTCAAGGAGCGCCTCCGAACGCATCAGTGCGTACCGCCTGGTGGACGGGCGGGAAACTGCGCAACAACTTCTGTGTTAGCACGTGGCCAGCGTTGATGGAAACTGAGCAACAGCTTCCGCGGTGCAGGCGGAGGAGCTGAAAAACTGCGTGAGAGCTTCTGTGGTGGCTGACGTGAGGCGACGGTTGCTAGTACCCCGCGGTGGCAATAGGCCGGAGCGGCGCTTGGCTGCGAGGGCCGTTCGAGGCTGCTTGCAGCTTTAATTATTATTATATTTTTCTTCCCACCTCTTTGGGGGGCTTTTTGGGGGCCTTATCATATTGGAAAACTCACCAAACTTGGCGGAGGCCTTAAGCCTGTTTAAAAATTTTGATTTTAAGGTCATCACAAAAATCCCACAAGAAATGGCTCAATAGCGCCACCTAGAAATTTTCAAAGGACCCTTTGCTATTCACTTACTTTATCCTAGAGACATGAAATTTGGTACACTTGTAGAGCTCCCCAGGACGCTCAAAATTTACAATTAATGTCATAGTGCAAGTATCACAGGAAGACAGCCATTTTGGATTGAAGGTCCAATTTTGAGGCCATTTTTGCCGTTTACAGCCTTGGTATTTGATCGAACTCCTCCTAGGGATTTCGATTGATCGGCTTCAAACTCGGTCAGTCTGTTCATAAGGCATGTCCCATCTAAAGTTATCAAAACGGTGAGTTTTTGAGTATGCTGAAGGGGGTTAGCAGGGGTCAAAGTTCACCTACTCGCCGTAAAAAAAATAAACTGCTATATCTCCTACACAGAAACTCACAGAGGCACCAAAGTTTCTATGATTGATCATTATCGGTCTCCTACAATACCCTATGGTCGAATGACGACATCATTTTGGCCACGCCCCCTGAGAACAGGAAGTGTAATGTTTTTACTGTGAACTTTCACTATCTGACCCCTTTGACCTCATCAACATGAAACTGTGCCCAGACACAGAAGACATGTTGGTGTGTTGAGGATTCCAACCCCGACCAGCTTCGATGGAGCAGGTGGGCGTGGCGGCGTGGCGAAGTGACCTGTAACGCCATCGCCATACGTTTTGCTCTCAATTCCACAGTTTCTGTTCCAGCTGCTCCAACCTCACAAGGATGGATCTTCATCCACTCCCCGACAGGAATCCATGACAATATTTGGTGGGCGTGGCTAATTTCTCTATAGCGCCCCCTAGAAAACTTTAAATGATCAGCCCAAGCCATGCTTTAACCTACAATTACGAAACGTTGTACACATGTGTACCTTGTCAGGAACTTACAAAAAAGTCTCTTGGAGCCATGGTCTAAACCCCACAGGAAGTCGGCCATTTTAGATTGAAGTTCAGATTTTGAGCCCATTTTTGCCGTTTACAGCCTCCGTATTTGATCGAACTCCTCCTAGGGATTTCGATTGATCGGCTTCAAACTCGGTCAGTCTGTTCATAAGGCATGTCCCATCTAAAGTTATCAAAACGGTGAGCTTTTGAGAATGCTGAAGGAGGGTTAGCAGGGGTCAAAGTTCACCTACTCGCCATAAAAACATAAACTGCTATATTTCCTACACAGAAACTCACAGAGGCACCAAAGTTACTGTGATTGATCATCATCCGGTGTCCTACAATACCGTAAGGTCGAATGATGACATCACTTAGGCCACGCCCCCTGAGAACAGGAAGTGTAATGTTTTACTGTGAAAGGTCGCTATCTGACCCCTTTGACCTCATCAACATGAAACTGTGCCCAGACACAGAAGCCATGTTGGTGTGTTGAGGATTCTAATCCCGACCAGCTACGATGGAGCAGGTGGGCGTGGCGGCGTGGCGAAGTGTCCTGTAACGCCATCGCCATACGTTTGGCTCTCAATTCCACATTTTTGGGCGCAGCTGCTCCAAACTCACAAAGATGGATCTTCATCCACTCCCCGACAGGAATCCATCACAATATTTGTAGGGTGTGGCCCAATTTCTCTATAGCGCCCCTAGAAAATTTAAAATGATCAGCCCCAAGCCATGCTTTAACCTACAATTACGAAACTTTGAACACATGTGTACCATGTCAGGACTTACAAAAAAGTCTCTTGGAGCCATGGTCTAAACCCCAGAGGAAGTCGGCCATTTTAGATTGAAGTTCAGATTTTGATCCCATTTTTGCCGTTTATAAACCATTTCAGTAATTCGCCACTTGGGGTCAGTATTGCTCCACAAATGAAACAGCAGATAATCAGGATGAAGAACAATATCAGTATTTCGCCAGTAGGTGTCAGTGTTCCTCCACCGATGATAAACAGATCCACGGGCGGATGGGCGTGAAAACTTTGATTGTGTTGCCATGACATTTCTAAAAGGATAGAAATGTCTCAGATAATTTTTGTTGAATTAAATCATGCAGTAAATGTAGCGTTTTCTTACTTCTTACAAACCATTTCAGTAATTCGCCACTCTGAGTAAGTATTACTCCAACAATGAAATAGAGTGCTTTAGAAACACAGCTGAAAATGATGAAAAATGACGAACTGTAGTACTTCGCTATGTGCATATGATCGGCTGTAAATGTCACGTGGATCATCCGACTGACGCCAAATTGGATACGTATGACCTTTGTTGACCTCTAAAGAGAACAACAGCATTGAAATATATTTTGACTCCACTGCGCGTCCTACATTAATCCGCCAGCTATATTTCCTCGCTAAAGCAATGAATCTATACCACATTTTTTTGCATCGTCAAGGATAGCCGCCGAACGCATAGATGCGTACCGCCTGGTGGACGGGCGCGGAAACTGCGCAACAACTTCTGTCTTAGCACGTGTGCAGCTTTGATGAAAACTGAGCAACAGCTTCCGCGGTGCGGGCGGAGGAGCTGAAAACTGCGTGAGAGCTTCTGTGGTGGCTGACGTGAGGCGGCGGTTCCTCGTACCCCGCGGTGGGAATAGGCCGGAGCGGCGCTGGCTGCGAGGGCCGTTCGAGGCTGCTTGCAGCTTTAATTATTATTATTATTACGATTCTCCCTCCAAATGAATTGGCTTTTTGGGGGCTTTATCATATTCAAAAACTCACCAAACTTGGCGGAGGCCTTAAGCCTGTTTCAAATTTACGTATTTTAAAGTCGTCGCAAAAATTGCACAAGAAATGGCTCAATAGCGCCACCTAGAAATTTTCAAAGGACCCTTTGCTATTCACTTACTTCATCGTAGAGACATGAAATTTGGTACACTTGTAGAGCTCCCCAAGATGCTCAAAATTTACAATTAATGTCATAGTGCAAGTATCACAGGAAGTCAGCCATTTTGGATTGAAGGTCAAATTTTCACCCATTTTTGCCGTTTACAGCCTTCGTATTTGATCGAACTCCTCCTAGGGATTTCGATTGATCGCCTTCAAACTCGGTCAGTCTGTTCATAAGGCATGTCCCATCTAAAGTTATCAAAACTGTGAGTTTTTGAGTATGCTGAAGGGGGGTTAGCAGGGGTCAAAGTTCACCTACTCGCCAAAAAAAATAAACTGCTCTATCTCCTACACAGAAATGCACAGAGGCACCAAAGTTACTGTGATTGATCATCATCGGCTGCTCTACAATACCCTATGGTCGAATGATGACATCACTTAGGCCACGCCCCCTGAGAACAGGAAGTGTAATGTTTTACTGTGGACGGTCGCTATCTGACCCCTTTGACCTCATCAACATGAAACTGTGCCCAGACACAGAAAACATGTTGGTGTATTGAGGATTCCAACCCCGACCAGATTCGATGGAGCAGGTGGGCGTGGCGGCGTGGCGAAGTGACCTGTAACGCCATCGCCATACGTTTGGCTCTCAATTCCACATTTTTTGGCCCAGCTGCTCCAAACTCACAAGGATGGATTCCCATCAACTCCCCGACAGGAATCCATCACAATATTTGGTGGGCGTGGCCTAATTTCTCTATAGCGCCCCCTAGAAAACAGCAGCCCATAGGTTATGTTGTTATTAATTATTTAAATATACATTATTATAACTTTATATATATATAAGTTTATTTTGTGGGTTAAAGTACAAACATTCATTCATTTTTGCTAGAAATAATACAAACAAAGTCATTCAGCAAAACTTATGACACAGAGAAGTAAGAACACACTGGGGTCAGTGTTGATGGAGTACTACTGGCACCTTGTGGCGATATACTGGTACTGCTAGTGCAATACCAGTATTGCCCCAGCAGGAGGCAGTGGTACTCCATGAATGAGAAAACAGATTGACGCTACGTAATAACAGTCAGCCGGCGACAGCTGGAGCTGCAAAGTTTTCCTGAACATTTTGCCTGCTTTTTGGAGCCACAGAACTGGACTACGCTCAACATTTTGCTTGGATTTTGGAGTTGCAAATCCGAACCACGCTTTTGAGCAAGAAGGCTCTGTTGGATCGGAGTTGGAGAAGTTTAAACTGAGCAACAGCTTCCGCGGTGCGGGCGGAGGCGCTGAAAACTGCGTGAGAGCTTCTGTGGTGGCTGGCGTGAGGCGGCGGTTGCTCGTACCCCGCGGTGGCAATAGGCCGGAGCGGCGCTTGGCTGCGAGGGCCGTTCGAGGCTGCTTGCAGCTTTAATTAGGCCCGAGCAGCTAAGCGCTGCGAAGGCCTATTGTTTCTGTACTGTTTATTAGGCCCGAGCAGCTAAGCGCTGCGAAGGCCTATTGTTTTCCTACTGTTTCTTATTAGGCCCGAGCAGCTAAGCGCTGCGAAGGCCTATTGTTTTCCTATTGTTTATTATTATTATTATTATTCTTCCACCCAAATGAATTGGCTTTTTGGGGGCTTTATCATATTCAAAAACTCACCAAACTTGGCGGAGGCCTTAAGCCTGTTTAAAATTTACGTATTTTAAAGTCGTAGCAAAAATTGCAACAGAAATGTCTCTACGGCGCCACCTAGAAATTGGAAAAAACACCCTTTTTTACCCTCTGCTATTCACTTACTTTATCATAGACACATGAAATTTGGTACACTTGTAGAACTCCCCAAGACGCTCAAAATTTACAATTAATGTCATAGTGCAAGTATCACAGGAAGTCAGCCATTTTTGATTGAAGTTCCCATTTTGACCCCATTTTTGCCGATTTTTGCCTTTTACAGCCTTTGTATTTGATCTATCTCCTCCTACGGATTTTGATTGATCGACTTCAAACTCGGTCAGTCTGTTCATAAGGCATGTCCCATCTAAAGTTATCTAAATGGTGAGTTTTTCAGTATGCTGAAGGGGGGTTAGCAGGGGTCAAAGTTCACCTACTCGCCATAAAAAAATAAACTGCTATATCTCTTACACAGAAACTCACAGAAGCATCAAAGTTTCTGTGATTGATCATCATCGGGTCTTCTACAATACCCTATGGTCGAATGATGACATCACTTAGGCCACGCCCCCTGAGAACAGGAAGTGTAATGTTTTACTGTGAACGTTCGCTATCTGACCCCTTTGACCTCATCAACATGAAAAAACTGCCCAGACACAGAGAACATGTTGGTGTATTGAGGATTCTAACCCCAACCAGCTTCGATGGAGCAGGTGGGCGTGGTGGCGTGGCGAAGTCACCTGTAACGCCATCGCCATACGTTTGGCTCTCAATTCCACATTTTCAGGCCCAGCTGCTGCAAACTCATAAGGATGGACCCTCATCCACTCCCCAACAGGAATCCATCACAATATTTGGTGGGCGTAGCCTAATTTCTCTATAGCGCCCCCTAGAAAACTTTAAATGATCAGCCCCAAGCCATGCTTTAACCTACAAATACGAAACTTTGTACACATGTGTACCTTGTCAGGACGTACAAAAAAGTCTCTTGGAGCCATGGTCTAAACCCCACAGGAAGTCAGCCATTTTGGATTCAAGTTCGGTTTTTGACCCCATTTTTGCCGTTTACAGCCTTCATATTTGATCTATCTCCTCCTAGGGATTTCGATTGATCGGCTTCAAACTCGGTCAGTCTGTTCATAAGGCATGTCTCATCTAAAGTTATCTAAACGGTGAGTTTTTGAGTATGCTGAAGGGGGGTTAGCAGGGGTCAAAGTTCACCTACTCGCCATAAAAACATAAACTGCTATATCTCCTACACAGAAAAACTCACAGAGGCACCAAAGTTCTGTGATTGATCATCATCGGGTCTCCTACAATACCTATGGTCGAATGATGACATCACTTAGGCCACGCCCCCTGAGAACAGGAAGTGTAATGTTTTACGTGAAAGTTCGCTATCCGACCCCTTTGACCTCATCAACATGAAACTGTGCCCAGACACCGAAGACATGTTGGTGTATTGAGGATTCCAACCCCAACCAGCTACGATAGAGCAGGTGGGCATGGCGGCGTGGCGAAGTTACCTGTAACGCCATCGCCATACGTTTGGCTCTCAATACCACATTTTCGGGCTCAGCTGCTGCAAACTCACAAGGATGAATATTAATCCACTCCCCGACTGGAATCCATCACAATATTTGGTGGGCGTGGCCTAATTTCTCTATAGCGCCCCCTAGAAAACAGCAGCCCATAGGTTATGTTGTTATTAATTATTTAAATATACATTATTATAACTTTTTATATATATATAAGTTTATTTTGTGGGTTAAAGTACAAACATTCATTCATTTTTGCTAGAAATAATACAAACAAAGTCATTCAGCAAAACCTATGACACAGCGAAGTAAGAACACACTGGGGTCAGTGTTGATGGAGTACCACTGGCACCTTGTGGAGAAATACTGGTACTGCTAGTGCAATACCAGTATTGCCCCAGCAGGAGGCAGTGGTACTCCATCAATGAGAAAACAGATCAACGCTACGTAATAACAGTCAGCCGGCGACAGCTGGAGCTGCAAAGTTTTCCTGAACATTTTGCCTGCTTTTGGAGCCACAGAACTGGACTACGCTCAACATTTTGCTTGGATTTTGGAGTTGCAAATACGAACCACGCTTTGGAGCAAGAAGGCTCTGTTGGACCGGAGTTGGAGCAGTTTAATGGGCTCTTTGCACCTCAGCTTACACGTTAGGGAAACACGGCTGAAATGTTTTTCCAAGGTAACAATTAATAATGTACATCGATCCGAAACCCAACAAGTAAGGCAAAGAAAGGTTTTAAGATGTTCGCCTCTTTATACATTCACAGTATGAAGGTGAGTTTTATTTTCTTTAAACTGCTAGCACAAGCCTGCTAGCTTTCTAGTAAAAATCTGCTATTTAATTATCTAAAGATTTCTCAGCCATTCTAACGGACACTGTTTGTGCCTTATTTTCAAGCATATTACGTGTGTTTATTGTTAACGACAATAAAGCAGCGGGGAGGGTGGGGAGGGCAGATTACAGTTCAGACTTTTTGCTTGAAGTATGAGAAGAAAAACGAGCACAGAGCTTACTCTGGGTATCGGAGTTCTAGTTCAGCTGACTGTTCAGATTCAGAATTATTACTTTTAGAAAAATACGGCCGTGTTGCTTCAGATTTCTGTGTTATTTCGTTTTATTACTTTTGCATGCTTGTTGTGAATGGCTCATTAAGACAGTGTTTAGAGCGGTGTGTACGGCGTTAGCTTCAAGTGGTAGCTTTAACTTGTAGCAACGATATGTACAAGCTGTCTTAATTGAGGATGGCTTGGAAATCCATGAAAACTTAAACAAAGTACATAGTATTGTTTTATTTGTGTCTTAAGTACGACTTTGTCTTTTATAGCAGTCATAGTTCTGAAAGTGGAAAAAAGAGCCGCATTCTGGTATACAGTTGTGACGTCAGCGCAGCAGGCGCAAAGAGCCCATTGCTGTTCGTTTAAACAGTCATAACTCGCGGTGCGGTGAGTAATTTATTCCTTCCTGCTGGTTCTGGAAGCCGTCATGTTTGGAACAGTTATTCTGAGGAGGATGCTAACCCAATGCCTGAGGCCTGCAACGTTTTTAATGCTAACGAAGCGCTTGACTAATTCAATAAACTGAATAGTGTGTGTGATACATCCAGTTTCATAAATTCAGAGTTGTTTGTTATTATGTATAGAAGATGTTTAAAATGTCGTTTGAAAGAGCTCTGAGAAAATGCTAAGTATCTTTTTACCGATCCATTGGGGTTGTAATATTTAGTTGCAGCACTTCCTGTGATTAATACCTAATTAATGGATGGGATTCAGCCTGTGCTATTGTTCTAATGTGCTGAAAGTTAACTGTGCTCTCTTATTGTGCATTGCCCTTGGTTTATTACTGAACAGTGCGGTTTATTAAACTGATACATCTTAACCTTCACCATTTTCCTGACTCATTTCACAATAACGTCAAAGTTGCACTGCATTTACATCTCAGTTGTAGTTAACATCAAGCATGTGGGTGTGGCTTAGTGTAAAACTTTCACTATTTACCATAAAACATCAACATTAAATGACTTCCAAATGCAAGATCACAGCTGCATCATCACACTTCCTCTGTCTTTCTAGAGAACAGCCCTGAACACATTTCCATGGTCACTTGATGACCTCACTGTAGCCCCGTCCACTTTTAAGAGGCAGTCACATGTTTTTTCTGCTGTATGTTTTACTGTTATTCTATAATTTATATGGGTTTCATCATGTGAATACTGACTAAAAACGATAACATGATGAACTCTATGAATGCTGGCTGCTGACCGAACCGCATTGGGGTGTAGAAATGACGAAATGCATTACTTCGCCACGTGCATATGATCGGCTCTAAATGACACGTGGATCATCGGACTGGCGCCAAATTGAAAACGTATGACCTTTGTTGACCTCTAAAGAGCAAAACAGCATTGAAATGTATTTTGACTCCACTGCTCCCCTACATTAATCCGCCAGCTGTATTTCCTCGCTAAACCAATGAATCTATACCACATTTTTTTGCATCTTGAAGGATAGCCGCCGAACGCATAGATGCGTACCGCCTGGAGGACGGGCGCGGAAACTGCGCAACAACTTCTGTCTTAGCACGTGCGCAGCGTTGATGGAAACTGAGCAACTGCTTCCGCGGTGCGGGCGGAGGCGCTGAAAACTGCGTGAGAGCTTCTGTGGTGGCTGGCGTGAGGCGGCGGTTGCTCGTACCCCGCGGTGGCAATAGGCCGGAGCGGCGCTTGGCTGCGAGGGCCGTTCGAGGCTGCTTGCAGCTTTAATTATTATTCTGCCCCCTAAAGAGGGGCCTTTTTGGGGGCTTTATCATTTTCAAAAACTCACCAAACTTGGCGGACGCGTAAAGGGAGTTTCAAAATTTTGTATTTTAAGGTCATTGCAAAAATCCCATAAAAAATGGCTCAATAGCGCCACCTACAAATTTTCAAAGGACCCTTTGCTATTCACTTACTTTATCCTAGAGACATAAAATTTGGTACACTTGTAGAGCTCCCCAAGATGCTCAAATTTACAATTAATGTCATAGGTGCAAGTATCACAGGAAGTCAGCCATTTTGGATTGAAGGTCCAATTTTGGGGCCATTTTTGCCGTTTACAGCCTTCGTATTTGATCGAACTCCTCCTAGGGATTTCGATTGATCGGCTTCAAACTCGGTCAGTCTGTTCATAAGGCATGTCTCATCTAAAGTTATCTAAACGGTGAGTTTTTGAGTATGCTGAAGGGGGGTTAGCAGGGGTCAAAGTTCACCTACTCGCCATAAAAAAATAAACTGCTATATCTCCTACACAGAAACTCACAGAGGCACCAAAGTTTCTGTGATTGATCATTATCGGGTCTCCTACAATACCCTATGGTCGAATGATGACATCACTTAGGCCACGCCCCATGAGAACAGGAAGTGTCATGTTTTACTGTGAACTGTCGCTATCTGACCCCTTTGACCTCATCAACATGAACTGTGGCCAGACACAGAGAACATGTTGGTGTATTGAGGATTCCAACCCCGACCAGCTTCGATGGAGCAGGTGGGCGTGGTGGCATGGCGAAGTCACCTGTAACGCCATCGCCATACGTTTGGCTCTCAATTCCACATTTTCGGGCCCAGCTGCTGCAAAACTCATAAGGATGGACCCTCATCCACTCCCCAACAGGAATCCATCACAATATTTGGTGGGCGTAGCCTAATTTCTCTATAGCGCCCCCTAGAAAACTTTAAATGATCAGCCCCAAGCCATGCTTTAACCTACAAATACAAAACTTTGTACACATGTGTACCTTGTCAGGACGTACAAAAAAGTCTCTTGGAGCCATGGTCTAAACCCCAGAGGAAGTCGGCCATTTTGGATTCAAGTTCGGTTTTTGACCCCATTTTTGCCGTTTACAGCCTTCATATTTGATCTATCTCCTCCTGGGGATTTCGATTGATCGGCTTCAAACTTGGTCAGTCTGTTCATAAGGCATGTCTCATCTAAAGTTATCTAAACGGTGAGTTTTTGAGTATGCTGAAGGGGGGTTAGCAGGGGTCAAAGTTCACCTACTCGCCGTAAAAACATAAACTGCTATATCTCCTACACAGAAACTCACAGAGGCACCAACGTTTCTGTGATTGATCATCATCGGGTCTTCTACAATACCCTATGGTCGAATGATGACCTCACTTAGGCCACGCCCCCTGAGAACAGGAAGTGTAATGTTTTACTGTGAACTGTCGCTATCTGACCCCTTTGACCTCATCAACATGAAACTGTGCCCAGACACAGAAAACATGTTGGTGTATTGAGGATTCCAACCCCGACCAGCTTCGATGGAGCAGGTGGGCGTGGCGCCGTGGCGAAGTGACCTGTAACGCCATCGCCATACGTTTGGCTCTCAATTCCACATTTTCGGACCCAGCTGCTGCAAACTCACAAGGATGAATATTTATCCACTCCCCGACTAGAATCCATCACAATATTTGGTGGGCGTAGCCTAATTTCTCTATAGCACCCCCTAGAAAACTTTAAATGATCAGCCCCAAGCCATGCTTTAACCTACAATTACGAAACTTTGTACACATGTGTACCTTGTCAGGACGTACAAAAAAGTCTCTTGGAGCCATGGTCTAAACCCCAAAGGAAGTCGGCCATTTTGGATTCAAGTTCGGTTTTTGACCCCATTTTTGCCGTTTGCAGCCTTTGTATTTGATCTATCTCCTCCTAGGGATTTCGATTGATCGGCTTCAAACTCGGTCAGTCTGTTCATAAGGCATGTCCCATCTAAAGTTATCAAACGGTGAGTTTTTCAGTAAGCTGAAGGGGGGTTACCAGGGGTCAAAGTTCACCTACTCGCCGTAAAAAAATAAACTGTTATATCTCCTACACAGAAACTCACACAGGTACCAAAATTACTGTTGTTGATCATCATCGGGTCTACTACAATACCTATGGTCGAATGATGACATCACTTAGGCCACCCCCTGAGAACAGGAAGTGTCATGTTTTACTGTCAATGGTCGCTATCTGACCCCTTTGACCTCATCAACATGAAACTGTGCCCAGACACAGAAGACATGTTGGTGTATTGAGGATTCCAACCCCGACCAGCTACGATGGAGAGCAGGTGGGCGTGGCGGCGTGGCGAAGTGACCTGTAACGCCATTGCCATACGTTTGGCTCTCAATTCCACATTTTTGGACCCAGCTGCTCCAAATTCACAAGGATGGACCCTCATCCACTCCTCGACAGGAATCCATCACAATATTTGTAGGGCGTGGCCTAATTTCTATAGCGCCCCCTAGAAAACAGCAGCCCATGAAATACAGGTTATGTTATGTTATTAATTATTTAAATATATAGTATTATAAGTTTTTTATATATATAAGTTTATTTTGTGGGTGAGAGTACAAATATTAATTAATTTTGGCTAGAAATAAAAGAAAACGTAATTCAGCAAAACTGTTTATAAACCATTTCAGTAATTCGCCCCTTGGGGTCAGTCTTACTCCACGAATGAAACAACGGATAAACAGGATGACGAACAATATCAGTATTCCGCCAGCAGGGGTCAGTCTTACTCCACGAATGAAACAGCAGACAAACAGGATGAAGAACAATCCAGTCTTGCGCCAGCAGGGGTCAGTGTTACTCCACCAATGACAAACAGATCGACGGCAGATGGCCATGAAAACATTGCCAGCGCGTCTGCCGTGAGATTTCCAAAAGGAAAGCTGTTACATTTAACCTGAAATGTTATATGTAAGCCCTCAGATAATTTTTGTTGGCTTAAAACACGGAGTAAATGTAGCGTTTTGTTAATAACTGTTATTTACTACCGCAAGTAAATGCATCAATTCCAGTGGTCTGCCTTACTGGTCAGTCAAGTGTAAAATTAAATTTAAGCAATTTGATTGGTTGTGATGGACTGCACTGTACTGTAGCTTTGCTAACACGTACTGTAGTACTGGCAGTCGGCGGCGGCCGTTCATGGTCGAGGTTCAGTGTGTTCCGCTGTGGACTGTACATTTTGGAGCGACAGAACCGGATTACGCTCAACATTTTGCTTGGGTTTTGGAGCTGCAAATCCGAACCACGCTCGTGAGAAAGAACGCTCTGTTGGACCGGAGTTGGAGCAGTTTTATAGCCTCTCTGCACCTCAGCTTCCGCGTTCGGGAAAAACGGCTGAAATGTTTTTCCAAGGTAACAATTAATAATGTACGTCGATCCGAAGCCCCAACAAGTAAGCCGAAGAAAGGTTTTAAGATGTTCGCCTCGTTATACATTCACAGATATGAAGGTGAGTTTTACTTTCTTTAAACTTTGTGGCTAACTTTAGCTTTAGCTTGTGCTACAGGCATTATTCTCTGACATTTTTCTTGTAAAAATCTGCTATTTAATTATCTAAACATTTCTCAGCCATTCTAACGGACAATGTTTGTGCCTTATTTTCAAGCATATTACGTGTGTTTATTGTTAAGGATAATAAACGCGGTGGGGGGGACAGATTACAGTTCAGACTTTTTGCTTCAGAATCCTGACGAAGCACAACGAGCTCAGAGCTCAACAATAGAGCAGCTCTTGTATCTGAGTTCTAGTTCAGCTGACTGTTCAGGTTCAGATTAATTACTTTTAGAAAAATATGGCCGTGTTGCTTAAGGTTTCTGTTATTTCGTTTTATTACTTTTGCATGCTTGTTGTGAAGGGCTCATTAGGACGGTGTTTATAGCGGTGTTATGCTGATCAGTGGCTCGGCTGTCCAGCTCTGCTCTCTCGTTCCCAAACACTCGCTCTTTCAGGGTGAATACAGAAGCGATTCAATGTAAATAACACAGGACGGCTCTTTTACCTTCGTCTTTAGGCTGAAGAAGCTGATCCAGAGTGAAGTGAAGGCTGCAAACTGTGTTGTGCGGCGTTAGCTTTAACTGGTAGCTTTAAACTGGTGGCGATGAATATTTACAAGCCGTCTTAATTCAGAATCGCTTGGAAATCCATGAAAACTTAAACAAAGTGCATAGTATTGTTTTTTTTGTGTCTTAAGTACGACTTTGTCTTTTATAGCAGTCATAGTAACTGAAAGCGGAAAAAAGAGAGCCGCATTTGGGCATGCAGTTGTGACGTCAGCGCGGCAGGTGCGAAGAGCCCATTGCATTAGTTTAAAAACTCGTAACTCGCGGTGCGGTGAGTAATTTATTCCTTATTGCTGGTTCTGGAAGCCGTCATGTTTGGAACAGTTATTCTGAGGAGGATGCTAACCCAATGCCTGAGGCCTGCAACGTTTTTAATGCTAACAAAGCGCTTTTCTAATTCAATAAACTGAATAGTGTGTTTGATACATTCAGTTTCATACATTCAGACTTGTTTATTGTTATGTATAGAAGCTGTTTAAATGGTCGTTTCAAAGAGCTCTGAGAAAATGCTAAGTATCTTTTTACAGCACTTAGTTGCAGCACTTCCTGTGATTAATACCTAATTAATGGATGGGATTCAGCCTGTGCTATTGTTCTAATGTGCTGAAAGTTAACTGTGCTCTATTAATGTGCATTGCCCTTGGTTTATTACTGAACAGTACGGTTTATTAAACTGGTACATTTTAACCTTTACCATTTTCCTAACTCACTTTACGATAACGTTAAAGTTGCACTGCATTTAGATCTCAGTTGTAGTTCACATCAAAGCATGTGGGCGTGACTTAGTGTAAAACTTTCACTATTTACCATGAAACATCAACATTAAATTACTTCCAAATGCAAGATCACAGCTGCATCACACTTCCTCTGTCTTTCTAGAGAACAGCCCTGAACACATTTCCATGGTCACTTGATGACCTCACCGTATTCCCGCCCACTTTTAAGAGGCAGTCATGTTTTTTCTGCTGTATATTTTACTGTTATTCTATAATTTATATGGGTTTCATCATGTGAATACTCAGTAAAAACGATAACATGATGAACTCTATGAATGCTGGCTGCTGACTGAACCGCATTGGGGTGTAGAAATGACGAACTGCAGTTCTTCGCCATGTACATACGATCGGCTCTAAATGACACATGGATCATCCGACTGGCGCCAAATTGGATACTTATGACCTTTGTTGACCTCTAAAGAGCACAACAGCATTGAAATGTATTTTGACTCCACTGTGTCCCCTACATTAATGCGCCAGCTATATTTCCTCGCTAAACCAACAAATCTGCACCACATTTTTTTGCGTCGTCAAGGATAGCCCCCGAACGCATCAATGCGTACCGCCTGGTGGACGGGCGCGGAAACTGCGCAACAACTTCTGTGTTGGAACATGGGCAGCGTTGATGGAAACTGAGCAACAGCTTCCGCAGTGCGGGCGGAGGTGCTGAAAACTGCGTGAGAGCTTCTGTGGTGGCTGGCGTCGGGCGGCGGTTGCTAGTACTCTGCGGTGGCCAATAGGCCGGAGCGGCGCTTGGCTGCGAGGGCCGCTCGAGGCTGCTTGCAGCTTTAATTATTATTATTTTTCTTCCCACCTCTTTGGGGGGCTTTTTGGGGGCCTTATCATATTGGAAAACTCACCAAACTTGGCGGAGGCCTTAAGCCTGTTTAAAAATTTTGATTTTTAAGGTCATCACAAAAATCCCACAAGAAATGGCTCAATAGCGCCACCTAGAAATTTTCAAAGGACCCATTGCTATTCACTTACTTTATCCTAGAGACATGAAATTTGGTACACTTGTAGAGCTCCCCAGGACGCTCAAAATTTACAATTAATGTCATAGTGCAAGTATCACAGGAAGTCAGCCATTTTGGATTGAAGGTCCAATTTTGAGGCCATTTTTGCCGTTTACAGCCTCCGTATTTGATCGAACTCCTCCTAGGGATTTCGATTGATCGGCTTCAAACTCGGTCAGTCTGTTCATAAGGCATGTCCCATCTAAAGTTATCAAAACTGTGAGTTTTTGAGTAT
Source organism: Poeciliopsis prolifica (assembly GCF_027474105.1). Taxonomy (NCBI): domain Eukaryota; kingdom Metazoa; phylum Chordata; class Actinopteri; order Cyprinodontiformes; family Poeciliidae; genus Poeciliopsis; species Poeciliopsis prolifica. Next base: position 392,742 of record NW_026562531.1, read on the forward strand.
GCTGAAGGGGGGTTAGCAGGGGTCAAAGTTCACCTACTCGCCGTAAAAAAATAAACTGCTATATCTCCTACACAGAAACTCACAGAGGCACCAAAGTTACTGTGATTGATCATCATCGGGTGTCCTACAATACCCTATGGTCGAATGATGACATCACTTTGGCCACGCCCCCTGAGAACAGGAAGTGTAATGTTTTACTGTGAACTGTCGCTATCTGACCCCTTTGACCTCATCAACATGAAACTGTGCCCAGACACAGAAGACATGTTGGTGTATTGAGGATTCCAACCCCGACCAGCTTAGATGGAGCAGGTGGGCGTGGCAGCGTGGCGAAGTGACCTGTAACGCCATCGCCATACGTTTTGCTCTCAATTCCACAGTTTCGGTCCCAGCTGCTCCAAACTCACAAGGATGGATCTTCATCCACTCCCCGACAGGAATCCATCACAATATTTGGTGGGCGTGGCCTAATTTCTCTATAGCGCCCCCTAGAAAATTTTAAATGATCAGCCCCAAGCCATGCTTTAACCTACAATTACGAAACGTTGTACACATGTGTACCTTGTCAGGACTTATAAAAAAGTCTCTTGGAGCCATGGTCTAAACCCCACAGGAAGTCGGCCATTTTAGATTGAAGTTCAGATTTTGACCCCATTTTTGCCGTTTACAGCCTCCGTATTTGATCGAACTCCTCCTAGGGATTTCCATTGATCGGCTTCAAACTCGGTCAGTCTGTTCATAAGGCATGTCCCATCTAAAGTTATCAAAACGGTGAGTTTTTGAGAATGCTGAAGGGGGGTTAGCAGGGGTCAAAGTTCACCTACACGCCATAAAAACATAAACTGCTATAATTCCTACACAGAAACTCACAGAGGCACCAAAGTTACTGTGATTGATCATCATCGGGTGTCCTACAATACCCTATGGTCGAATGATGACATCACTTAAGCCACGCCCCCTGAGAACAGGAAGTGTAATGTTTTACTGTTAACGGTCGCTATCTCACCCCTTTGACCTCATCAACATGAAACTGTGCCCAGACACAGAAGACATGTTGGTGTATTGAGGATTCTAATCCCTACCAGCTATGATGGAGCAGGTGGGCGTGGCGGCGTGGAGAAGTGACCTGTAACGCCATCGCCATACATTTGGCTCTCAATTCCACATTTTTAGGCCCAGCTGCTCCACACTCACAAGGATGGATCCTCATCCACTCCCTGACAGGAATCCATCAGAATATTTGGTGGGCGTGGCATAATTTCTCTATAGCGCCCCCTAGAAACTTTTAAATGATCAGCCCCAAGCCATGCTTTAACCTACAATTACAAAACTTTGTACACATGTGTACCATGTCAGGACTTACAAAAAAGTCTCTTGGAGCCATGGTCTAAACCCCACAGGAAGTCGGCCATTTTAGATTGAAGTTCAGATTTTGACCCCATTTTTGGCGTTTATAAATCATTTCAGTAATTCGCCACTTGGGGTCAGTATTGCTCCACAAATGAAACAGCAGATAAACAGGATGAAGAACAATATCAATATTTCGCCATTAGGTGTCAGTGTTCCTCCACCAATCCACGGGCGGATGAGCGTGAAAACTTTGTGAGAGCGTTGCCGTGAGATTTCTAAAAGGATATAAATGTCTCAGATAATTTTTGTTGAATTAAATCATGCAGTAAATGTAGCGTTTTCTTACTTCTTACAAACCATTTCAGTAATTCGACACTCTGAGTAAGTATTACTCCAACAATGAAATAGAGTGCTTTAGAAACACAGCTGAAAATGATGAAAAATGACGAACTGTAGTACTTCGCCATGTGCATATGATCGGCTGTATATGACATGTGGATCATCCGACTGACGCCAAATTGGATACGTATGACCTTTGTTGACCTCTAAAGAGAACAACAGCATTGAAATATATTTTGACTCCACTGCGCGTCCTACATTAATCGCCAGCTATATTTCCTCGCTAAACCAATGAATCTGCACCACATTTTTTGCATCGTCAAGGAGCGCCTCCGAACGCATCAGTGCGTACCGCCTGGTGGACGGGCACGGAAACTGCACAACAACTTCTGTGTTAGCACGTGGCCAGCGTTGATGGAATCTGAGCAACAGCTTCCGCGGTGCGGGCGGAGGAGCTGAAAACTGCGTGAGAGCTTCTGTGGTGGCTGGCGTGAGGCGGCGGTTGCTACCCCGCGGTGGCAATAGGCCGGAGCGGCGCTTGGCTGCGAGGGCCGTTCGAGGCTGCTTGCAGCTTTAATTATTATTATTATTAGGCCCGAGCAGCTAAGCGCTGCGAAGGCCTATTGTTTTCCTACTGTTTCTTATTCTTATTATTCTTCCACCCAAATGAATTGGCTTTTTGAGGGCTTTATCATATTCAAAAACTCATCAAACTTGGCGGACGCATAAAGGGAGTTTCAAAATTTTGTATTTTAAGGTCATTGCAAAAATTGCACAAGAAACGGCTCAAGAGCGCCACCTTGAAATTTTCAAAGGACCCTTTGCTATTCACTTACTTTATCCTAGAGACATGAAATTTGGTACACTTGTAGAACTCCCCAAGACGCTCAAAATTTACAATTAATGTCATAGTGCAAGTATCACAGGAAGTCGGCCATTTTGGATAGAAGTTCGGATTTTGAGCCCATTTTTGCCGTTTACAGCCTTCATATTTGATCTATCTCCTCCTAGGGATTTTGATTGATCGACTTCAAACTCGGTCAGTCTGTTCATAAGGCATGTCCCATCTAAAGTTATCTAAACGGTGAGTTTTTGAGTATGCTGAAGGGGGGTTAGCAGGGGTCAAAGTTCACCTACTCGCCGTAAAAAATAAACTGTTATATCTCCTACACAGAAACTCACACAGGCACCAAAATTACTGTTGTTGATCATCATCGGGTCTACTACAATACCCTATGGTCGAATGATGACATCACTTAGGCCACGCCCCCTGAGAACAGGAAGTGTAATGTTTTACTGTGAACTGTCGCTATCTGACCCCTTTGACCTCATCAACATGAAACTGTGCCCAGACACAGAAGACATGTTGGTGTATTGAGGATTCCAACCCCGACCAGCTTTGATGGAGCAGGTGGGCGTGGTGGCGTGGCGAAGTGACCTGTAACGCCATCGCCATACGTTTGGCTCTAAATTCCACATTTTCAGGCCCAGCTGCTGCAAACTCACAAGGATGGATCTTCATCCACTCCCCGACAGGAATCCATCACAATATTTGTTGGTCGTAGCCTAATTTCTCTATAGCGCCCCCTAGAAAACTTTAAATGATCAGCCCCAAGCCATGCTTTAACCTACAAATACGAAACTTTGTACACATGTGTACCTTGTCAGGACATACAAAAAAGTCTCTTGGAGCCATGGTCTAAACCCCACAGGAAGTCGGCCATTTTCAATTAAAGTTCGGTTTTTTACTCCATTTTAGCCGTTTACAGCCTTCATATTTGATCTATCTCCTCCTAGGGATTTCGATTGATCGGCTTCAAACTCGGTCAGTCTGTTCATAAGGCATGTCCCATCTAAAGTTATCTAAACGGTGAGTTTTTGAGTATGCTGAAGGGGGGTTAGCAGGGGTCAAAGTTCACCTACTCGCCGCAAAAAAATAAACTGCTATATCTCCTACACAGAAACTCACAGAGGCACCAAAGTTTGAGTGATTGATCATCATCGGGTCTCCTACAACATCCTATGGTCGAATGATGACATCACTTAGGCCACGCCCCCTGAGAACAGGAAGTGTAATGTTTTACTGTGAACGTTCGCTATCTGACCCCTTTGACCTCATCAACATGAAACTGTGCCCAGACACAGAAGACATGTTGGTGTATTGAGGATTCCAACCCCGACCAGCTACGATAGAGCAGGTGGGCATGGCGGCGTGGCGAAGTTACCTGTAACGCCATCACCATACGTTTGGCTCTCAATACCACATTTTCGGGCTCAGCTGCTGCAAACTCACAAGGATGAATATTTATCCGCTCCCCGACTGGAATCCATCACAATATTTGTAGGGCGTGGCCTAATTTCTCTATAGCGCCCCCTAGAAAACAGCAGCCCATAGTTTATGTTGTTATTAATTATTTAAATATACATTATTATAACTTTTTATATATATATATAAGTTTATTTTGTGGGTTAAAGTACAAACATTCATTCATTTTTGCTAGATATAATACAAACAAAGTCATTCAGCAAAACTTATGACACAGCGAAGTAAGAACACACTGGGGTCAGTGTTGATGGAGTACCGCTGGCACCTTGTGGCGAAGTACTGGTACTGCTAGTGCAATACCAGTATTGCACCAGCAGGAGGCAGTGGTACTCCATCAATGAGAAAACAGATTGACGCTACGTAATAACAGTCAGCCGGCGACAGCTGGAGCTGCGACGTTTTCCTGAACATTTTGCCTGCTTTTTGGAGCCACAGAACTGGACTACGCTCAACATTTGCTTGGATTTTGGAGTTGCAAATCCGAACCACGCTTTTGAGCAAGAAGTCTCTGTTGGACCGGAGTTGGAGAAGTTTAATGGGCTCTTTGCACCTCAGCTTACACGTTCGGGAAAAACGGCTGAAATGTTTTGCCAAGGTAACAATTAATAATGTACATCGATCCGAAACCCCAACAAGTAAGGCAAAGAAAGGTTTTAAGATGTTCGCCTCGTTATACATTCACAGATATGAAGGTGAGTTTTATTTTCTTTAAACTGCTAGCACAAGCCTGCTAGCTTTCTAGTAAAAATCTGCTATTTAATTATCTAAAGATTTCTCAGCCATTCTAACGGACACTGTTTGTGCCTTATTTTCAAGCATATTACGTGTGTTTATTGTTAACGACAATAAAGCAGCGGGGAGGGGGGGGGGCAGATTACAGTTCAGACTTTTTGCTTGAAGTATGACAAAGAAAAAACGAGCACAGAGCTTACTCTGGTATCGGAGTTCTAGTTCAGCTGAGTGTTCAGATTCAGAGTTATTACTTTTAGAAAAATATGGCCGTGTTGCTTAAGATTTCTGTGTTATTTCGTTTTATTACTTTTGCATGCTTGTTGTGAAGGGCTCATTAAGACGGTGTTTAGAGCGGTGTGTACGGCGTTAGCTTCAAGAGGTAGCTTTAACTTGTAGCAACGAATATGTACAAGCTGTCTTAATTGAGGATCGCTTGGAAATCCATGAAAACTTAAACAAAGTACATAGTATTGTTTTATTTGTGTCTTAAGTACGACTTTGTCTTTTATAGCAGTCATAGTTTCTGAAAGTGGAAAAAAGAGCCGCATTCGGGTATACAGTTGTGACGTCAGCGCGGCAGGTGCAAAGAGCCCATTGCTGTTCGTTTAAACAGTCGTAACTCGCGGTGCGGTGAGTAATTTATTCCTTCCTGCTGGTTCTGGAAGCCGTCATGTTTGGAACAGTTATTCTGAGGAGGATGCTAACCCAATGCCTGAGGCCTGCAACGTTTTTAATGCTAACGAAGCGCTTTACTAATTCAATAAACTGAATAGTGTGTTTGATACATCCAGTTTCATACATTCAGAGTTGTTTGTTATTATGTATAGAAGATGTTTAAAATGTTTGAAAGAGTTCTGAGAAAATGCTAAGTATCTTTTACCGATCCATTGGGGTTGTAATATTTAGTTGCAGCACTTCCTGTGATTAATACCTAATTAATGGATGGGATTCAGCCTGTGATATTGTTCTAATGTGCTGAAAGTTAACTGTGCTCTCTTAATGTGCATTGCCATTGGTTTATTACTGAACAGTGCGGTTTATTAAACTGATACATCTTAACCTTCACCATTTTCCTGACTCATTTCACAATAACGTCAAAGTTGCACTGCATTTAGATCTCAGTTGTGTAGTTAACATCAAGCATGTGGGTGTGGCTTAGTGTAAAACTTTCACTATTTACCATGAAACATCAACATTAAATGACTTCCAAATGCAAGATCACAGCTGCATCATCACACTTCCTCTGTCTTTCTAGAGAACAGCCCTGAACACATTTCCATGGTCACTTGATGACCTCACTGTAGCCCCGCCCACTTTTAAGAGGCAGTCACATGTTTTTTCTGCTGTATGTTTTACTGTTATTCTAGAATTTATATGGGTTTCATCATGTGAATACTGACTAAAAACGATAACATGATGAACTCTATGAATGCTGGCTGCTGACCGAACCGCATTGGGGTGTAGAAATGACGAACTGCAGTTCTTCGCCACGTGCATATGATCGGCTCTAAATGACACGTGGATCATCGGACTGGCGCCAAATTGGATACGTATGACCTTTGTTGACCTCTAAAGAGCAAAAACAGCATTGAAATGTATTTTGACTCCATTGCGCACCTACATTAATCCGCCAGCTATATATCCTCGCTAAACCAATGAATCTATACCACATTTTTTTGCATCATGAAGGATAGCCGCCGAACGCATCAATGCGTACCGCCTGGTGGACGGGCGCGGAAACTGCGCAACAACTTCTGTCTTAGCACGTGCGCAGCGTTGATGGAAACTGAGCAACAGCTTCCGCGGTGCGGGCGGAGGCGCTGAAAACTGCGTGAGAGCTTCTGTGGTGGCTGGCGTGAGGCGGCGGTTGCTCGTACCCCGCGGTGGCAATAGGCCGGAGCGGCGCTTGGCTGCGAGGGCCGTTCGAGGCTGCTTGCAGCTTTAATTATTATTATTAGGCCCGAGCAGCTAAGCGCTGCGAAGGCCTATTGTTTTCCTATTGTTTATTATTATTATTATTATTATTATTCTTCCACCCAAATGAATTGGCTTTTTGGGGGCTTTATCATATTCAAAAACTCACCAAACTTGGCGGAGGCCTTAAGCCTGTTTAAAATTTACGTATTTTAAAGTCGTAGCAAAAATTGCAACAGAAATGTCTCTACGGCGCCACCTAGAAATTGGAAAAACACCCTTTTTTACCCTCTGCTATTCACTTACTTTATCGTAGACACATGAAATTTGGTACACTTGTAGAACTCCCCAAGACGCTCAAAATTTACAATTAATGTCATAGTGCAAGTATCACAGGAAGTCAGCCATTTTTGATTGAAGTTCCCATTTTGACCCCATTTTTGCCGATTTTTGCCGTTTACAGCCTTTGTATTTGATCTATCTCCTCCTAGGGATTTTGATTGATCGACTTCAAACTCGGTCAGTCTGTTCATAAGGCATGTCCCATCTAAAGTTATCTAAACGGTGAGTTTTTGAGTATGCTGAAGGGGGGTTAGCAGGGGTCAAAGTTCACCTACTCGTCATAAAAAAATAAACTGCTATATCTCTTACACAGAAACTCACAGAAACATCAAAGTTTCTGTGATTGATCATCATCGGTCTTCTACAATACCCTATGGTCGAATGATGACATCACTTAGGCCACGCCCCTGAGAACAGGAAGTGTAAAGTTTTACTGTGAACTGTCGCTATCTGACCCCTTTGACCTCATCAACATGAAACTGTGCCCAGACACAGAGAACATGTTGGTGTATTGAGGATTCCAACCCCGACCAGCTTCGATGGAGCAGGTGGGCGTGGTGGCGTGGCGAAGTCACCTGTAACGCCATCGCCATACGTTTGGCTCTCAATTCCACATTTTCGGGCCCAGCTGCTGCAAACTCATAAGGATGGACCCTCATCCACTCCCCAACAGGAATCCATCACAATATTTGGTGGGCGTAGCCTAATTTCTCTATAGCGCCCCCTAGAAAACTTTAAATGATCAGCCCCAAGCCATGCTTTAACCTACAAATACGAAACTTTGTACACATGTGTACCTTGTCAGGACGTACAAAAAAGTCTCTTGGAGCCATGGTCTAAACCCCACAGGAAGTCGGCCATTTTGGATTCAAGTTCGGTTTTTTACTCCATTTTTGCCGTTTACAGCCTTCATATTTGATCTATCTCCTCCTAGGGATTTTGATTGATCGGCTTCAAACTCGGTCAGTCTGTTCATAAGGCATGTCCCATCTAAAGTTATCTAAACGGTGAGTTTTTGAGTATGCTGAAGGGGGGTTAGCAGGGGTCAAAGTTCACCTACTCGCCATAAAAACATAAACTGCTATATCTCCTACACAGAAACTCACAGAGGCACCAAAGTTTCTGTGATTGATCATCATCGGGTCTCCTACATTACCCTATGGTCGAATGATGACATCACTTAGGCCACGCCCCCTGAGAACAGGAAGTGTAATGTTTTACTGTGAACTTTCGCTATCCGACCCCTTTGACCTCATTAACATGAAACTGTGCCCAGACACCGAAGACATGTTGGTGTATTGAGGATTCCAACCCCAACCAGCTACGATAGAGCAGGTGGGCGTGGTGGCGTGGCGAAGTCACCTGTAACGCCATCGCCATACGTTTGGCTCTCAATTCCACATTTTCGGGCCCAGCTGCTGCAAACTCATAAGGATGGACCCTCATCCACTCCCCAACAGGAATCCATCACAATATTTGGTGGGCGTAGCCTAATTTCTCTATAGCGCCCCCTAGAAAACTTTAAATGATCAGCCCCAAGCCATGCTTTAACCTACAAATACGAAACTTTGTACACATGTGTACCTTGTCAGGACGTACAAAAAAGTCTCTTGGAGCCATGGTCTAAACCCCACAGGAAGTCGGCCATTTTGGATTCAAGTTCGGTTTTTTACTCCATTTTTGCCGTTTACAGCCTTCATATTTGATCTATCTCCTCCTAGGGATTTTGATTGATCGGCTTCAAACTCGGTCAGTCTGTTCATAAGGCATGTCCCATCTAAAGTTATCTAAACGGTGAGTTTTTGAGTATGCTGAAGGGGGGTTAGCAGGGGTCAAAGTTCACCTACTCGCCATAAAAACATAAACTGCTATATCTCCTACACAGAAACTCACAGAGGCACCAAAGTTTCTGTGATTGATCATCATCGGGTCTCCTACATTACCCTATGGTCGAATGATGACATCACTTAGGCCACGCCCCCTGAGAACAGGAAGTGTAATGTTTTACTGTGAACTTTCGCTATCCGACCCCTTTGACCTCATTAACTGTGCCCAGACACCGAAGACATGTTGGTGTATTGAGGATTCCAACCCCAACCAGCTACGATAGAGCAGGTGGGCATGGCGGCGTGGCGAAGTTACCTGTAACGCCATCGCCATACGTTTGGCTCTCAATACCACATTTTCGGGCTCAGCTGCTGCAAACTCACAAGGATGAATATTTATCCACTCCCCGACTGGAATCCATCACAATATTTGTAGGGCGTGGCCTAATTTCTCTATAGCGCCCCCTAGAAAACAGCAGCCCATAGGTTATGTTGTTATTAATTATTTAAATATACATTATTATAACTTTTATATATATTTAAGTTTATTTTGTGGGTTAAAGTACAAACATTCATTCATTTTTGCTAGAAATAATACAAACAAAGTCATTCAGCAAAACTTATGACACAGCGAAGTAAGAACACACTGAGGTCAGTGTTGATGGAGTACCACTGGCACCTTGTGGAGAAATACTGGAACTGCTAGTGCAATACCAGTATTGCGACAGCAGGAGGCAGTGGTACTCCATCAATGAGAAAACAGATCGACGCTACGTAATAACAGTCAGCCGGCGACAGCTGGAGCTGCAAAGTTTTCCTGAACATTTTGCCTGCTTTTTGGAGCCACAGAACTGGATTACGCTCAACATTTTGCTTGGATTTTGGAGTTGCAAATACGAACCACGCTTTGGAGCAAGAAGGCTCTGTTGGACCGGAGTTGGAGAAGTTTAATGGGCTCTTTGCACCTCAGCTTACACGTTCGGGAAACACGGCTGAAATGTTTTTCCAAGGTAACAATTAATAATGTACATCGATCCGAAACCCCAACAAGTAAGGCAAAGAAAGGTTTTAAGATGTTCGCCTCGTTATACATTCACAGATATGAAGGTGAGTTTTATTTTCTTTAAACTGCTAGCACAAGCCTGCTAGCTTTCTAGTAAAAATCTGCTATTTAATTATCTAAAGATTTCTCAGCCATTCTAACGGACACTGTTTGTGCCTTATTTTCAAGCATATTACGTGTGTTTATTGTTAACGACAATAAAGCAGCGGGGAAGGGGGAGCAGATTACAGTTCAGACTTTTTGCTTGAAGTATGACGAAGAAAAACGAGCACAGAGCTTACTCTGGTATCGGAGTTCTAGTTCAGCTGAGTGTTCAGATTCAGAGTTATTACTTTTAGAAAATATGGCCGTGTTGCTTAAGGTTTCTGTGTTAATTCGTTTTATTACTTTTGCATGCTTGTTGTGAATGGCTCATTAAGACAGTGTTTAGAGCGGTGTGTACGGCGTTAGCTTCAAGTGGTAGCTTTAACTTGTAGCAACGAATATTTACAAGCTGTCTTAATTGAGGATGGCTTGGAAATCCATGAAAACTTAAACAAAGTACATAGTATTGTTTTATTTGTGTCTTAAGTACGACTTTGTCTTTTATAGCAGTCATAGTTTCTGAAAGTGGAAAAAAGAGCCGCATTCGGGTATACAGTTGTGACGTCAGCGCGGCAGGTGCAAAGAGCCCATTGCTGTTCGTTTAAACAGTCGTAACTCGCGGTGCGGTGAGTAATTTATTCCTTCCTGCTGGTTCTGGAAGCCGTCATGTTTGGAACAGTTATTCTGAGAGGATGCTAACCCAATGCCTGAGGCCTGCAACGTTTTTAATGCTAACGAAGCGCTTTACTAATTCAATAAACTGAATAGTGTGTGTGATACATCCAGTTTCATAAATTCAGAGTTGTTTGTTATTATGTATAGAAGATGTTTAAAATGTCGTTTGAAAGAGCTCTGACAAAATGCTAAGTATCTTTTTACAGATCCATTGGGGTTGTAATATTTAGTTGCAGCACTTCCTGTGATTAATACCTAATTAATGGATGGGATTCAGTCTGTGCTATTGTTCTAAAGTGCTGAAAGTTAACTGTGCTCTGTTATTGTGCATTGCCCTTGGTTTATTACTGAACAGTGCGGTTTATTAAACTGATACATCTTAACCTTCACCATTTTCCTGACTCATTTCACGATAACGTTAAAGTTGCACTGCATTTAGATCTCAGTTGTAGTTAACATCAAGCATGTGGGTGTGGCTTAGTGTAAAACTTTCACTATTTACCATGAAACATCAACATTAAATGACTTCCAAATGCAAGATCACAGCTGCATCATCACACTTCCTCTGTCTTTCTAGAGAACAGCCCTGAACACATTTCCATGGTCACTTGATGACCTCACTGTAGCCCCGCCCACTTTTAAGAGGCAGTCACATGTTTTTTCTGCTGTATGTTTTTTACTGTTATTCTATAATTTATATGGGTTTCATCATGTGAATACTGACTAAAAATGATAACATGATGAACTCTATGAATGCTGGCTGCTGACCGAACCGCATTGGGGTGTAGAAATGACGAACTGCATTACTTCGCCACGTGCATATGATCGGCTCTAAATGACACATGGATCATCCGACTGGCGCCAAATTGGATACGTATGACCTTTGTTGACCTCTAAAGAGCAAAACAGCATTGAAATGTATTTTGACTCCACTGCGCCCCTACATTAATCCGCCAGCTGTATTTCCTCGCTAAACCAATGAATCTATACCACATTTTTTTGCATCTTGAAGGATAGCCGCCGAACGCATAGATGCGTACCGCCTGGTGGACGGGCGCGGAAACTGCGCAACAACTTCTGTCTTAGCACGTGCGCAGCGTGATGGAAACTGAGCAACTGCTTCCGCGGTGCGGGCGGAGGCGCTGAAAACTGCGTGAGAGCTTCTGTGGTGGCTGGTGTGAGGCGGCGGTTGCTCGTACCCCGCGGTGGCAATAGGCCGGAGCGGCGCTTGGCTGCGAGGGCCGTTCGAGGCTGCTTGCAGCTTTAATTATTATTATGATTCTCCCTCCAAATGAATTGGCTTTTTGGGGCTTTATCATATTCAAAAACTCACCAAACTTGGCGGAGGCCTTAAGCCTGTTTAAAATTTAGGTATTTTAAAGTCATCGCAAAAATTCCACAAGAAATGGCTCAATAGCGCCACCTACAAATTTTCAAAGGACCCTTTGCTATTCACTTACTTCATTGTAGAGACATGAAATTTGGTACACTTGTAGAGCTCCCCAAGATGCTCAAATTTACAATTAATGTCATAGTGCAAGTATCACAGGAAGTCGGCCATTTTGGATTGAAGTCCAATTTTGAGCCCATTTTTGCCGTTTACAGCCTTGGTATTTGATCGAACTCCTCCTAGGGATTTCCATTGATCGGCTTCAAACTCGGTCAGTCTGTTCATAAGGCATGTCCCATCTAAAGTTATCAAAACGGTGAGTTTTTGAGTATGCTGAAGGGGGGTTAGCAGGGGTCAAAGTTCACCTACTCGCCATAAAAAAATAAACTGCTATATCTCCTACACAGAAACTCACAGAGGCACCAAAGTTACTGTGATTGATCATCATCGGCTGCCCTACAATACCCTATGGTCGAATGATGACATCACTTAGGCCACGCCCCATGATAACAGGAAGTGTAATGTTTTACTGTGGACGGTCGCTATCTGACCCCTTTCAACCTCATCAACATGAAACTGTGCCCAGACACAGAAGACATGTTGGTGTATTGATGATTCCAACCCCGAACAAATTCGATGGAGCAGGTGGGCGTGGCGGCGTGGCGAAGTTACCTGTAAACGCCATCGCCATACGTTTGGCTCTCAATTCCACGTTTTCGGGCCCAGCTGCTCAAAACTCACAAGGATGGATCGCCATCAACTCCCCGACAGGAATCCATCACAATATTTGTGGGGCGTGGCCTAATTTCTCTATAGCGCCCCCCTAGAAAAACTTTAAATGATCAGCCCAAGCCATGCTTTAACCTACAATTACGAAAACGTTGTACACATGTGTACCTTGTCAGGACTTACAAAAAAGTCTCTTGGAGCCATGGTCTAAAACCCCACAGGAAGTCGGCCATTTTAGATTGAAGTTCAGATTTTGACCCCATTTTTGCCATTTACAGCCTCCGTATTTGATCGAACTCCTCCTAGGGATTTCCATGATCGGCTTGAAACTCGGTCAGTCTGTTCATAGCATGTCCCATCTAAAGTTATCAAAACGGTGAGTTTTTGAGAATGCTGAAGGGGGATTAGCAGGGGTCAAAGTTCACCTACACGCCATATAAAAACATAAACTGCTATATTCCTACACACAAACTCACAGAGGCACTAAAGTTACTGTGATTGATCATCATCGGCTGCCCTACAATACCCTATAGTCGAATGATGACATCACTTAGGCCACGCCCCTGAGAACAGGAAGTGTAATGTTTTACTGTCAATGGTCGCTATCTGACCCTTTCACCTCATCAACATGAAACTGTGCCGAGACACAGGACACATGTTTGGTGTATTGAGGATTCCAACCCCGACCAGCTTCGAAGGAGCAGCTGGGCGTGGCGGCGTGGCGAAGTGACCTGTAACGCCATCGCCATACGTTTGGCTCTCAATTCCACATTTTTGGGCACAGCTGCTCCAAACTCACAAGGATGGATCTTCATCCACTCCCCGACAGGATCCATCACAATATTGTAGGGTGTGGCCTAATTTATCTATAGCGCCCCTAGAAAATTTTAAATGATCAGCCCCAAGCCATGCTTTAAACCTACAATTACGAAACTTTGTACACTGTGTACATGTCAGGACTTACAAAAAAGTCTCTTGGAGCCATGGTCTAAACCCCAGAGGAAGTCGGCCATTTTAGATTGAAGTTCAGATTTTGATCCATTTTTGGTGTTTATAAACCATTTCAGTAATTCGCCACTTGGGGTCAGTATTGCTCACAAATGAAACAGCAGATAAACAGGATGAAGAACAATATCAGTATTTCGCCAGTAGGTGTCAGTGTTCCTCCACCAATGACAAACAGCTCCACGGCGGTATGGCGCGAAAACTTTGTGGAGAGCGTTGCCATGAAATTTCTAAAAGGAAGAAATGTCTCAGATCATTTTTGTTGAATTAAATCATGCAGTAAATGTAGCGTTTTCTTACTTCTTCCCAAACCATTTCAGTAATTCGCCACTCTGAGTAAGTATTACTTCAACAATGAAATAGAGTGCTTTAGAAACACAGCTGAAAATGATGAAAAATGACGAACTGTAGTACTTCGCCATGTGCATACGATCGGCTGTAAATGACACGTGGATCATCCGACTGACGCCAAATTGGATACGTATGACCTTTGTTGACCTCTAAAAAGAACAACAGCATGAAATATATTTTGACTCCACTGCGCGTCTACATTAATCCGCCAGCTATATTTCCTCGCTAAACCAATGAATCTGCACCACATTTTTTGCATCGTCAAGGAGCGACTCCGAACGCATCATTGCGTACCGCCTGGTGGACGGGCGCGGAAAACTGCGCAACAAACTTCTGTCTTAGCACGTGCCAGCGTTTATGGAAACTGAGCAACAGCTTCTGCGGTGCGGGCGGAGGAGCTGAAAAACTGCGTGAGAGCTTCTGTGTGGCTGCCGTGAGGCGGCAGTTGCTCGTACCCCGCGGTGGACAATAGGCCGGAGCGGCGCTTGGCTGCGAGGGCCGTTCGAGGCTGCTTGCAGCTTTAATATTATTATGATTCTCCCTCCAAATGAATTGGCTTTTTGGGGGCTTTATCATATTCAAAAATCACCAAACTTGGCGGAGGCCTTAAGCCTGTTTAAAATTTACGTATTTTAAAGTCGTCGCAAAATTCTACAAGAAATGGCTCAATAGCGCCACCTAGAAATTTTCAAAGGACCCTTTGCTATTCACTTACTTCATCGTAGAGACATGAAATTTGGTACACTTGTAGAGCTCCCCAAGATGCTCAAAATTTACAATTAATGTCATAGTGCAAGTATCACAGGAAGTCGGCCATTTTGGATTGAGGTCCAATTTTGAGCCCATTTTGCCGTTACAGCCTCCGTATTGATCGAACTCCTCTAGGGATTTCCATTGACCGGCTTCAAACTCGGTCAGTCTGTTCATAAGGCATGTCCCATCTAAAGTTATCAAAACGGTGAGTTTTTGAGTATGCTGAAGGGGGGTTAGCAGGGGTCAAAGTTCACCTACTCGCCGTAAAAAAATAATCTGCTATATCTCCTACACAGAAACTCACAGAGGCACCAAAGTTACTGTGATTGATCATCATCGGCTGCCCTACATACCCTATGGTCGAATGATGACATCACTTAGGCCACGCCCCCTGAGAACAGGAAGTGTCATGTTTTACTTGAACTGTCGCTATCTGACCCCTTTGACCTCATCAACATGAAACTGTGCCCAGACACAGAAAACATGTTGGTGTATTGAGGATTCCAACCCCGACCAGCTTCGATGGAGTAGTGGGCGTGGCGGCGTGGCGAAGTGACCTGTAACGCCATCGCCATACGTTTTGCTCTCAATTCCACAGTTTCGGTCCAGCTGCTCCAAAATCACAAGGATGGATCCTCATCCACTCCCCGACAGGAATCCATCACAATATTTGGTGGGTGTGGCTAATTTCTCTATAGCGCCCCCTAGAACACTTTAAATGATCAGCCCCAAGCCATGCTTTACCTACAATTACGAAATTTGTACACGTGTGTACCTTGTCAGGACTTACAAAAAAGTCTCTTGGAGCCATTGTCTAAACCCCACAGGAAGTCAGCCATTTTGGATTGAAGTTTGGATTTTGACCCATTTTTGCCGTTTACAGCCTTCGTATTTGATGAAACTCCTCCTAGGGATTTCGATTGATGGGCTTCAAACTCCGTCAGTCTGTTCATAAGGCATGTCCCATCTAAAGTTATAAAAACGGTGAGTTTTTGAGTATGCTGAAGGGGGGTTAGCAGGGGTCAAAGTTCACCTACTCCCCATAAAAAATAAACTGCTATATCTCCTACACAGAAACTCACAGAGGCACCAAAGTTTCTGGGATTGATCATCATTGGGTGTCCTACAATACCCTATGGTCGAATGATGACATCACTTATAGGCCACGCCCCCTGAGAAAAGGAAGTGTCATGTTTTACTCTGAATGGTCGCTATATGACCCTTTGACCTCATCAACATGAAACTGTGCCCAGACACAGAAGACATGTTGGTGTGTTGACGATTCCAAACCCAGACCAGCTTTGATGGAGCAGCTGGGCGTGGCGCCGTGGCGAAGTGACCTGTAACGCCATCGCCATACGTTTGGCTCTCAATTCCACATTTTAGGCCCAGCTGCTCCAAACTCACAAGGATGGATCTTCATCCTCTCCCCGACAGGATCCATCACAATATTGTAGGGTGTGGCCTAATTTATCTATAGCGCCCCCTAGAAAATTTTAAAATGATCAGCCCCAAGCCATGCTTTAACCTACAATTACGAAACTTTGTACACATGTGTACCCATGTCAGGACTTACAAAAAAGTCTCTTGGAGCCATGGTCTAAACCCAGAGGAAGTCGGGCCATTTTAGATTGAAGTTCAGATTTTGATCCCATTTTGGCGTTTTAAAACCATTTCAGTAATTCGCCACTTGGGGTCAGTATTGCTCCACAAATGAAACAGCAGATAAACAAGATGAGGAACAATATCAGTATTTCGCCAGTAGGTGTCAGTGTTCCTCCACCAATGAGAAACAGATCCACGGGCGGGATGGGCGTGAAAACTTTGTGAGAGCGTTGCATGAAATTTCTAAAAGGATAGAAATGTCTCAGATAATTTTTGTTGAATTAAATCATGCAGTAAATGTAACGTTTTCTTACTTCTTACAAACCATTTCAGTAATTCGCCACTCTGAGTAAGTATTACTCCAAACAATGAAATAGAGTGCTTTACAAACACAGCTGAAAAATGATGAAAAATGACGAACAGTAGTACTTCGCCATGTGCATATGATCGGCTGTAAATGACACGTGGATCATCCGACTGACGACAAATTGGATACGTATGACCTTTGTTGACCTCTAAAGAGAACAACAGCATTGAAATATATTTTGACTCCACTGCGCGTCCTACATTAATCCGCAGCTATATTTCCTCGCTAAACGAATGAATCTGCACCACATTTTTTGCATCGTCAAGGAGCGCCTCCGAACGCATCAGTGCGTACCGCCTGGTGGACGGGCGCGGAAATTGTGCAACAACTTCTGTGTTAGCAGGTGGCCAGCGTTGATGGAAACTGAGCAACAGCTTCCGCGATGCGGGCGGAAGAGCTGAAAACTGCGGTGAGAGCTTCTGTGGTGGCTGGCATGAGGCGCCGGTTGCTAGTACCCGCGGTGGCAATAGGCCGGAGCGGCGCTTGGCTGCGAGGCCGTTCGAGGCTGCTTGCAGCTTTAATTATTATTATTATTTTTCTTCCCACCTCTTTGGGGGGCTTTTTGGGGGCCTTATCATATTGGAAAACTCACCAAACTTGGCGGAGGCCTTAAGCCTGTTTAAAAATTTTGATTTTTAAGGTCATCACAAAAATCCCACAAGAAATGGCTCAATAGCGCCACCTAGAAATTTTCAAAGGACCCTTTGCTATTCACTTACTTTATCCTAGAGACATGAAATTTGGTACACTTGTAGAGCTCCCCAGGACGCTCAAAATTTACAATTAATGTCATAGTGCAAGTATCACAGGAAGTCAGCCATTTTGGATTGAAGGTCCAATTTTGAGGCCATTTTTGCCATTTACAGCCTCCGTATTTGATCGAAACTCCTCCTAGGGATTTCGATTGATCGGCTTCAAACTCGGTCAGTCTGTTCATAAGGCATGTCCCATCTAAAGTTATCAAAACGGTGAGTTTTTGAGTATGCTGAAGGGGGGTTAGCAGGGGTCAAAGTTCACCTACTCGCCATAAAAAATAAACTGCTATATCTCCTACACAGAAACTCACAGAGGCACCAAAGTTTCTATGATTGATCATCATCGGGTGTCCTACAAGACCTATGGTCGAATGATGACATGACTTTGGCCACGCCCCCTGAGAACAGGAAGTGTAATGTTTTACTGTGAACTTTCACTATCTGACCCCTTTGACCTCATCAACATGAAACTGTGCCCAGACACAGAAGACATGTTGGTGTATTGAGGATTCCAACCCCAACCAGATTCGATGGAGCAGGTGGGCGTGGCGGCGTGGCGAAGTGACCTGTAACGCCATCGCCATACGTTTTGCTCTCAATTCCACAGTTTCGGTCCCAGCTGCTCCAAACTCACAAGGATGGATCCTCATCCACTCCCCGACAGGAATCCATCACAATATTTGGTGGGCGTGGCCTAATTTCTCTATAGCGCCCCTAGAAAACTTTAAATGATCAGCCCCAAGCCATGCTTTAACCTACAGTTACAAAACGTTGTACACATGTGTACCTTGTCAGGACTTACAAAAAAGTCTCTTGGAGCCATGGTCTAAACCCCACAGGAAGTCGGCCATTTTAGATTGAAGTTCAGATTTGACCCCATTTTTGCCATTTACAGCCTCCGTATTTGATCGAACTCCTCCTAGGGATTTCGATTGATCGGCTTCAAACTCGGTCAGTCTGTTCATAAGGCATGTCCCATCTAAAGTTATCAAACTGTGAGTTTTTGAGTATGCTGAAGGGGGATTTGCAGGGGTCAAAGTTCACCTACTCGCCATAAAAAAATAAACTGCTATATCTCCTACACAGAAACTCACAGAGGCACCAAAGTTACTGTGATTGATCATCATCGGGTCTCCTACAATATTCTATGGTCAAGTGATGACATCACTTAGGCCACGCCCCCTGAGAACAGGAAGTGTAATGTTTTACTGTGGACGGTCGCTATCTGACCCCTTTGACCTCATCAACATGAAACTGTGCCCAGACACAGAAAACATGTTGGTGTATTGAGGATTCCAACCCGACCACATTCGATGGAGCAGGTGGGCGTGGCGGCGTGGCGAAGTGACCTCTAACGCCATCGCCATACGTTTGGCTCTCAATTCCACATTTTCGGGCCCAGCTGCTGCAAACTCACAAGGATGGATCGACATCACCTCCCGACAGGAATCCATCACAATATTTGTGGGGCGTGGCCTAATTTCTCTATAGCGCCCCCTAGAAAACTTTAAATGATCAGCCCCAAGCCATGCTTTAACCTACAATTACGAAACTTTGTACACATTTGTATCATGTCAGGACTTACAAAAAAGTCTCTTGGAGCCATGGTCGAAACCCCACAGGAAGACGGCCATTTTAGATTGAAGTTCAGATTTTGACCCCATTTTTGCCGTTTACAGCCTTCCTATTTGATCGAACTCCTCCTAGGGATTTCGATTGATCGGCTTCAAACTCGGTCAGTCTGTTCATAAGGCATGTCTCATCTAAAGTTATCAAAACGGTGAGTTTTTGAGAATGCTGAAGGGGGGTTAGCAGGGGTCAAAGTTCACCTACTCCCCATAAAAAATCAACTGCTATATCTCCTACACAGAAACTCACAGAGGCACCAAAGTTTCTGTGATTGATCATCATCGGGTGTCCTACAATACCCTATGGTCGAATGATGACATCACTTAGGCCACGCCCCCTCATAAAAGGAAGTGTCATGTTTTACTCTGAATGGTCGCTATCTGACCCCTTTGACCTCATCAACATGAAACTGTGCCCAGACACAGAAGACATGTTGGTGTGTTGAGGATTCCAACCCCGACCAGCTTCGATGGAGCAGCTGGGCGTGGCGGCGTGGCGAAGTGACCTGTAACGCCATCGCCATACGTTTGGCTCTCAATTCCACATTTTTGGGCACAGCTGCTCCAAACTCACAAGGATGGATCTTCATCCACTCCCCGACAGGAATCCATCACAATATTTGTAGGGTGTGGCCTAATTTATCTATAGCGCCCCCTAGAAAATTTTAAATGATCAGCCCCAAGCCATGCTTTAACCTACAATTACGAAACTTTGTACACGTGTGTACCTTGTCAGGACTTACAAAAAAGTCTCTTGGAGCCATGGTCTAAACCCCAGAGGAAGTCAGCCATTTTAGATTGAAGTTCAGATTTTGATCCCATTTTTGGCGTTTATAAACCATTTCAGTAATTCGCCACTTGGGGTCAGTATTGCTCCACAAATGAAACAGCAGATAAACAGAATGAAGAACAATATCAGTATTTCGCCAGTAGGTGTCAGTGTTCCTCCACCAATGACAAACAGATCCACGGGCGGATGGGCGTGAAAACTTTGTGAGAGCGTTGCCATGAAATTTCTAAAAGGATAGAAATGTCTCAGATAATTTTGGTTGAATTAAAACATGCAGTAAATGTAGCGTTTTCTTACTTCTTACAAACCATTTCAGTAATTCGCCACTCTGAGTAAGTATTACTCCAACAATGAAATAGAGTTCTTTAGAAACACAGCTGAAAATGATGAAAAATGACCAACTGTAGTACTTCGCCATGTGCATATGATCGGCTGTAAATGACACGTGGATCATCCGACTGACGCCAAATTGGATACGTATGACCTTTGTTGACCTCTAAAGAGAACAACAGCATTGAAATATATTTTGACTCCACTGCGCGTCCTACATTAATCCACCAGCTATATTTCCTCGCTAAACCAATGAATCTGCACCACATTTTTTGCATCGTCAAGGAGCGCATCCGAACGCATCAGTGCGTACCGCCTGTTGGACGGGCGCGGAAACTGCGCAACAACTTCTGTGTTAGCACGTGGCCAGCGTTGATGGAATCTGAGCAACAGCTTCCGCGGTGCGGGCGGAGGAGCTGAAAACTGCGTGAGAGCTTCTGTGGTGGCTGGCGTGAGGCGCTGGTTGCTCGTACCCGCGGTGGCAATAGGCCGGAGCGGCGCTTGGCTGCGAGGGCCGTTCGAGGCTGCTTGCAGCTTTAATTTTATGTTATGTTTTTGATGGTAAACCATACATGGATTTGATTTTCGTACTGAACAAAAGTCAAGTCAACTTGGTAAACCAATAGATGGTTGTGTATAAAAGGGCTCTGGGTCACTTTGCACTGGAAAAATTGGACCCCAAGGTAAAAACAAGTTAAGAATCCCTGCTCTCGCCCCGTCCTTACCGATGATGCACAGCCCTTCCTTGGCTCTGGTGATGGCCACGTTGATCTGGTGGGGGTCTCCTACAAAGCCAACATGTTTGGACATCCAGGCGCCGTCCGGTTCCTTCTCAATCTGGTCACTGGGAACGGAGCAGACTGTGGAGAGAATCACGTAGCGCCACTCGCTCCCTGGGAGAAAACAGAATTTGGGTTTGGTTTGGTTCTGATGTCGGGCCGAGGCGCAGCTCTGACTGTCAGTCCGGGGTGTCATTTATAAAGGGGGTGTCTAAACAAAGTAGGAACTCTCTGAAAATAAACTTAGCAGGAAAACGTGGCCTCTCACACGACCTCTGAGTCAGAAGTGCCTTCGTTTTGGAGGCAGGGAAACTACCAATGCAGGACTGAAGCCATTACTTCTGATTATCTAACCATTAATCAGAGATTGACTTTATTATAAGCAGTCAGCAGTTTTATTTAGGCTTGAGGATGTTTATAAAAATCCCAACTTAAATCTTAAAGTCTGCCAACATTTTCAGCGTTTCTGTACATCGCCTTCTTCGCTCAGCATGATTTGCAACGCTGTGCGTCTCCAAAATAACGGATGCGTTGGAACTGCCAGGAGACCTTACAAAGGGGCAATCAGGAAGAAACACGTTTTTATTGACAGCCAAGATCTCCCAGTGACTCCAACATGGACCAAATTTCTGACTCATGACTCCTTCATGCTGAAGCAAAGCAGGGAAGAGCCTGCAGGTGGCGCTATAGATCATGCCTGGCTTCTTGGTGAGTCCATTAAAAACTAAAATGTTTTCTCGCAATTAGGGCCAGATGTTCTGGTGCACTATTCCACTATAACCTGCAGGGGCAGCAGCTTCCAAACTCCCAGAGCAAAGCGGTCGTATTTTTCATAACATTCACCCTAAACTTTGAACCCTCCCATCAGAATCATGATGCCGGTGTGGAAACCTTTCATTACGCCCCTACAATGGCTTCTAGAAATTCGATTCTTTCAACTGTTAACTTCACTCACATTGATTTTTGGCTCATGGAATTATGTTTTAATCCTAACCGATTGGAAGACTGAAGTCTCTTCAGCTGGTGGACCAGGTATGGTCTACCAACCAAGCTATGTAGATTTTTAGCATGTGTGCTACGCAGTGTTTCATAAACGAGAGCCCGGATCTGGTCCCAGTGAAACGTTTACCTTGGCTTTTGTGATGGTGGTCACTGTAATTCCTGCCAGTTTCATCTTGGTCAGCTCCTCTCGGATCTCTGCTACTTGGGCATTATAAGGAGATAGAACCACAATGCTCCTCTCATCCACTCCTGCTTTTACGAGCATTTCAACAATCTTTGTCTGAAAAACAATTGGCAGCAATTAAAATCCTTCATTCAATATCAGGATTCCATTACAGAAAATCTTTCCTGCCAACTTTTAGCCATCACTAATAGTTACAACATTTAATTTCCCTTTGGGATCAATAAAGTATTTTTGAATTTGAAATATCAGGAAAGTAGCTTTGGATACTGCAGGACGACCTGGCCTCTCCCCTCTCCTTCTTCTTCTACTACTCTCCAGTTTGCACCGTTTGCTGTCATTGTAACTTTTTATTTCCTGTTATTTCTGTCCATGGCAGCTCTGGGTTCTGATTGGCTGATTCTTTCCTGGAGGCGGCTGACATGATGCTGATCGCTCTCCCTCTCCTGCTGTTTCTACTTTCATGAACATCAGAAATGATCCAACATCAGTTCATGTGTTTCTTCTTCTGCTGTGTGTTCTCTAACCTCCAGGCAGATAAGTCCCATGGTACTGAGCCCGATTCTGGTTCTGCTAGAGGTTTCTTCCTGTTAAAGGGGAATTTTTCCTCTCCTCTGCTGCTACATGCATGCTGTGTATGAGAAACTGCTGTAAAGTTAATGATTCTGTGAAAGGGGTTGACGCCCCCCTGCTGGCCAGGAGGAGTGAATGCTGTAAGGACCTGGGTCTCCTTAGATAGAAACTTCTGAACAATTAGAGCATATTGTACAGTTTGAGAACGAGGTCAGTTAGAATGTGTGTGATTGAAATTAAATATATTTTGTAAAGTGAGATGACTTGCGAAGTGACACTATAGAAATAAAGGGAATTGAATTGAATGTGATGGATAGCGACTGGTGAAGAGAATATCAATTGCTATTTTTAGTTTTGCATTATCATCACTTTTAGACCTTCTGTTCATCTCCTTGCAGGTTTAATGATATCTAAAGCAACTCCTGCTTTGAATCAATACAATTCTTTCCCGAGTCCCTCGATGGATCAATGACATGACCTTGAGATGCTCTTGGAAAAGTTACCGTCTTCTAACATTCAGGCATGTTTTGGTTCTGGTAGCTGAACGGAAAATGTTACGTACCACTTTCTCTTTCTCATTGTGGTTGACTTTAGATTTGTTGTTGCCCTTTGCAGTCTTCACCACCAAACGAACAGTTTCTCCTTCAACGTGTCCAAACACGATTGGCATAGTCTTGCCGTTAACACGCAGGAGGCTGCGGCTGCTCCACACCCGTCTTCAACTTGCTCTCATAAAATTGCTTTGAGGGAAACTCACAGATGTCCTGGTGCTGTTAAAGCCAAACACAGCATGATGGGTTATGATGCACTGCTGCTGTTACTCATTGAGTACATATTTGATGTTCACCATTCTGTACTGAGTGTCCAGCATCACAGCCGTGTTTTTATGGAGCCTGGTGTAGTAGCGCTCAAAAAGAGACATGGACATCCCCAGCTTCTTCACGCTCTGGTTCTTCACAATTGGCTGAAGCTGTTTGTGGTCCCCAATCAGCACCACCTGGCAGACCGCCACAAAGGTCAGAGATCAGACAGAAACCAGCTGGAGAAACTTTCTTGTCTGAAGATTCAAACTATTTTTTCTGAGAAATTCAACTTCTTGTTTTTTTTAAATACACTAAGACTTATTTTATTGTCATTGTAGAAAGACACAAGGGAAATTGGCAATGAAATCATTGTCTGACCACCGGAGCACACACAAAACACAAGTGTGCCTATAATTACATAATATACAAATATGCTAAATATTTATAACTGAGGATTTTCAAGCACTCTCAGACTGTCTTATGGATGAGATTGTTGAGCAATCTGATGGCCACTGGGAGACAACTATTTCTGAGTCTGGCTGTTCTGCAGCAGATGCTAAACGCTAACAAGATGAACAGACCATGGAGAGGATCTGGTTTACTTTGGCTAAGCAGCAACTGCGTGAAATATTCTGGATGGGGGGGAGTGGAGTCCCAAAGATCCTCTCTGCTGTCTTCACCACTTTTTGCAGAGACTTCCAGTCAGAGGCCTTGCAGCTCCCGGACCAGATGGAGATGCTGCTTGTCAGCAGGCTCTCAATGATAAGATATTGTAGAAACTGCACAGTTTGAGATAGCAAGAGACAAATATCTTTAGACCATCCTATAGCCTAGGGATCCTCAACTCCAGGCCTCGAGAAAACGTGTGTCCAGTGTTTGATGAGGGAGATGGTACTTGATCTTTGGCTGGCATCGACACACTAGATGCTAGCCAAACCTCGGCTAGCACTAAAACACTAAACACTAGAGATATAGGACATATTCATGATCAATTATTCGTCCTGAAATTTGTTGTTTTATTTCATCAAGGGACTCGATATGATATCTTCTCTGAATGTGTCCTTTATTTTAAATATTAACCCTTTCTCATTGGTGTTGACTTTAGATTTGTTGTTGCCCATTGCAGTAAAAGGTGCTCTATCCCAAAGAGAATCAAAAAATTTTTTGGATCATATTAAAGTGGAACTGAACTAAAACACAGCTGTTAAAAATCATTGAGCATCTATGAATCTGGAAACCATGTTGGAGAGCATGGTACAGTGAAGTCTGAGAAACCAGGAGGTTTGGTGGAAAAACCTTTAGGGTTAGGTTGGTCAACAGGAGCAAACAGAATGGAACATTTTAAGGAGACAAAACCTGTTCTGGGTTGTTGCAGACTAACGGAATCAGAGTCTGGGGTTCGGTGGCCATTGCGCTTTCATCGATCAGGATCTGACGTGCACTGACAGTGGAGGAGAGGATGGGGGTGGATGACTGTGTGCACGTGCACAGTATGATGTCATGTCTTCAGCTCATAGATCCGAGCATCTCTGAGAATGTTCTTGTATCTGGATGGAAGAACAAAGATGTCATATCTATTTCATTTTATTCGGGATATAATGAAACCACTGTACTTACTCTTTCACTTCCTCCGGAGTCAAGACTTCCTCAGCAGTCAAGACTTCCTCAGCAGTTGACATTTTCCTGAGCCATTCACTAATCCGTTCATCAAATATTTAATTTTTTTTGAATAGGGGTTTTCTGGCTCACGGATACGATGGTGCAGAGTGATACTCCTAAAATCAATGCAATACATGTAAGCACAGAGGAATAGGGAAACATCTCAGGAGTCATTAGTCGCATTTATCTGTCCATATTATATGGAAAGATAAATGCTACCTCTCCACATGCTGCCTGTGGACAGTCTTAACTGAAAGTCCAGTACCTGAGCTCTGGGTTGGACTTGTCCTGGCGAAGGGACCTTTGTGAGAACTGCAGATCACTGTTTGGATAAGGATATTCTACGTTCTCTACTTGCTGGCCATAGATTCTGAGGATCCGAAGACTCTCCTTGAACCTTGTCAAATACTCTGTGGATCAATCAGACACATACGGTTCCAAGGCAAGAAACAAATGTTCAGAAATAATTGAAACAGTGTTTCAAAAATTAAACTTACCCGCAACAACGTCTACTGACTTGTTGGATGGACCGCAGTAGAGAATGACGTCCTTTTTGTCTTTGTCTCTTGGGTCTTCAGATATCCTGGGGTTCTCAGAGTTTGTCTCCCAAAACCAGTACACAATATTCACGCCCACCACCGTCTTCCCAGTTCCTGTCAGATAAACAAAAGAGATCTTTAACGCTGCGTGTGGAAACAGGAATATTAATCACATTTCTGCTCTTACCTGGTGGTCCTTGTATCAGGGTGAAGTTATATTTAGAGCAGCTGCAACTGCTTCACGCTGACTGTCATTAAGCACTGGCAGTTTTGCTGACAACTCTTTCCTGGAAATCTGGTGTTTCAGCACACTCCTTGGCATAACTGGAAGATTAAGGAACACACAGCATGACTTTGGGTCACTTGGATCAAGGGAGCTACAGTCTTCTATCCTGATTGCAGTGTGTTCATGTGAACAATAAATCTTCACAGTCTACGGTTATTAATAGAGTTCTACAGGGCTCTGGCTTACCCTGATTCTCTTTGCAATATACGTGATTCTAATTGGTAAAAATCATTGGGTAATATGGGATGAATTTAAGCCATGATGAAGGTCTGCTAGGTTTTAGATAAATACAAATATAAATATTCAAGATTAGGAGACTATAAGGGTTGAGAAACCCTTTGTTTGCCCCTGAGATCTGTGTTTCTTTTGTCTTTGAAGGAAGCAATGAGTTTGTCACTTTGGAGACGGATGGCCAGGGTGACAGGTAGCCTGGTAGGAAGAATGGGTCATTTACATAAAACCCAGAGTCTCTGGAACTGAACTTTACGACCCCAGAGTGGGACGGGAACTGAACCATAGAGTCCCGGGAACGGAGCAGGATGCCTGCAGTCACAATTGCCCTGACAGGAGGACAAGGGGACCACCGATGCCAACCAGGGGGAAAGAGTTGACACCTAGCAGGAGAGTGGATCAAAGGCTAGATGTCCCCAGAAACTCTAGTTTTATGATGACCCAGATGGACACGAGAGTTGAAGTTTTAAGGTCCAGAGAGAGAAAAAACAACTGTAACATCAGGAGATGCAAAGACAGAATCATGAGAATGTGTATTGTGTTTGCTGCTCCTTCTATGCAAATGTTTATAATTAAGCCTCAATGTGATAAAATATGCAGTTGCAGAGAAGCACGTTAGAACTGGTCTGGAGACAGAGACAACGGGATGTCTCTGGGCAGAGTTCTCCGTTCAATTGGAAGATTGCATAAGAAAATGTAACCGTCTTCCTGTGTCCTTATTAATGTCCAGCGAGAATGTTGGGTAATCAATCCAACAAGGTCTTAGCACTGGCAATCACTCATGTGTTATTTCTTCTAAAGTCTAAGGTCTAAAGTACAATGATGAGCCTGGGTAGGACTGTGAATTCTCACAGTAAAGCCAATTGACTCTAAGATAGCATTGACGTCATCATTTTTTAACACTAAACCAGATATAAATGAGATCTTACTAAAAATTAAGAGTTATGGTTTGGTGGACAATACAAATAACATCAGCATTGAATCTGAGGTTAGATTTAAAACGTTCCTACTGCTGGTAAAGACCAGAACAGTTTTATGATGTCCTGCTATACACCATATCTAGTTTGGTGACTACAAGCTCACCAAACTATTTTAAGTGGACTGTTCTGTCCATCTGCCCGGCCACAGACTGGAGACCTGACCAGAGTTATAATTACCTCTCTGCAATGATTTTTTTCAATAATACTTTTGGTTTAGTTAATGAATGGATAAGTGGCTGGATGGATGGATGTTCAGTACTTTTCTTACTTTTTTTGGGAATCCTCTGGCCTAGTGCAATCTTCTTGACTAGGTCACATGCTGAGTCGAGGTTGAGAACAGCAGCTTCTTTCCGGCTGTAGGAAAGCACAGTCAGACATTCATTTTAGAGAAAATCAATGAATTTCATCACCAACCAGAGGTCAAGAGCTTTAAAAGAGGAACTGAAGGAAACGAAACTCACATGTCAGGCAGGAGCTTTGGGATGATCTCAGCGGTGAAAGAGTGTTTCTCTTAAAAACACATTCAGGAACTTGTTTCATTGGCAGGTGACTGACATGGAAATCCACTTCACTTCCATTTTTTTGAGAATCTACTTTGGTTGTGAAACCATGAGCCACCCAAGTAAACTCTTTGGGTCGACCGGTGCAGAATGTTCTTGAGATAAAGGCAATTTCAGACCTCTTTTCCGAAAGCAAAGCAAGCATTTAGCAAGGTTGCATTCAATGACCCAATCAGTGATCCATTTCTGATGTAAGAAGAATTTTCCAGTCATGGTGTCTTCCCGCCACTGGTGAACTTTACTTCCAGGTTCTCAATGATGATGCCATTACTTTCTTCCACTGCATTCGCTGCAGATTCCATCTCACAGATGGGTTTCCAGATCTCCATGTATTGTTTTGTGTTTTTATAGAAAGGCTTTGCTGGCTCTTGTGCTAACTGGGTATAACATAAGATGGGGTTGTGGACATGTTGGACACAAATCTCAAACATTGGTTTAATCTGAACCAGCTGAATGACAGGCATGTGATAAGCTCTATTCTCTTCTGAGGTCATTTGCACCTGCATGGTGCCACCTGGCTGCAGATGAAACTCAATATCAGCATAGTGCTGGAAAGTAGGTGGTGAATATAGGGACTTGGACTGGTCCAGGTTTTCTGGTTGAAGTGGAATGGTACCCTTCAGGAGGGACTTGGCCTGATCCAGATTTTCAGTTTGAACTGCTTCAATCACAGCTGTCCAAACTGTCAGAGGAATCTCAATACATGGACCACGACCGGACATCTTGATCAACTCTTGGTGGAGCAGCCTCTCGTCGGCTGCATATATCCGCCTTTTCCATTGAGCTTGATGTATTTTTTTTCAGAGTCATAAATTGGTTGGTCCTCTAACTGTAATTCACTGAACATAACGGACAAAGGCAGACAAAATATGTTCCTGTTTGAATGGAAATGACACCTTGAAGCTCTCTTCGTCCGGATCTGCAGAAATAACAAAGGCTAGCTTTGGTGCACTCTGCTGTTTTGTGCTCACTGCATAAAAGATCTGTTGAGCCTTTTGCTCAAATTGCTTAACTTTCTTCGATGTGGGGCCAAACTGATGACACAGAGCAGTAATCTCAGTAGGAGTATACTGGAGAGCATTGTTACATATGAAAGAGTGCAGGAGCCTCTGTAAGATGAGGTCCATGTAACGTCTTATTGGTGAGGAGGCTTGTGTGTAAGGGTTCATCTTGAGAGAATGATGTCCAACCTCTGCTGCTTCAGAGGATTTTGAACGGATTAAATATGCTTTGCTTCTGCAGCATTGCAGCTCGTATATAACGGGTTGCAGCAGAGGGTAGACGTCATCCGCAGCCACAAGGTCCACCAGTTTGTCTGTATCATTTTCTCTCAGAGCTGACTGGATGTCGTTCCACAGTCTCCAAAATGGGGAAATGCTCAGTGCTTGATTTAGGGTCAGGCACAGTTATTTCATTATGGTTGACACTAAAGGACAGTTCAATTGATGCTCCACATTTCTCTTTGAATGTTTCTAGCTTCTCAGGATCTGGGCTGCGTTGACAGCGGAGTGGTGTGTGATGGCTGGCTATGGACTCACATAAGTATTTTGCTGTGTACTTGTTAAAGAACAGACTGATTTCTTCAATCATCTGGTGGGCTTTACGCTTCCCAGGCGACCTGTCATCATCACACTGGTAATAAGCCACTCTCTCCCCAGTCTTAACTTCCTTTGAACTTTAGCAAAGTGATAGGCCACAGTGACACCGTCCTCCACTGTGCTGAATGTGGGAGGGTCTCTGTATTTTTGGGTAATGATCTCCTCTGCCTCTTCATAAGTAAACTGCCTTTTTGACCTGATCATGGACAGCTGAAATTTTGGATCTTCAGAAATCTTGTGTGTTTCTTTTTCCACTTTGAGCATCAAGGAGACTGCCCTGCGATCCTGATGTGGCAGAAGACTGAATTGGCCAGTGCTCAAGTTTCCAGGGAATGAATAGGTTCTTCTCCGGGGTAATGTGTAGAACCTCGTTCTTCTGCATACGTATCGAGTTCATCACCTGGACTCACATAACTTGCTACATCTGCAATGTGGATTCCCAGCTCATAATGGTCTCCAGTATCTCTAATGCTGATGGCATCATCCAGATCTTTTGCTCCTTCTGGATCAACTGTAAATGTGATTGTTTCAGTTTCATCCTGCCTCTTTTCACTGTCTTTATCTTTATTTGGAAGACCTTCATATGTATCCAAAGTAGTCTCTTTGACCTCAAATTCTTCTTTCAGCAACCAAAGTCGGTCATTATAAGGCCCACTGTTTGGAAGAACATCTATGACTTCCCAAAGGGTAAAAACAATGCTCTTTCCACCCAATAACCTTCACTACAAAAGCCTTGTCCCTGACCTCACTGACATGGTGAGATCTTTTGATTGTCCAGGATCCACTGATTTCCTCCCATACTGGTAGAAAGTTGCGTCTTTTTTCCAGGAGCAGAATGGTTATTTTAGGTGCATTTTTATTGACAGGTATCATCATCCTTTTTACAAACTTATTATTGGTAGCTCCAGGTCTTGGAGTGATCTTCTTCCTCAAGGAAGCATACAAATTCACGGGAAGATTCATTTTCCCTGACAATACCAAGCACTCTCACTGGTTGCCCTCCCCTGTCGGTTTGTACGACCACTTCATCCCCAGTGAAAGCCCTTCCCATGTTGGATCTCCTTGAACATGTATGTGCCAGGTGGGTTTATGAAATATCACAACATGTCCTCTGTTATAAGACTCCTTCACAAACGTTCCTCTCTTGAATAACTCTGGTTGTTTCACATAACTCCATCAGTTCTTGGTCACTAGAAACTTTGAAAGTCTTTCCAAAACTTCTGGTGGGTAAAGTCTTCAGACTCTAAACTCTCTTCATCTGAACTATATTCAGTTTTCATGTTTTTATATTCATCTTGTAGCTCTTGCAGAATTGAGTCAGACATGGTTTTCTCATCTGTATCTTCCAACTTCTGAAACCTGAGTGTTTCTCCTACATCTTGTTCAAAAAAACCTTTGGTGTAATGTTTTGGTTCTACGCTGTTGTTGCTGAGGCAATGAATGATGAAACTTTGCCAGAACCTGGAGCATTTCCCAAAGCAGCAGAGAGCTGCAGCATCTCCTACAACCGTCACCTGAGACTGAGCCCTGGTCATCGCAGTGTTTAAAACACGAGCATCATTGAAGAGAGGCAGACCAGATGGGTTGGACTCTTTAAGGCTGTCACGGGTTTGTACAGCTGTCAGGATGACTG
Source organism: Poeciliopsis prolifica (assembly GCF_027474105.1). Classification (NCBI taxonomy): domain Eukaryota; kingdom Metazoa; phylum Chordata; class Actinopteri; order Cyprinodontiformes; family Poeciliidae; genus Poeciliopsis; species Poeciliopsis prolifica. The sequence continues at coordinate 423,920 of NW_026562531.1, forward strand.
CTCTGAAACTGTTTGCCTGTTAAAAAATGTATTAATTAGGTCAAAGTAACATAAGGAAAATCAGACAACTCTTGATCTTTGACATCATGCAGGAAATCCTTCAGGATTGAGGTTTCAACTAGATTAAAGTTACCTTGAAACGTTTGCGAGAGTTTCAACATTTACTTCTGAAAAGCCTTTTCTGAAAAGGGTGGATCGAATTTGTCGAACCTGTTGAGAAATGACTATTGAAATTATGAAACGCTATCAATACCTACAAAGTTAATATGGCAGTCACATATTTCCATTTTAATTAGGTTTGATAACGAAGCAACAGGAGGAGTAACAAGAACCTTAACAAATCAAACATTTCAGAGGAAGCACTTCAAAATGTCAAAATATAATTTTATACAACAAAAACTTCAGTCATTAAGATTACGTTGAACAATTTACCTGAGACCTTCTGACAGAACGCAAATGGATTTTAGGTCCTTGGGCCCCCAGTTTGTTGGCCAGTTATTCACAATGTCTTCCACAACCTCAGTGACTTTAAAAGATTCTTGCTTGTTATACCAAGACATAGTCACAATATCCAAGACACATTCTCCCCGAACATGGTGGAACCGGAGAGCGTGATCATTTGGAGGAGCTGGAAACGTCTCCTGCGGCCTCAATCACATCACTCTTTCCGACATAAAAATGAGTGGAGACAAAGTCTACAATCTCTTTGGTTGAGCGGTAGTTCTGACTAAAAGATGATCCTGCTGCTCTGGGCGGCGTCACATTTTTGTCCTTGATAGTAGTGGAACAAACGAGTGAGGAGGGTGCAATCTGAACGACGGTGGTCCTCCACAGAGAAGAGCTGTGGTCCCATCTGCATGTGATCTCCAGCAAGGATAACTCTGTGTTTGGCCCAGCGAGACTCAGGGCCAACAAAACTTCGCATTCCAGCATCTGGGAGGCTTCATCGATCAGAATGTGGGTGAAGAGTCCTTCTGCAAGCTTCAGGTCATGAAACAGTCCTGCCATTGTTGTCGTTGTCACAACTACATTGTGGTCTTCCACAACAGCTTTGGTTGGGGCAGAAAAGACTTTCTATCTTTAGAGAGAAAACAGTACTTTAAGGTGATCTCATCTGTGGCAAACAGCCTTGTCACTGTTGGCTTTTATTCGAATTGGCCTCAGTTTGTTATTTTTACTGATGGCAGGATGAAAGTGTTCTCTGACATACAGGTCTGCAGAACTGAAAGGTACAAAAATGGACAAGTTAAAACTCCAATAGGTTTTCAATATCTTTGAACATTTGGCAATTGAGGTTAAAGGCCATAAATAAGCTCACACTAACTTTATACCAAACTGTAGCCTGGTAAAAAGCAGGCCCTTGTTTTATGTTTTGCTTCTTACAGACAAAACAATTTCTTCCTGGACTCTGAAGTTTTAAGTTTGATCCAATTTAGCAACATTTCTCATATGTCCAGGAACAACAGATGTTGTTCAATAGCCAATTAGCTAGAATCTAGCTAATTGGCTATTGACTAGCTAATTCTAGTGCATTTACAATAAGGTTAATCATGTGGAATGTCCCTGCCAAATAAATGTTTGAATCTCAAATCCTTTTGTATTTAAGATATTATTACAAAACATTATTTTACAGACAACAAGCCGCCCCTTTTAACCACTTCTATCCTGTAACCCTCTGGATGTATTGATTGATCATTTCTGCTCTAATGGCTCCCATTAAAGTGAAGATTGTGTCTGGTAGGAAGAAATCTCTGGAGAAATGCTCCACCGATAAGATGCAAAGAAACCTTTGTCCAGGGCTGAACACAGACTTCAGACTTTCTAGTCCCATGATTTTCCACAAACCAGTTTCTGCACTCACATCAATAAGTAAATAATAACGACCAAACTAGATACACAATAACATCATGTAAATGGCATAAAAACTCGACTCCATGTCGACAACTTGACACTATAAAATCTACAGAAATGCACGGTGAAGAAATCATCCCACACTAAACATTTCAGGAAAACGTTCTTCCTAGAAATCTTTAAAAAAAAACAGAAACAATGCTGGAACTTTGCAACAGCTGACAGAATCACAAACCGTCCTGTGACTGAATCATCTGAACTCCACAGCATCTGTAGTGAATTTGCCAACTTCATTACAGAGAGAATTCTTAAAATGTGTGGGTTAATCTGCATATTAGTACTAATCCTAAAGCCAAACATAAAAACACACAGAGCTGAAATGACTGATGTCTACTTTCTGCATTGCTTACAATTCGCTGACTGGATGTTTGCCAACCTTAAGATGAGCAACTGCTATTAGTCATCTTATCAAACAATCAATATTTCCTAATCTACTTTCTGAACCAAACAAGTTACCTGTTGGTATGGGTGCAAATCAGGATTTTGCTCTGCGGATGGCTGCAAAGTTCGATGGCTGCTGTAGCAATAGTGAAGGTCTTTCCGGTTCCAAAAGGTCCATAATGAGCAGAGGTGCAGTGAACTTTCCTCTGTCGTGGTTCCCCGTAATGAAGCCGAGTGCAGACTGCTGTTTGGAGTTCAGCTTCTCGTAGGTGACATCACTGACAGGAACTCCACAATTCTTGAGGTCTGGCAGGACTCTGGTGGTATCAGGAAGCAGGTCTACTGCTTTGTGCATGGTACATAAGCTGAGGCGATCCAACTGAAACTGCACCTCCATATGATAAGTTTGCTTGTCTTTGAGAGAAAGATCAGAGCAGCACTGTTTAGACAGCTGTAGGTGTATCTGGTTGTCTTTGGTTCTGAGGTTCAGAACCTTGGCTTCATAGACTTTGGACTTTGGATGGACAGAGTCTACAGGCGCTATCAGGGCTGACTGGACGTTTCGTTTCAGTACCAGTCCTTCAGGACTGTCCATGGTCAGCTTATAAGGGACGTAAACAGAACAGAAAAGTTCTCCCTGACAAGCAAACTCCATCCCGAACTTTGGATCGGTCAACATAGTCATTGTTGTGATTTCTCCACAAACATTTAGTCTAAAGAAAATGACACAAAATGCTTTTTAAAAAGCAGGAACCATTTCGAGACATGTTAAGGAAACCTGTTAAATGTGGACTTTACCTTGATACCACTTGGTCCTCAGCTCTCTCCTCATTGTACAGGAACTCGTGCATCTTTGTCTTGTAGTTCTCAGCAGTCAGTGCTGTTTGGCTGTAACAAGACGGCTTACATAGAAGGCTTAGCTGTGGAGGCTTGTACTCCTTCATCAGCTCTTCCTGTTTCTCTGTTCTGTATGAACAGGGTATTATAACCCTGTTCCCTCGATTCCAGCGCTCTGCACTTTGTAGAATGACGCCATGATTGAAGACTTGCTCCTTCATGTCGTCCACTGACTGCTGGCCGATTCTCACCTTCAGTTTCTTCAAGAGGACTGGTCTCATTCCAAAATCCAGCACCAACCACTGTTCATACAAGCCTGGGTGTGTGCATGTGAACGATACGGTGATGGCATAGGTCATGTTGTCGCTGAGGAACCTTTTGCCTGCAGAGTAGATGCATGGTTCAGAGCTGTTATCAGCGAGGCTGAATGAAGCTCCTGGTTCCTGCTTCAGCAGAGCCACATGCTGCAACCGTCTCTGCAAGAAAACACAGAACTTTTTTTTTTTTTTCAAAGATTTAAAATAACTTTTGACACTTGAGTGTGGGATGTAATCCAGTTTGGCGTTTAAACATCTTATTTTTTCAAACAGCAAAAGCTCACTCTCTGGTTTCTTTGCAGTTGGAGGATGAATCAGCAGCAAACAACACCAGGGGCAGTATTCTGATGGTTTCAGTGGTTCTTCCTGCTTCTAAATTTAACTTTCTGACATGTGGAAACTGCTCAAGCCTGCCCTCTGCTGGCCACAACACTCAAGAAGCACTGGTGATATTTTAATCAGATCCTAAGAGAGAAACATCCATGATTTGTCTCGATGTGGCCCACTGCTCCTCCACGACGCATTTCATTTATTGCAGGATCTCCTCAGAAGCCACAAAGTGCTGCAGACGCTGTTAATCACCCAGCCATTAAGGTCAGAGGCAGCAGCAGAGAAACGCCTAAAACCTGCTGGACATATGGCCCTCAGAGTCTGAGACAGAAAACCTTTTAATGACGGAGAGTTGTCCTGGTTTGTCCTGGTCGGTGTTTACATCCTGCAGCCTGAACATCAGCGGCTGGACAGCAGCTGAGCCGATAAACATGGACATTTGCTTCATCTCTGCACGCCTTCCAGGCAGAAACAGAACCTCTCTGGTGTTAGGAAGTGGACTGAAGAAAGGCCACGTTCGTGGTCGGCTCCGACGAACCGGATTGGAGGAAGTTTGGGGACCAAAAGTGACAGTGCAGCTCCATTTGTGGGAACATGAAGGCTAAAAACTAACTACTTCAATGGAAATGTCCGAGACGGATGGAAGAAATGAAAATGAGCGAATGTCCGGATTATTAAGTCGGCACAAACTTTTACGTTTTGCAGGTTTTTTCTGACATATTTTGGTTTGAATGTGGAGCAATTTGAAAAGGAAGATTTCTTTTTAGATGAAATAATTCTTAGTTTTGAAGAACATAATGGAAGACACTTTGCATCTTGTAAAGCTAATGTTCTGTTGAACCACAGCATTTAGTTTCCTTTGTGGATTTTATTTGGCAGCTTATTTGACTGTTAATTAAACGTTGATTTTATAGATCAACGTTTTTTTATTCAGGTGAATGATTATTGTCCGTATCCCGGTTTGTCAAGTTGTTTTGTAGTTTGATTTGATTATTTTATTAGTTTCTCATTTTCCTCTGGTTGATTTCTTCTTAATGTTTCTACTTATATTTATTTTTTGTTTATAGTTATTCTTTGTTGTTCTACATTTACTAGGTTCCTTTGGACTGGTTCTTCTTTAGTGTGAATTTATGTCTTTGAATCTGTGCCAGTTTGCCCTGCAGTTTGTTACTGGTCAAACTGGTTGCTGAATGATGCAATCAGCTGGTACTCTGGCGCCACCCACCAGGATCCTGTTTGTGAAAATATTGGCTGCACAATCGTACGTGTTGTTCAGCTCATTCAGCCTCTAGTCTGGCAGTTCTGGACCGAAACGTCAAACTTTGTTTCTATAGCGATGAACGCAGCCTGTCTGGGTTTTCTTGGCTCAATGTTTCCAGATATAAACAGTGTTTGTCCTGTAAAACTGATTCTACAGGAGATGGTTGTTTACCTCTGTCTCCACTGTGAAGGTCCATCTGAGAGCTGCAGACATGTTTTCTCTCTCCACAGTTAAATCTTCATCACAGGAGACGCTGACATCATCGACCTGTTCTGACAGCTGTTGGGATCAGAAGAATAAAACAAACTTGTCAGATTGCTGCGGTCAAACCCAACCCATCCCAAACCCAACCCATCCCAGAGAGGTGACAGCAGGAAACCAGGATCTTCTGTGAAAACATTACTGGAGGAAATCTTTTCTGCTTTCACTGAACTGAGCCGGTGGGGTCAGTCCTCCCTCTGCGCTAACTCAACTCACCACATAGACTTCATTGCTGCTGTTCCTGTAATCATCCAGAAGCTGCTGGTTGTAGCACATCAGGCCCTGAGTCTCAATGCTGCGTTTGATCTCCTCTTCCTCCTCAGATCTCATTATCCACTCCTGCAGCTCCTCCTCACAATGAGCTTTAGGACACTTGGACCCATATTCACAGGTATTTGGTCTACAGTGCAAACCTTGTGTTAGTATTGCATTAGAATGTTTATTGTGATATAAGATCAATTGTTCATTGACACTTGACAGGTAGTCCTGATTGAATCCTGCCAGGAATAGGGTTAGGATTAGCTGGAATCAGGCTGATATTTACTCACTTCCCTCCTAAAGAACCGGACAGAAAACTGATTTACTCCCAACATCTGTACTATTGGGCTCTGATCTGATTTAGAGACGTACTGTTGGGTTTCTGCTGGTTTTTCGGCCAAATGAGGACATTGATCAACACACAAATGGTTAGAATGATTACAAAACGTCTCTCGATGTGGATTGGTGCCGAATTATTCCAGATTAAATTAGATCAGATGTGTGCCATGCTCTGGAGTACCTTGTGTTGATCCAGCAGTGGTTCTGCTAAAGGTGAGTTGTTTACCTGTCACAGAGCCAAAGCTCCGCCCGGCGGCTGTGCGGAGGCTGCCGTTGTCTCCACCTGGTGGTGGTGTCCTGCGCCAGCAGCTGGGCGTGTTCCAGGCTGCAGCAGTGCTTGTAGAAGCTCTCTGGGGATGACAGCAGTACGAGGCACACCTTGCAGAAGACGGAGACCTGCTCGGCCTGCGGGTGGAGCTGCCGGCTCAGCTGGAGAAGCTGAGGCCGGACGGAGAGGCCGCTGCGCTCCACCGTCCACACGGCCATCTCCACCTCGCTCTGGGCCTTCTGGCAGTGGCCGGCCTGGTGCCAGCAGGGCTTACCCTTCCTGACGTGGCTGCAGAAGGTGAAGTGGCGGTCGTGGGGTGGGGGACGCACCTGGCTCAAGGTGTGCTTGGCGCTGCCATCTGACAGGTGGTGCACCAACACCGGCTCCCAGCGGTGAGCTGCGTCTGCAGAGCACGTCTCGTTCCACCGCTTCGGCGACACTTTCATTGGCCGCTCCATAAAACAATGTTTGCAGAACTCAATGAACTTACCAGAGAATTTCTGGAGAATGCTCTGAGCTGCCTGTTCTGCAGTTTCTGGACCCGGGTCCGACTCGGCTATGTGTCTGATTAACTCACTTTTACTCATCTTCTTCTCTTTGAGGTGGTTCCACACAGCGGCCTCCTCAGAGCTCCTGGCGTAGGTGCAGCCATGACCCAGAGTGTGCTTGGGACACCCAGAACCCTCGACAAAGTAATCACATACTTTATAAACGACTCCGGGACCCATGTGTGCACCTGTGGGCCGCTCAGAGACAACCTTCCACTGGCTGGAGGCCTTCCCTTTAACTAGGAGGAGACTCCTGCTGCACTTGTGGATAACCGGCTGGATGCTGTACGTGAGTTCATTGTCCTGGTTGGAGCATAAATCACAAGCAACCTTCAGATCCAGAGCAGCCAGCAGATCTAGTTGAGCGTCCCCTGTACTGGGTTTCTGCTGGGCATTGCTTTTGGACTGAGCCAACATGGTGCAGAGTTGCTGATGGTCCATCCCATGTTGCTTTTCAAATGTCCACACTGCAGCTTCCTCTTCACTCCTGGCGAAGGTGCAGCGGTTCTTGTGCACAGTGCAGCCATGGCCCTCCTTGAAGTGCCAGCAGACTTCGTATCGCTTTGGGTTTGGAAACGTTGGTCGTTTGGAGACGGGCCTCCAAGCTCCGCCCCCTTTGGCTCTGCAGAGCAGCACCTGCTGCTCACACCGGTGCTGGCCAAGTCTCAGTGTGAAGGTGATCTGGTTCTGCTGGACGCAGCAGCGACCACAGGCCAGGGCGAGGTCATAGGTCGACTGCAGACCAGACAACATGGTGATGCCTTCAGAGCGCTGGAACGAGTTCAGTGAACCATCAGCGAGTCTGAAACAAGAAGCAGCAGAGATGTCAGAACTTCAGCATCCTGCTCCGGGTTCTGGTTCAGATCAACTCTATCAGGTCAGGGGTCAACGTAGAACCTGACCTCTGGGTAGCAGCTGGCCGGCTTCGGGATGCTGAACAGAGTTCCTTTAATCAAGGCCAAAGTGGGATAGAGCTGCCTCTGATTACTAATAACTGCAACATCGGTCAATATGTTTATTGATCATTTGCTTCATGATTTTGGTTTCATAATTTATATGAAGTTTTTATGTTGTAAATTTCTTTGAAATCTGCGACTCCAATAAACTTAACATTAAAATAAGAAACATTTTCAATCAGCATCTGGAAGCCCAAAGGTCAAAGGGTCACGATGATCAACGATTTGCTCCTAACCCCAGAAAGTTCAATCAGAGATGATGGAAACATTCATAGATGCACTGTAAAATCTAACTTTGCATTTCGTTGAAAAAAAAAAAATTATTTCAGCAGATTTGGTCAGAGTTGGATGATGGTTGGATGAGCCGCCATCCAACCATCATCCAACACTCTTATCCAGGTGGGGTCACCAAGGTGTTGAGAGGTGAGCGGCAGGGTCACCTGGAGGTCACCAGTTCATCGCAGTGCAGTCAAGTTACAGTTTTCACTTTTATGAAATAAATGTGGTGGATTTAACTTAATTTTTCAAATAAGTATAATTTTCTCGTAACTGCAGTCGGTTTGAGATAAAAAATGTTTACTAGTCATAATTTAATTATTCATATCTGAAACATACATTCCAGATAGTCAGTAAATTATTGCAGATATTTTGAGTTGGAGTTTCCAAGCAAGTTGATGGAAAATTTGATAATATTTATAGTTATAATATAATTCTATGTACTGTAATAAAGTTATCTATGATGTCATAAGGGAATATCAATTATCTGGAGTGAAGCTGATTATATGTAAAAATGTGCTGCCGTAGCCCTGAATGTGCAGTAGAACAGCTCAGCTCCATTTATGTATTGATACTTTTACTGAAAACTGTTTTAATGATCAGAGTTTTATTCCATTTTTAGAACAAATTCTTTAGCTTTTTTTGTGCTTCAACCTCACAGCCAAACATTGACAATAAAACTCAGAGCTGATCCTGAGAATCTAAAGCTTCATTTTTGGATTCCCCTCCCAGCTCTGAACTTTTCCTTCCAATCTGCTCACAGGAAGCAGATTTACTAAAAAACCATCTCAATGTTGACCGGAGAACTTCCTGGAAGCGTTTTGCATTCCAAAGAGACGTGAACGTGTGTCGATGCTTCTGCAGAGGTCTGCTGGGTTCGGGTCAGGAAACCTTCCTCAGTTTTTCAAGCCAAAGTACCGACAGGTTCTGCTGAAAATCTCCATCTGGGCCGAAGCTAACCTGAAGAGAAGCATTTGAGATTCCACCCGGTTCACTCCAAGTGAGACGGCTCCATTATCTGGTGCTTTAAATCATCTGTGATATTTTTCTTGCTCTGCCGTTTGGCTTGTTGGATCAACTCATCGTCTCTCAGTTCATCTGTTCTTGATTTCCCGTTCAGATTCTCTGTTTCTGGATGTTAGTGGAGTTTTACTTTTATTGTTGAAAGGTGTTGGCCGGACTGAGTCTGGACTTGATCTGACCTCCTGACCTTTGGCTCTGATCTTCCTCATCCCTCTCCAAAGGTTGAAGTTGTGCAGCACTGTGATGCTGCAGGTGTGATTATTCCTTTGTTTGTTTTTTGAATTTTCCAGTTTCATTTTCAATACATAAATTTCTTTTTTTCTTCATTAGCAGCTTTATCACATGTCAGTATTTCAAGAGTTTAATTATGGAATAATTTAGCTGTGAATTTTTTGTTAGTAAATGTTCACTTTTGATTATAAATCAACATCAATAGTTTTTCCTGCCGTTTCTCTGAATTTGTTCCTCATTGCAGAAAATCTGCTGTGGTCAAAATCTAAAATATTTAGTTTTATGAATGACTTAATTAATAAATGATTGATTACAAATATGAATAATTACCTGAGCCTGATGTGAGTTCAGATTCCCAACACATCTTGGATTTCACTGAAAGTTCTTCATGTAAACAAACTAAACTGATTATTCAGTTTTTTCAATGTTTTCTAAAAGCGAGATGTAAATCCTAGTTCCAGTTCCCCAACATCTCCCAGTCTTCCCAGTCTGCTTTCTGTGTAAGATTTTTATGATATAGTAACAAGCTGGGGAAGAGACAGATGGGCGTTCCCATAATGCTTTGCTGTTTCTAATCTGCCCTTCATGTTCTGCTTTCCTTTGGAGTTTCACTGCCACACCTTCCTGACGCTGATGGCGCCAGGAGGTCAAAGTTCATGAACTGTGGAGTTTTATGTTGGAAATAAAATAAAATGCCACAGTTTATCAGAGAACATGTTCTGTCATCATGACTGATATTAATATCTGCGGATGTAGTTTTCCTTTGACTTGTTAACATACATTTAATTATAACTTATTACAGGACAATTAATGTGTAATTTGAACTAAAATGTGCATTAGTCACAATCAGTTCAGTTAATGAAAACAAAAACTTGTAAACTCATGTAAACTTTTCAACAGTAAGGAAACAAGGTGTTTGTGGATGCGCTGCTGATCGGCGGTGGTGGTATGATGCTGAGGGAACAGTATCAATGGACTAAAGGTCAATCTTTGTGTCGCCTCCTGAAAATCAGCATTAAGATCACAAACTACTTCCAGATCTGATTGCTTCCTGGCCGGAAATATCAAAATCTAAACATTTGAATGTTTCTGGAGAAAAACCCACCAGAACCTTGAAGCCACGTATTTAAGAAATGAACAAAAAATAAGCCAACAAACAGAAACGTTATGGGAAATAATTGTAATATTTCATCTGGGAATTTCTCCAGAAATCTCAATTCAAAAAATGAAATATTTCTTTTGGTTAGTCTGTTTGCTCCTTCGGCAGCAAATGATCTCCTGTCAGATATAAACTGAAAATAAGAGAAATATTTTTCACACGGCAGCTGAAAGATTATAGAAATATCATTTTTGGAAGTTTAACTGAATATTCTGAATCCACAAACATCAAATCTTTTCATGTGTTTTCTTCAATCCGATCTCTGCTCATCTCTCCGTCTTTCTGGTTGTGATTGGTTCTTTTTCATCCCAGGAGCGCTCTGATTGGCTGGCAGCTCATTGAGGTGCTGCTAAGCTCTGGGGAGCCACTACATGCGGATGATTGTTTATTGGCACAAAGACAGCAGCACAGAAACGGTGAAGCAGGCAGTTACTGCAGCAACCGACAGGAAGGTCAGCAGATGTTTATAGTTATTTATAATCTGGTTTGTTTCTGTAGCAAAATTCACCACAAATACCAAAAATGATTTCAATTCAATCAAACAAACGTTCTTCATTCATTTGCTTAATTAACTAAATCAGAGTAAATGAAAACGTTTCTGTCTAAGTAAATCCAGCAGATTGCATTGACTTGTTATTATTATTATTAATAAACATAAGAGAGTTTAACAGCAGCTGACAGCAGGTAGAGAATAAAGTGGCTCTGCGTTTCCTGTTGTTCTGCTGACAGACCATAATAATCCCGCGGGCTTCCTGCCTGTTTCACGTCCTGCACAGCAGGTTCGTCAGACTGCAGGCAGGACCAGCCAGCCAATCAGCTGGGGCTACGGAAGGAGGCCCCGCCCACTTAATGGAGAAATTTGATTGAGGAAGAAGGAAGTGATGACGTGATAATGACCCTCCTGTCGTCACTTCCTGCTGAAGGGACGCAGCTGAACTGGACCTTCATTTCCCTCCAGAACCGCCAAGTTCTGGGGTCCCAACCCAGACCCATGAAGTGTGAACAGAACCAGAACTATCAGCCGAACCTCTGAGGTCAACAGCTGATGAAACCTGCTACCATGGCAACATCTGGAACCAATCAGGTCTCAGTGGCAGAACCGTCCCAGTAACTAACCAGAACCATCCCAGTAATTAACCAGAACCGTCCCAGTAACTAACCAGAACCATCCAGTAATTAACCAGAACCATCCCAGTAACTAACCAGAACCATCCCAGTAACTAACCAGAACCATCCCAGTAACTAACCAGAACCATCCCAGTAACAAACCAGAACCGTCCCAGTAACTAACCAGAACCATCCCAGTAACTAACCAGAACCATCCCAGTAACAACCAGAACCATCCAGTAACTAACCAAAACCATCCCAGTAACAAAGAACCGTCCCAGTAACTAACCAGAACCATCCAGTAACTAACCAGAACCATCCAGTAACTAACCAGAACCATCCAGTAACTAACCAGAACCATCCCAGTAATTAACCAGAACCATCCCAGTAACTAACCAGAACCATCCAGTAACTAACCAGAACCATCCCAGTAACTAACCAGAACCATCCAGTAACTAACCAGAACCATCCCAGTAACTAACCAGAACCGTCCCAGTAACTAACCAGAACCATCCAGTAACTAACCAGAACCATCCCAGTAACTAACCAGAACCATCCAGTAACTAACCAGAACCATCCAGTAACTAACCAGAACCATCCCAGTAATTAACCAGAACCATCCCAGTAACTAACCAGAACCATCCAGTAACTAACCAGAACCATCCCAGTAACTAACCAGAACCATCCAGTAACTAACCAGAACCATCCCAGTAACTAACCAGAACCGTCCCAGTAACTAACCAGAACCATCCAGTAACTAACCAGAACCATCCCAGTAACTAACCAGAACCATCCAGTAATTAACCAGAACCATCCCAGTAACTAACCAGAACCATCCAGTAACTAACCAGAACCATCCCAGTAACTAACCAGAACCATTCAGTAACTAACCAGAACCATCCCAGTAACTAACCAGAACCATCCAGTAATTAACCAGAACTATCCAGTAACTAACCAGAACCGTCCCAGTAACTAACCAGAACCATCCAGTAACTAACCAGAACCATCCAGTAACTAACCAGAACCATCCAGTAATTAACCAGAACTATCCAGTAACTAACCAGAACCATCCAGTAACTAACCAGAACCATCCAGTAACTAACCAGAACCATCCAGTAATTAACCAGAACCATCCAGTAATTAACCAGAACCATCCCAGTAACTAACCAGAACCATCACAGTAACTAACCAGAACCATCCCAGTAATTAACCAGAACCATCCAGTAACTAACCAGAACCATCCCAGTAACTAACCAGAACCATCCAGTAACTAACCAGAACCATCCAGTATTTAACCAGAACCATCCCAGTAACTAACCAGAACCGTCCCAGTAACAAACCAGAACCATCCAGTAACTAACCAGAACCATCCCAGTAACTAACCAGAACCATCACAGTAACAAACCAGAACCATCCAGTAACTAACCAAAACCATCCCAGTAACAAACCAGAACCATCCAGTAACTAACCAGAACCATCCCAATAACAAACCAGAACCATCCCAGTAACTAACCAGAACCATCCCAGTAACTAACCAGAACCATCCAGTAACTAACCAGAACCAGTATTTAACCAGAACCATCCAGTAACTAACCAGAACCATCCCAGTAACTAACCAGAACCTTCCAGTAACTAACCAGAACCATCCCAGTAACAAACCAGAACCATCCCATAACTAACCAGAACCATCCCAGTAACTAACCAGAACCATCCAGTAATTAACCAGAACTATCCAGTAACTAACCAGAACCATCCCAGTAACAAACCAGAACCATCCAGTAACTAACCAGAACCATCCAGTAACTAACCAGAACCATCCAGTAACTAACCAGAACCATCCCAGTAACTAACCAGAACCATCCAGTAATTAACCAGAACTATCCAGTAACTAACCAGAACCATCCCAGTAACTAACCAGAACCATCCCAGTAACAAACCAGAACCATCCCAGTAACTAACCAGAACCATCCCAGTAATTAACCAGAACCATCCCAGTAACTAACCAGAACCATCCAGTAACTAACCAGAACCATCCCAGTAACTAACCAGAACCATCCCAGTAATTAACCAGAACCATCCCAGTAACTAACCAGAACCATCCAGTAACTAACCAGAACCATCCAGTAACTAACCAGAACCATCCAGTAATTAACCAGAACCATCCAGTAAATGTCAGCAGGTGTCACAACTTGGAAACCCTTAACGGAACCAGAACCGCCAGAATAAAAGATACTTACAGATTGAATTAAAGCGGACGGCACCAGCCGGTCCGGACCGGACCCGAACTCCCAGCAGCTCCTCCCAGTGCAGCAGATAAAATGGTAAAACAGGTTGAACTGGGGCGGAATGGACCAGACCGGGCCTCCGAACCGAGCTGCTCTCCCGAACCCTGCGCTGGGCTCGGTATTTCACCGGAAGCGCTCTTTTAAGTTTCGTTTCTGTCATTTGACGGCACGCGCGCAGTCGCCTTGGAAACGGGGAGCTTATCCCGGAAGAAGCGCTCAGAGCGATGCGCGGCTATGGCAAGCGGTTATAGCATTTAATCCAAAAGGCAGCAATTTGATTAAAATAGTAATAAAATCCAAAATCTCAACATTATTTATTACAAGTGCAATAAAAAGAAATGAGTGGAAGAAATCTTAAAATCTCTGAAAATTCAGTGTTTCTATTTCTACTTTTAATAATCAGACATGATATGTATTTCCAGACAAGAGTTATTTGCTAGTAAAATTCAACATTGCACATATAGAGATTATTTTTTCTGCCCAAAATTAACATTAATATCAATCATGATTCTTCCCAGGAGAAATTAAGTTTGGGAAGAAATCAAATTCAATTCTTATTAAAATAAACTTAAATTTCTAACAGTTATAATTCAGTTGGTACTGGTAAACCGTCTTTATAGACAGATCAACTCAAAGTCAGACTTTGCCTATTTTTATAGAACAGATTTATTATTCCTAGGAATAATTCAGTTTTCCATCTGTACTTTTATTATTATTGATGCCTGAAGTTTCATTTCTGCCAATCATAATTCAGTTATTTAGTTATTGAAGAAGTTTGACGTTTCCCACGACTGAAGCAAGATTTGTTTTCCTGAGTTCTGAGATCAGTGAGATGAAGAGTTTAACTTCCTAAAGTTTCATTTGTTCATTAGGATTTTGAAAGATCCATATTTTTATGTCGACTCACCAGGATTATTATTGTTTGGTTCTGACTTCCTGGTTTTTAAATGTATTGGAGTTTGATTTATTTATTGTAGTTTGATTATTATGTGTTCCTCTTTTCTCTGATAAGATCGTCTCATTTCTCTTTTACTTCAATTCATTTTCTTATGAACTCATATCCATCACTCTCTTAGAGACATTATGTCCTGATGTCTTGGCTAATGTCTCAGGGTTGCTCAACGTTCCTCCCATGTCTTTTCTCTGAATAATTTAAGTTGTTCAACAATCTATGTCCTAATAAGACATTGGTCATCTCTGCTCTTCCATTGGTTCCCATTTTACCCCTGACCTTTCACCTACTATCTACCTCCAACACATCAGTGATCTTTAATTGCAGTTCAATATCAAAATCACATTTATAACCCTTTTAGTTTCTTTGACGTACTTCCCGTTGCCTCCTGGGTTCTGTTGAGAATTATAAAGAGGAATAGCTTGATTTAGCTCATTAATTAATTCCCCTTGTCCTGGATTCCTGTGTTTCAATATATGTGCAGAGAGAAAAGAGCAATCATACGACATCAGACTTCAGATATCCAGAGTTTTATCCAGAGAAAATCAATGCAAGAAGAATGTTACAATAAGCATCTCACCTAGATTATCAAAAGTCCAAGACATAACAAAACAGAAACAATTAACTGAGAAAAAAGGGAAACGAAAACAAACAAAAGATGCATCTTCTGGGAAACTCTCACTCAGCACAAAGAGATTCGGACTTCTGATGTGAAACAAACCATTTTATAGAATGTGTATTCTCCTCATTTGAATATATGCATTAGGAGGTGTGTTTTCCTTTGTGTGGGCTGTCTTAATGTTCATTTTATTACCTCTGAGACCCACTGAAACACCCAGCTCTTCTCATACCAGCCTCTGTCCAGACTGATATATGACGTGCAGCTGCAGCGTTATCTCTGCCTCAAAATGATTCAACAAGAAACCAGTTGGTGTTTTTAACCAAGCTTGCACAAAATGTAATGCTAAATAATGACGATAAGTTGGATCTAAAACTAACTCATTAAAAACATGCTTTTTAATGCTTAAAGAAATATACCAATATGTTTGATTATATGTTGGAACAGACTTCTATAGTTTTTAGTGTTTGTCTGAACTATTCAACCCTGAGTAAAGAATTTATTGCCCTGATAGCCAATACACTCCCTGTCTGAAATGTTCCTTAGGGAGTATAAGACTGCTTTCTGATTAGACATTTATGTAAGTTCACAGAGTCACCAGTTGTCTTAGTTTGGATCTGTATCTAAGTTTATCTTAACCTAAAAGTTAACTTGTGTACTATTGTGCTACTTTAAAATTCTATTTCAACAGTTCCCACCGACAAACACAACGACCACCTGGAATCACAGAGAGACTGAGACCCCGGACATTGGAGTTACCCCCTCACACCTTCATTTACAACATTTTCATTTCCCACGACCCTGAACTCACCACCTTGTTCTGCTTCTCTAGTGAGTCGATTGTTCCCTGAACCTGCCTCCCTCCCTGGACCAGACCTGAGCCTCCATAACCAAACCAGCAGTGTTCTAATAAACTTATCATTTATTTCATGTTTATCTCCTGTGTCGTGTTCTGCATGTGGGCTTGAATACACACCCATCATGACAACGTTAGTTACTTGTTTTACTTGTAAGTTTTCCCACAAGAGTAAGTATTGTTATAAGTAAACCAATATTAATATAAGTACTTTACTTTCAATCTTATCTAATTATTCAAAGTGTTTAGATTTTATCCTTTAAAACTTTTATGCTTTTAAATAAGGAATAGTCTCAGCTATTTTTATAAAGCTACAAGCTGGAAACGTACTTCCTCTTTTTCCAGGAAACCTGCTCTTCTTGTCTCATCTCTCTCTCTGACTATGATTTCTTATGATTAGATAGAAAAAATAAGTAGAATTAAAGCAAAGTTTGCAGGAGACAAAAACAACACACACAACCAGATTTATTTTATTGCAGTCTGGTCTACTGTTGGATCTAGATTTCACTTGTGTGACTTATTTTAAAGGTAACTTTATTTATTGTTACTGTTAAGTAAAGGTTCCAGCATGGGAAGTGGGATGACCTTGGATTTTCTTTACACCACACCGGACGTTACAACCACTGGCATCAACGTGCATGTGAAAATGTACATCCCTCTTCCCGTCCGTCCATCCATCCGTCCGTCTGTCCAGCTCCTCTGTTCCTTTTAGGTAATTTAAAGCAGAAGACTTGTGAAATATATAAAAACACCACAGCTCCATCGGGCCAAACGGTCGGGTAAGAGATTTGTTTGCATTCACATGACTAATTCAACAGTTACAATAGATCTTCCAAGATCTCACAAAATACCATAAATCTCTATGTTAATAGTTACAAGACCTTTTATAGGACTTCATTTCTGTTGGTGTATATTTGGCTATTTCAACCAATGGCACTCTTCTTTTTGTATATGTATTTTAGTCTCCTCAGTTTGCAATGAATTCTATCAAGATTTTCTGTAATCAATCCACAACTGCTCCTTTACCAACAGTCTACTGAACTACTTCTGGAGTTGTTTTTTCCTTATCTATGTAAACTTTAAATTTAGACTTTTTGGTTCCAGATTACCTTTACTGAAGCCTGCAATCATCCTTTCCAAGCTAAAGTGACCTGGAATAATAAATTGCCCATTTTCTGACTACAACTGCAAGACAACATATTTATTCTCCTAGATTCCCAGTAGAGGAGTTTTGCTCCCTTTTCCACTGTTTTTAATGGACTCAGCTCCACACTAGGCCCTGTGATAGAAACTGCTGTTTAGTGATGGGCCATGATCAGCCAGATTTTATTTTTTTTATTTGTTTTTGATCTCTTTATTTTAAATAAATC